>NW_020447353.1:755235-860196 GCF_003343035.1 Apteryx rowi
GAAACACAGACACTTCCATCTGAACATGAGGAAAAACTTTTCCACTGTGAGGGTGACAGAGCACTGGAACAGGTTGCCCAGAGAGGTGGTGGAGTCTCCTTCTCTGGAGATATTCAAAACGCGCCTGGATGCAATCCTGTGCAATGTGCTGTAGGTGACCCTGCTTGAGCAGGGGGGTTGGACTAGATGATCTCCAGAGGTCCCTTCCAACCTCAGCGATTCTGTGATTCTGTGATTCTGTGATCAGCGTGCCAAAAATGCAACCAGATTAAGTGCTAAGAGCATAGCCATAAGACAAAAAAGAAGAGCACTGTCTGAAATGTTATGTTTACTTTAGTTGGTCCTTTGAAATAAATGTGCTCTTTCAAGAAAATAGAAGCGATCAAGATAACAGCAGCAGGAAGACACAGGTAACACTGTAGCTGAGCCTTGCCCTTGTATGCAAACCGGATAAACTTCTGGTTGAGCTAGAACATTTTCCCCAGTGGTGGTTATTTCCAAATACAACTAAAAGTTGCACAACTAAAAGCACAAGCTGAATTATTTTTAAAAAGATAAGTAGCTAAGTAGAGCAGAGCAATTTATTCTGAATATTTCATCCCTTAATTTCTTTAATCAATTATTAGAATCTCATGCATCCCTCCATTATTACATGACAAACAAAAGAAATTTAAAGCAGAAAATGTTACTTATTTTCCTTTGATGTAGTTGAATAAATGAAGGTTCTGAAAAGTGCCCTAGAGTTGCTATTAACACAGACTTTTAAATGTAGTTTGCAATAAAACAGCAATAAGTATTTCTAGATTAAAATAATCAGACTGAAGTATTTACATCAGTCACTGGTCTTTTTACTTTGTGATTCAGAGCACTAAAGAGATTAAGTTTTAATTCCTGTTAGAAGAACAGTTCCTGTGGTAGCAGCTTTTATCAAGAGAACACAAAGCTTAAATAGTATTCTGAAGAGTATCATCAGTTTCAAGGC
Source organism: Apteryx rowi (assembly GCF_003343035.1). NCBI lineage: Eukaryota > Metazoa > Chordata > Aves > Apterygiformes > Apterygidae > Apteryx > Apteryx rowi. The sequence goes on from NW_020447353.1 coordinate 756,218, forward strand.
TTGGAAGTTTTATTTTTTATTTTACAATGTTACTGCTTTATTAGTGATTTAATTAGACCTGCTTCGAGCAGGAGGTTGGATGAGATGACCTCCAGAGGCCCCTTCCGTGTTCTGGATTCTGTCATTCTGGTGTTTCTGTCTCCTCCGTGCCCGTGTGAAAGGCACTCCAAGCAGTGGAAAATTATTATGGAGGCAATGACAGTGACCTTACACAGAGAATTTGATTCATTTGAAAATACAAACTGCCAATGAAAGAGAACTATCTCTACTTTCTTTCGTTTATAGGTTAATTTAGGTGTTACAAGCGGTTACAAAGTATTCTCTATGGTAACTGAGTGCCTTTGACTGTGAAAAGAATACGTGCACGTTGAAATATGCACACACATACACACTCATATAACTGTGCTCAATGTGTGCATGACTGTGTGTCTATATAGATAGATACAAGCACTGTATATATTTAAGGCTAAAAATTACATTGCAGACAAATAAGGCATTAAAATTGCAAAGTGATATACTCTGGGTTGACTTAAAACTTAGACATGTACAGATTTACAAGTAAAGGGAGCACATTTGACAATGAGAAACTAACATCACAGGCTGGCAGAACTCTACACAGTCAGCCCACAAAATTAATATATTTTTTCCATGTGCATAGAACTGCATCCAATGATGGTTATAAAACCCTACGAACAGCTCATGATGAATTGTTCTTTTTTTTTTTTTTTTTTTTAATCAAACAAAATCAACATCTCAAAATAAAGCAACTTCAAGTCCTCAACTAGCCCAGGCAGGTTTTCCTTCCCCACCCCCCCGCTCCCCCCCCAAAAAAAAGAAAGCTGGCTCATATGGCTCATATCTCTCCTTATCCCTTAGGTTTCTGAATCAGTATAGCTAGATGTTGTCCAAGCTAGATGTTCTTGCCCAAGAAGCTTCCTTCCTCAGCTTTGTAGTCTTCTTTCAAACTCACAGTAAGTAAGTGTGCAAATCAAAACCAATCCAACTGGTCAACCAGTTCAGCTGAACTGACAGCAAATTCAGCATGTTAGAGGTAAAGATGCTGCCACGAATGGAAGGAAGTAAATAGATTTGTACATCAGGTGGAATGAATAGCTATTATGACAATCACAAGTTTTGATGAAGTATTTCTACCTCAGTTTAACTCTGCTTATTACTAGTAGTAAGTAATATTCTACTCAGTCTATCTCATGAAGTCTTAGAAGCTGTGTGTGCTTATATTTGTTTAAAGCTAATTAAGAGGAACCACAAGGCACAACTGCTACACTTGATATCAAATCAGGAAGCTTGATGAGAGAGTAATGAGTAACAAGAAAAAAGAATTAGAAATTCTTCAAATTGTCCACAACTGATATGTGACTACACATCTCAAAAAGGCAAAAAGCATTACCATGCAATGTAAAAGAAGGGCTCATACAATTTATGTCTCAATGAAAGAACTTTATGACCTTTTTAGTCTTTTAATGGAGGTTTGTATGTTTATGAAAAGAGATGAAAGATCAGGGAAGATGGAGAAGAGGAGCAGAATGCCAAATACACCAAACTAAGGACTTGGAGCATAGCCATAAGAAAAACCAAGAGATGGATATGATTTTATCTGATTCTGTTTGAGGGACTTGAAGCTGTGAGCAAATAAACTGTCTGCTGTTGGATTCTTGCTACAAGGGCAATGGAATTTTGTATATTTTTTTGTAAATAAATGGGATGGCAATGATCAGCAGTTTCTCATCCTAGCTAGGACTGGCCTGACCCCAAATTTGGCTAATCACTGGGGTCAGCAACAATTCACATCAAAATGTTAAAACATAAAAGCCTGATGTTGTGCCATCACAGAAGGATTAGAACATTGCTTATGCAGGTTTCTACTTGTTTCTGGTTTTCCATGTAAATTTTGGTCAATATTTAAGTACTAGTTTTTTCATACATCAAATTATACCCACAAATATGAAAAGCGCATCTGACAACAGAGCCAGACAGAAGAACCTCAGTGAATTTTTACAGAATTACTATAATGATTTCTATCTACTTCTGTTATTAACCATGGCACTGTATTAGAATATTTCCCCTTCAAATACTGAATTTAACAGGATATTCACAACAGTTTAGAATGAATAGGAATTATTTGTGGCGACTATTTCTCCATTAAAATTACATGTTAACTTACATTAACATCCTTGTGAGGAAGCCTTTTCACTCCACCTGCTGCAGGTTTCTGCTGAATGACCATGTCAGAAGCAATCATACCCAAGGTCAGCCATGCAAAGGGGAAAGAGAGGGTGTGGGTGTTCACATCAAAAACATCTGTATACTATTTGATCTTGGCAGAATTTGCTTTTACCAGTGTAGTTCCTGCCATGTGAAATATTAACTCAGCTTAAGCAGTCAATAAGGTCCCTGGTCTTCTAAAGTGTGCTGAAATACATGAAATAGGAACCACTGTGCAAGCTGATGTTGGATTACTATGCTAAAAAAAAAAAAAAGAAAAAAAAAAAGAAAAAGAAAGACCCCACAGAGCAGCTTTTATCAGACAAGTCCAATTCTTGGGGGAGCAGAGAAGTAGATGAATCAAGACCAGTCTAAGGTAGCTGTATGGTAAAGGAACGTTCACTACAGTAGTAACACTGACAAGACTGACTGAGAAATGGAGACAGAATTACTCTTCATATGTCAGCTGCAATTTTTTTACAACTCTCTGGAACTAAGGAGAACATTTTTGGGTTTGGTGGGTGATTAATAGAGCTTACCTTAAACTCGTTTGGATCTGGAGCTCCAAGAAGACATCCAAGATCTCCAACAGTGGTTGAAGAACACGGTGTCCACCCTGAACAAGTATTTTGTATTCAAGACTGAATTAGTTTGCACATAAGTTTGCTTAATATGCATGAGACCTCCTAGTCAGTCAAAAATTTGCATACTTCTCTTGATGGTGTAGGAAAGAAGCTATGCTACTTGCTATGGAATTGGGGTAAGACAGAAGAGAATCTCTTGCAATGTGACAATTTCTTTCAGTTTAATTTTCCTTTCCTGGACTTGCAGTAGTTGAGAAACTCAGAAGTAATGGCATGCCCTGAAGCTTTTCCCGGTAAATAAAGACACCAACAGATCTAACTGGAAATTCCTTATCAGATTACAACTAAAAACCCAACAAATCCAGCAAACTGTTATTTTTTCAGGAAGTATTATCTATTTTTAGAAACATAATTAAGCTAAAAATGTGATTTTTCAATTACAGTAACTAGAACTGAGTCTTAAACCCAACCAAATTCAAATGCTTTCTATTTTGTAAATTTGAGTATTTTGTCTTTTTTTCTTTTATTTTTTAAACCATTCACCCAAAAGATTGAAAGATATTAGGAACTCTTTCTTCCTTTCCCAAATTTCTCCATTTTTAAAGTTTCAAAATTTCTCTTATGTGAGAGAAAGTATAGGAAAATGTACAGACTATACTCTTCCCTAGCTTTCGAAAAGTTGATGAAAACAAAACTTTGTCATTTGGAGTCCAGGTGTTCTATTTTATTTTATTAATTTTCTGCAAATATTCTTGATTAAAAAAACTTTATATAATTTATGAATGTTGAATTTACACTACTGGCTTTAATGAGAAACAAATGAAAAAAGATATCTCAGGCAGAGTTTCAGACTGAACATTTATTTATATTAAATTTGAGGATTGGATTTGGGACAGTGGTAAAATGAAGTCATATGTAAATTATATTCCTATGGATATACACTGATTTATGGAAACAGAAATCCATATTTGAGTCATTTAGAGAAAATGCATGGCAAACAGCACAGCTTTTCAGTGTTTCCTTTATAGAGAAGTATAGAAAGTGAGATAACACAAGTAAAGTTTCCTTTGCTAAAGGTGTGTTAAGCTACCGATTACTAAATCATCACTGCACTCACTCCTCAGTTACTCTCAATAACTGCTGAGTACAGCAACATCAAACAAATGGTTTCTCAGTCAGCTGATGATTATAATAAATGCTTTTTCTCATGTGCAGATTTATGTCAACATGTCATGAAAAGATCTGATTTTTCTGCAGTTTTGTGGGATGGCTGGGCAGGAGATTACTTGTTTCTTGCAATTCTGAAGAAAAAAACTGTGTCATATGGAAAATTATAAGCACTGATATTTTTAGAAACTTTTTTTTTAATGAATTACCTTTCAGCCATACAATTCAGGCTCATCCAACCTGTGTTTAGAGGATTGGTGGAGGAGGGTTTTTTTTTTTTTTTTTTTAACAAAAACATTCCTGGCTCATCTGACTCTGTGAAAATATGCAGAAACAGCAATAAAAAGCTACAGGTATCTTAGGAATTCTCTCTAATGTACTGTGGATGGCCACTGAATTTCCCAAATTATGAACAGAAAGTTGAGTTACCTTTCTGTAAGAGTTAGAATGTGGTAACAAGCATCATTCCCAACTGAAGGCCCATACACTCTTCCCATTTAGGCTGTATTCATTGCTTGTTTTGCCTAACTGTTGCTATATGAAAGTTCTACTAAATTTTGCCTAGTTTGCAGTAGCATTCTTGTTGTAAGAGATGAGGTTGCCCATCATCTTTTAACCAGAATTCCAGAAGATAGCAATGAGATTTTGTCTTAGCTGATTGCACAAAACATCTTTCCCTGTGAACTAAAAATAGCTACAACTTGGGAGACAGCAGCAGGACTTCCCAGGCAGAAAACTTTATGTATGGGGACAAAACATGTGCAAAAGAAGAAGGCTTTGAGGGTATTTGGGAGGAGTTTACTTCTAACAGACTCTTTTCCCCCTTAAGTAATTAGTAGAGAGAACATTCTAAAATAGGCCCTATTAATGTAATTTAAAACACCTTTTCTCAGTTAGAAGGAAGAGATAAAAATCTTAGTAATTGCATTGTTTTAACACTTTATCCATTTGGGCCAGAGAGAATTATTTTAACCCATTTAAAGATAGCTACCTAAAATGGCTGTGGCTCTTCTGCCAAGCAGGGAAAAAGAAATGACAGTGGGAAGTGCAATAGGAGAAAGATTCTCAGGAGTCAAGAGGATGTCCAAGCCACAAATACATTCCAATAGATCACTAATGAGTGAACATTTCTCATGTCTTACCGCCTGCTATAATCACTCATTTGATTTAAACAACATTTGGTTCCAATGTGTGTTTCATTTCCAGAAGGGGGTAAAAGTCTAGCTGAAAACCATATTCAGTGTTGCCTTTGCTGTTTTGATTAATTTCTAGGCAGGATGACTGTGGTTTGGGTTTCTTTGAGCACTGGCATGAACAGTTTCCACAGTTTGGCTCTCCGTTTACTACGACTAAGCCTTGTGGAAGCTAGATTCCTTGTTAAAACCTGGTTGAAACTCAGAATTTGATCTCCACAGGAAATGCTGACATTTGGGGAGGGAGAAAAGGGGGCAAGCTCAAATTTAGATTGAAAACTAATCATTTTCTGAACTTTCTGTAGGGGGAGATTCCAGGGGGTAAAAATTGCTTCAGAAAGAATGAACTGTTTGAGATTGACTCTGAGCAACAACCTGGGTGGCCCCTGGAAACTGGGGGCCATGAGCTCATCTAATTTCAGAAAATTCAAGATAGCCTGAAGCATCCAATGTGTTGAGAGGAAAGTCCAGAATCCCTTTACACCAGCAGGACCCTGCAGCATTTCCAATTGCATGGCAGGAGGACAGAGAAAGTTAAAAATGAAAAATCTCTGATCTTCTAAGAAGATTCAAATTTACTAGTGCCAGGGTTGCCCAAAGTGTCCTGATTCAGAACATGGGACCTCCTTGAAGCTGCAGATCCTGAACTTTTAGGTTGCTAAATGTTCTGCTGGACAGACAAAGGAATGCAACCCTCTTCAGTCACCATGACAGTTCAGTGCGCTGAGATATTTTGTTGCAAACAAAATATTTGTGAAGGACTTATTTTCAACCCTGAAATATCAGATGAAACAGGCTCACTCCATTGTTGATATAAATTGGCTGCTTTCAAGCATATTAAGGACCCTATTCAGTAGGCTTTGCATTACTCTGCATGAAGTGTCATTTGAAACTCTTTTGTATTGTAGGAATCAGTCCAGGGAACACACAATATAAATGTACAATTCTTGCCAGTGGCTGAAGAAAGAGTGACATTTTCAAAAATAAAGTTTATCTAGAAACCAAGTTCCTCCAATCCCATGGGGGGGGGAGGGGCACACCATTTCCTTCCCCCTCCCAAAAGATTCCCCCTCCCATTTTTCAAACTTTCCTTGAAAAATGCCATTCAGTTCTACTTTGGTTGCTGATCTCATTTCCAAAGAAGCAATCAAGAAAGACTCTGCAATAAGTAAGAGGAAAGGAAAGTCAAGGAGAACGTCTTATCCTTAGTCTCCTCATTTCTGTAAAACAACCAAGTCAGTTAGTTTGAAACTGAATTTTTTTACTTGCCAGCCTGCAAACGGTAGCTGAAATACATAAAAGTCAGACAGAATAAATTTCTAATCCCAAGGCAACACACAGTGGATAGCAATTACTTTGATTTTAAGATAGGCCAATATGGAAGCATATCCACTGAAGAGGAAAAGGTCACTTCTTGACAAATAGCAATTCCACTGGCTCTATGCCTACAGCAGTAAATTGTCCCCAGTTCCATTCAGTTTTCTTTGGTACTTATTCCTATTTCAGCTATGAAATAATTCCTTGTTCAGAAAATTATGGATTGGCTGGATTGATTAGCTTCCAAAGCTACTGTTTTTCACATTTGGTGGTGATGTAGTTAGCACTGATGGACTTGCTCATCATGGATTGACTTGCGGTGTTTTTACAGCAGCTGAAAGTATTTGGGTATATTGTGTATTTTAGTTCTGTTAGCAAAGCTGCTCTTAGCCTTGGTACCAAGGTAGCCATGTGCCATGAATACGCACTTCTACTTCCAGCTGTGTCTTCTCTTGGAAATGAAGGAACGAAGCGATTAATCAATTATTCTGCTCATATAACTCAGAAAACTATCTTCCTGTTGAGGACAATGGTCCTCGTTCTTCACTTCATTATACGGTCTTTTGCTGGTCTGACTCTATTGATAGACTATTTTACCACTGCAAAGCTACAGCAATACATAGAAGCAATCCTGGAAAAGCCTAGAAAAAAAAATACAGTGGATTCTTCTTCTTCTTAAAAAAAAAAATCCATTTAATTATTTTTAGGATTCTGTTCTTATCATATTTCATCTTGTTCTCTGCAATGCAGAGACATGGAAAAATAGTTACAGGTCTTGATTTTTTTTCCCCCTAGGATAAACTCAACAAAATGGATTCATGTTTCATGTTTTGAAGCCACATCCAATCTTGAAATATCCATTCCTTTATGCTTTCACAATACTGCTGTATCCAATCCACCTCTAAATGCAATAATGATATGTCCTTGATTTTCTCTTCATTAAACAGAAAAAGTTTTAATTCTACCCATACTGCATAGTTCAGATTAAGGATCTAATTTTGGTACTTTCAAGATGAGAAATGGAAAATACAATGCTATTTACCTGCGAAACCTCTGAAATCATGAAGTGTTGCAGTTTCTGAGGAACAATTTCTAACAAATGAAAAAATATATGCATACCTACATACACGTGTGCATGCACATACACAAATGCATATACACATATATATGTATAGAATTTATATTGTGTTCCAACATGGAATGAGAAGAGTCTGTAGTATTTGGCTTTAAAACCCTTCTAACACATGGATCTTATTAAAGTATACCTCAGTCTAACTGTGGCTGAGCAAACAAAAGTGGTTCCACATGGCTGATAAAAAGCCCGATCGAGAATAGGAAAGAAAAATGTTTCTACTTGCCTAGCTGCCTCTGGAAATCTGCGGATCGAGAACTGAATTATTTTGCCTCTACTGAAGTGTATGTAATCACTGAAGTCTGACCATATCTCCATTCAAATGAGAGAGAAAATGTCAGATGTATTCAGCTAAACAAAGCCCAGCGATTCCACATTGAAACCTAATGAGAGCAATATCTATACGTGCAGGCCTGAAAGCTTTCTTCCTCTTACAGCTTGCAATCTATATTCTTCCCATAACGCTATGAGGGTAAAGAATTTGGAAGATAAATTGAGAATTATGTTCAGATATCACCTTCATTTAGAGGAATGAGCTTTAAATACTGTAACTTTTACCTGTTCCCTCTTGCTAATTGTAATAAGTAAATATAATAAATATTTTATATGTTCCTTCTTACACTTAGTACTTCTCCTGAGGAAGAGAACTTGTAAAATCCTTTTGAAGTTACTGCTGGAATGTAAAGGCACACCTGTTTAACAGCAAAAAGGACACTCTACAACGCTCTGAAACAGCACTCTCTTTCTTCATTGGATACAGTTATGGTTACACACCCAATATATCTGCTCTACTTCCTGACAGAGTACTGCAACACTGAAGCTTACTGTACTATGTAAGAGAGCAAATAGCTGATGCTTAATCTGCTGATATAGAAATACAAACAGCTTCTCTCATTATACAGCTGCTAATATGTGATCAAATATTTCCAAACTTAGATCCTCATAAATAGGGAGGCACAAGGAGTTTCTAAAAGAGCTGCACAGTGCAAGCACACCTGTAAGAGACAGACCCAGGTGACCCTGTGAAATGAACCTATAAAGAAATGAGGGAAAGGCAGAAGATAATAATAGATTTACTTACCCTAAATAGCACTTAATTTTCTGAAAATGCTACTGATATCAATGGGGTATTTCTGAAATAAGGTACTTCTCAGCAAGAGTAAAGTTACAGGTATTTACTGCTTCATAAATAACAGAATTGTGAATAACAATCAGGGCAGCCTTTCAAATCAAGAGGTTTTTTTTTAACTACTAAAAAAAAAGGTAGTGGTGAAGGAAGCAAATGGGAGGATGGGGAAATTGGGAGATTACACAGTTCTCAAAGTACTCTTCTTCTCCCATCTCCATTTGGTTTCATATACTTCTATTCTTTAGCTCCTCTTTTTCTTCCCCATCACCACTGAGAACTTCTTCTTCTTCTCCCTCCACTCTTCCAGGCATTGCTTCATTCCTCCCCTTTGAGCATCTGTCATTAGAGTTCATGGCTTTCCCTTCTTCCAGTATACAGTATCCTTATCCTTAAATGAGTGGTGATCTAGCATTTACCTCACCACTATACAAAAAGTCTACAGAGATATATAACATGCAGAAAGTTAGGTGAAAAACAGTTTGGAGACAAATTAAAGGTTTTTTTTTTTTGATTTTGTTTTGTTTTTTTTGCTGTTGCTTTATCTGCTTCTACATTTTTTCTTTCCCAGGAGCCAGAATCAGGATGGAAAGGGGCAATAACTGGCTGTGACTAGATGCACATTAAAAGGCCTCAGGTACTCACCCAGGGGAGAAAGCAGAGAGGCAGAACAGAATAACTTTACATAAGATTTAGCTCTATCTTGAAAGTGTTGAAATCCTGTTCAACTTCTTACTCTACTGAAATGCAAAGTATCTGCTTCCTCAGTGCAACGTAAATCAGATATGAAATGACAAATGGAAAACTCTGTCCATATATTCCATTTTATAGGAAGAGAGCCTATTATCTTCAGGACACTACTTAGAACTAACCTAGAACTTTTTTACAAAAAGAAAATCCTTCATGACTGCAGTGTTCGCATAACATTCAGTGATATTTTGGGATATATTCATTATACATCAATTATCAAATACTATGTTTTCATTAAAGCACATTCCATATCCAGAAGTATACATGAAAATGTTATATCATTACAATAATATTGGCAGTTGTGTATTTTAATTAAATTTCAAATGTAAGAAATAATTTTTAAAGGCTATTTTTCCTACTCTAGTGATTGATTGTTATTTATCATGTTTGAAAAAGAGGAAAGTTTAAAAAAGCACAAACACTCCACAACATTTCAATCTGGGACTAGGAGCTACCTAACAGAGCAGACCCTTCAAAAGAGAAATAGATGTTTTTGAAGAAAAATGTAAGCTCGATATTGTTTTTCAGATTGGCCAGAAACAGTTATTAGAACTACCTATCATAATAGCAAATATCAGTCTTTTCTTCTGCCACAGCAGGAGGAATTTTCTCTGCTAGTTTTGCTGAAGAAAAAGGGAAGAACATCACATTTTTGATTCCCTGTTGAGAGTACAAGGCAGGAGGAAATTCAGAGGGTGCTGGGCTTCCTCCAAAAGAACTCCATCTTCTAGCATCAGTCACAAGTGTTAACACATACTATTTTGAGGGCAAAAGCGAGACAACATGAGCACACCCTGGTCTTCTCCTTTCAATTGAGAATGAGATCAAAGAAATCCAGACGCAGCAAAAATAACATGACTCACATTCATTACCATTAGGTTCTTGAAGTTCATTCATCTGCTGAGTCTTTCTTACACTCACCCCTAATAATTATACAGTTTACCCTGTATTTCAGAAGTCAGAAAGAATGGGAATTATTAAAGTCTAAAATGTTTTAGAATCTTTTGTTTGACAATTCCTTTTTGATCACCTCAAAAACAGACTAGCAATAAAATAATGCTGTAGGCTGTAGGGACCAGTGATGCATTCAAGGACAACATGATTTTTTGAAGATAAACTTATCATGCCTCTTTCAAACATGAAAAATACTCTAAATGGGAAAGATACAAAGTATCATCAAGCAGAATCAGAGAATCACCGAATGGCTGAGGTTGGCAGAGACCTCTGGAGATCATCTAGTCCAACCCCCTTTCTCAAGCAGGGTCACCTAGAGCATGTTGCCCAGGATTGTGTCTGGATGGCTTTTGAATATCTCCAAGGATGGAGACTCCACAACCTCTCTGGGCAACCTGTTGCATTGATCATAACATACAAGACAAATACTCTGCAGCCCATTTTCAGCATAGAAATGAAAAGGAATGCCAACACCACTAATGAGAAGCACTTATAGAATAGTAAGTTGCCTGGAAACAGATAAATGTATTTAAGCTCTTATACTTTATTGATGAATCTACAGAGAATAATTGGAGAAGAGAAATGGGACTTTAATATATGCTTGTTTCTGGAGAGATAAAGAACAATCAGAATGACAGAATGAAAAGAAATAATTGGCTATATTTGTGGCAAAAACATTTTGTACTCCCCATCTGATTTAAAGTTTGTTTATCATAATATTATCAGATAATATCAAATGTTGGTATTATAGTTCTTCGATATGTATCATGAAACAATTTTTAAAATGACATAGGTGCAGTACTTATGTTTAAAGCATTCAGCCCACATCTGAACAACAACCTAACTGTAAATCCTGTAAATGATTGCATTCACTGGTGACTATTGCAGCTTCATAATAATTTATAGAGCAAATTATTCAGGACAGCAACTCTAAAACTGATACTAATACTAATACTGATACTACTTACAGAATTCTGTTGCTTAATTTAAATATGAAGAAACAGAACTAATGTACACCTGATTTGTACTCTATAGCTTTTTTCTGCAGTATTAACAAACTTGCCAGTCAAAAATGACTTTTCGTGTTTTACAGCTGGCATATCTGACAACTTTTAACAAACGTGTTCATCCTTCTTTCATAAAGAGAGGTTCTGTAAATCAGCTTGGTGCTTTGAGCCTTCATTGAAGGCTCTGGGCCCTACAGAAACACAGAGAAGGAAAGCTAGATGGGACCTCAACAGTTCACCTAGCCCACTGAGGAGATCATCCGCACCTACATCATCCCTCGGAGGTGTGTGTTTGTTGTGTTTTTAGAGAAGGTCAGTGAGGGCAATGGCCCAGCCTCCCCTGGTGGGCAGGGGGAAGAGGGAGATGGAAGACACATTCCTATTGAAAGAGGAATTAGGCTGCAACAGGGAGGCTTAATTATGAACAGTTTAGGATCTCGAATCAGCTCTGTTCGTGCTTTAATGATGCTTTCTTGAAGTCACAAGAAAGTCAAAAGCAGGGTGGAAATGAAAAGCTGATGAACAGAATAATTGCTGATGTTAACACGAATTAATTTGTTGTTCTATTGTTTCTTTAGATTCTTTGCTCAGATGACAAAAGGAAACACAAACACAAGATCCTGTGTTTATGGTACAGTTCAATTTTTGCTGATCTTAATGGATGATTTCCATGGACTTTAAATAGGAATCATACCAGCTCTTTCAGCACAATGTCTGCTTGAGAATCATCTGAGTTTTTACACAGGTATTTGAAAGCCGGAATGTGTGCTCAACACCAAGAAGTGCTAATCTAGAGGGAAAAGCGCAGCTGCCCTGTCACCCTCCTGTAATTCTGCATGCGCACCCTACTCTTCTTACATGGGGTCAGGTCACCTTCTGACCTTGCTAAGAGATCTGTATATGTAGAGAGAGCACAACACTGAAGTTAATTACATTATGCAGATGGCAAGAGAAAAAATTGCTGTTAGTAATTTCCTAATGATATATTTATGTTCTAAGATATTAGGTTTCATTCATAATTCAGGAATACAAATACATCAGATCACCTGACTGTAAATCAACTATGCACTACTAATAGCAGTTCTGCACTTCAACACGATCTGCCACAGGAATGATACAAGATTAGGACCTATTTATAGATCCTGTTTTTGCTGACAGGATATAGACCTACAGGACATGGTCAGGTGCTGTGTTTCTCCAAGATAAATAGAAGGGGATTACATAGCTACACACGCTTCTCCACAAAGCTGGATGAAAGAGCATCCAGGTAATGCTCAGGTAAGTCTGAGAGGGTGCAGTGCTCCTAATGATTCCCCTGAGCCAGGGCTGAAAAGACATTGGCATCGATTTGAGAAGAGATCCAAATATGGTTTACATAATGCGGACACAGGAAACTGTGGTTAAATTCTCTCCTTCCTCATCTATTCCGAGGCTTTATTATAAACTTATGCAAGGCTGTGAATTTTTAGGAACAGTTTAACATTACAAGGCGGGGGAAGACAAAGAACCCAAACATACAAAAGTATTTTAACCACCAGACTTTGATGATCCATCAGTTCTGTAAGGTATTACTGAAGTCAGGGGGTCTGTGTATGCTTGCTGGGGATCAGAAAAATGTTAGGAACATTCTTGCCTCAGGGCAGCAAATGGACATCACAAACCAAACTGATAAGAAAATAGGGAAACTTTGTAAACTTGGAGGAGAATTTTAGCATTTCAGTGATCCTGAAAGCTAACAGGTATTTTCCCCTGTGGATTCAGTTTGCCCTCAGGATATTTAAACATAGATCACCAGTTCAAGGATTAGTGCATATACTTTCTCCTCCCAGTGCAGAAGTCATTTGCACAGCTGCTGCTTTGGGAAACATTCAATAATCTTTCATTCTGAAAAGTCATAAGTAGTCACTGAAGCCAAGAAGTCATTTTTGGCCATGCACTGCCTTTTTGCTTTGGCATCTACACATTTTATAGGTACATGCAAGGTACAGAAGAAGCTTTGTAGTGAGTTTGTTACATTCTAAGAGTGAAAATTCATGGAAATAACTGACTGTAATTTTAACGCCTCTTAATTCCCAAGTCAGAGCACTAACAGGACAGATGCCTTCAAAAGAATGAAAGCGCACAGATCTGGAACCGAAGCAGGGCCTAACATATGGGAAGAGATAAACCTGTCTATAGAAAAGAAGGACTCAGGGAATATTGCCAATAGTCAGCTGAAACTGGCTCTGCTCACAGCCTTAAAATGTATATACTGTCTCCTCTCCAAGCCTTTCTTTTGATTTGATTGCTTCTGTTTCCAGTCCAGAAAACCAATCAAATACCAAGAGGCTATTCTTTTGGGTTTTTTTTGCCCACCTAGTAAAAGGATGATCTGGAAATCTTATGAGAGCTGTACTTCAGTTTGGCAGACAGGCATAGCTCAAACAGGCCCCAGTCTAAAACCCTGAAGTCGGTAGAAAAGCTCCTCATGCCTGAAGCCCAGACCCAAAATGCATTTAGAAGTCCCACGCCTGCATATGGCTCCAGCGGTGTGTTTGATCAAGGAAGCACAATGTGACTTCAGTCAGGCTCCAGCTAGGATGAAGCATGCTGTAGGGATCAGGGATAAATGAAAAGCCAAATTTCTGAGTGTTTTTCCAAGTCAAACAAAGCCGCTGAACTTTCTGGGGTTTTCTTGGCACTTCTAGTGCTACTGGGAATTTGAATGGTGCCTGTCTGAGGATAATTGACTCCCTCTGTATGCTATTGTGATATTCCAAAAAAGCAGCATTTTTCTCAATCTTTCCAGGCATAGTCATGTTCTTAATAGAAACTGGAAAGAGCAGAAAATGGATGGGAAGTTCTACAAGACCTAGATTAAAGTCCATCAAAAAAAATCAAAAAAAAAATCTGGATCACCTCAACAGGTGATGACCTAGTTATGTTAACAATTCATTACAGGATTTTGTTCTCCTTATTTACACATGGAACTCCCATTTTCATTTGAGCAATTCAGCCTCAGCAGGAAAGAGAAGATTTACATCTCTGGTTTCTGCTATGCATGTTTTAAGGAAGAAATTAACTGTACTATATAAAGGCAAAAGAACTCTAAGCTACAGAAGTAAGACTATGCTGAAAATGAAAGCAACAGTGGTATCATAGCAGGGAGTTGTTACAAATACAAGTCACGCATTATTTTTAAACTTTACGCTTTATTAAGGCAGTCTTTGATTCAATTGATAAGGGGAAAATTTTCATTTGCTTTAGTTTTGCCACTTCAGTAAGTTTGTCACTGTTGGTACATTCTTGAAAAGAAAACCTGGCTCATCTAAAGGTATTTTTTCAACTATTATTCCAGTCAATATATTTGATTATTTTGAGTTTGAAAACTGCATTAATCCTCAAGTGGATTAACTTTTTTTTTCCTCAATACCAAACAGTTCATTAAAAAACTTACTAATTTTAGGAGTCTTGGACTACTATTTTCTCCACTGTGACCTGAATGAGCCAATCTATTTCAGCTGCTCTGATCAGCATTTCTCTATCTAGATCATAGTGTTCGGATCCCTTGGGAAAAGTGCTTTGGAGAGGGGGAGGAGAAAGGCAATTGTCTTACCAGTGATTTCTGCTAATTAAATTCTGCTAATAAAATTCTGCAAAGAATTTTTGTTCAGTCAACAAAGCAACAGTTTACTGTTGGTTTTGAGGTACAAAAGTTTTAAATATTTTTCATTCTACAGAAATCGAAATAGAAGCTCACCACAAACACATGCATTTATTGTTAGACTGTAAGAATGCCCAAAACATGCTTGGCTTTTTTGGTTTTCCTTTTCATGCAAAAGAAAATAAAGTGAATACAATGAAATTAAAACTCCAGTAACTGCATGAGATAAGGAATTTCTTCTGTCCCCATGGGCATCCAGACCAAACACCATTATTTTTATTATGGCATTGCAGCAGATTGAGTGCTGGGTAATTTTGCCTTTTCTCTTAACTGACTTTTTTTAGCTGGGAGCAGGGGAGAGGTGGGGAAAGGCTGACTTAAAATTCATAATGTCCTTGTGATAAAAGAACCCCCAATAGGCAACATCTGTTTAGAGAAGAGAAAACATTGCAACTTCGGAGGCCATCCAACCAGGGTATGTTTTTTCCCCTGCTCTATCACCTAGACTAACAATGAGTCTAAAGACACCACATGCAGTCACTGACAAATGCCAGGAACGCACTAAAAGCTGCAAGGGTATGTACGCGCTGAGTAATTCCAATCACTCGTATTGCGACACTCAGTCCTATGAATGTTGTGAAAGTTCATGTGTGTTACATTATAAAAATTGTGAAAGCGGCTTAGTTTAGGAGAGAAGAAAACAACAGGAATTCAACATTTTAAAATGGGGGATCCCACAAACTGCATTTGCATTTGAGTTCCAAAGGTAGGTCTCAGGGTACTGGAAAAGAGACTCATCCAAACTGCACTGGTACTGGGTGAGAAGCAGGAAAAAAGATTTAAGTTAAAGGCAGGTGAATGAGAGACCGAAAGGCAGAAGTGAGCCATATCTTTTACAAGGAGACAGAAAGTTCAGAAACAGCTGGCTAAAGGAAATGGCCTGATGGGAACAGGAGAAGGCTTGGCTGCCAGCTCCTCAGGATAGCTTTAGACCTAGGACCGAGGAATTCACCCCGGCAGGCAGGGTCATTCAGTGAACTCTGAAGCCCAGCTTTTTTATCCACAGCACAGCAGATAAATACTAGCTGAGAAATACTGAAGCATCTAAAAACCTGTTATTAAATAAACTTTAGGGTTTAGCTATTCTTTATGGAACCTCATTTTTTAACTGACCGCATGTCTTGCCAAAGCAAATGTCTTTTTCACCCTTCAGCTTCTCAAGAAGTTCTCCTAGGCTTATTTATTTAGTGTACTGTCTCAACCTAGGTATGTATCCAATGAGGAAAGCAGGGAGTATAGGCAACATAGGGAGCTTATACCTTAAAACATGGCTTAGGGCCGCACTAACTGCTGTTGGTGCTAGTGATGGCAGCTGCTGGATTTGGGAGGAGTTTCCTTAAGATGGCTCACTGCAACATAGTACTTTTAGGAAACAAGCACAAGAATGTGTCATGGCTCTGGAGAAACACGAAAAATACTGGTCTGCTAGAATATGAGTCTCTGATTTAGGCTTACCATCACTTAACAGTTAACTAAACACTTATCTAGAGGTCTCAGAGCACTCATAATCACCAGCATGCTCATGAGCTTTTGCTCTGCTTGCTCTTATACCAACCTCAACTTCATTGCTGCACTGCCAAAGAGAGACATAGCTTATTTATCCTCTATGCTAGGTCTCAGTTCAATGAAGCACTGCTGCACAGATTTTTAAGGAAACAGGTGCATAAGCCATGTTGCTGAGCACTTTGCCAAATTGAGGCACAAGGCATCCTAGATGGTGAAGTCAGTGCAGCTTCCAGATACTGGGTGACCACACAAGTTTCTGCGGTTCTGGTTGCCGCGTACTCATATTATCTGAACTCCAGCCTGTGCTGAGGCAGAACAGCACACTCTTTTTGGCTAAGAAAAGGATAGCTGATTTTCTGCAGAGAGGTGAGGGTGGCAGGGTAGAGGGATGTTCACATTAGTGTGTCAGGAAGTCAGATGACAGAGTTTCTGTAAAGACTGATAAAATTAAAAAAAAAAAAAAGAAACAAATTGGAAGGTACCTCTGGAGGTCATCTAGTTCAACTTCCTGCTCAAAGCAGAACTAACATCAAAGTTAGATCAGGCTGTTTAATACACTAACATCAGAGAAAGAGAGAGAGACTGTCCAGCCTTTACACTACAAAATAATAGAAATGGCAGGCAATAGTAACATAAATTCAGCTAAAATCCATGACTTAAACTTAGAAGGGTTTTTTTTAATTATTATTTCTTTTGAAAACTGGTTTGCAAAGTATGAGAGAAGCTCTCTCTGTGACACATAGAGTATCATCACCTATAGCTTCTTCCTTTGTTTCTGCACCCTTTCTGCCAGCAATGTAGGTAATGAAGYGAACTAAGAGGAAGACTGGGAACTGGAAACTCCTGAGCTAAGACCTGGCTTTAACACAGTTCACTGAGCAGTCCTAGCAGCCCACTGCAGCTAGAAACAAGCCCTAGCTGGAACACAAAATCCTCAGTTCCCCAAAGCATGGCAGTTTGAATTTCTCCTTCTTCTCCCATCTCCTGTACTTTAAACCTATTCCTACCTATAATACAGTGATTTGCTGTCTTACCCTTCACAAACAGCACAGTAAGACATGCTGTGCAATAGGGAGATGCAAATTAGTTGTCTGGCAATGTACAAAATGGAGCATTTTTTAACAGAAAATATATTGCCCTTCTTGATTTTTCCCTCACTAAAAACATTTAACCTTATCTATATGACAGTTTATATCTATTTTCCTGAATACCATGGGAAGTGTTGGTAACCAAAACGTACCTAATATACCCACTAGAAATAAGCAATGAACATTGAACAATATTGCTAATAAAAATTTATGGTATGAACCTTATATGAACATAATGTTTGAAATATAAGGATCGAAACTTTATGCTTCTAGCAAAGGTAGGGCATGAACCACTCTACCCTGGGAGTGACCCTATGACTCAGGCATGCAGTTCTTTCCTTCATTCTTCCTTACTCCTGGCACATGGTAATTTGGTCCTGACCTACTCCATTTGTAAAATATGACCCACCCTATAATGAGTCATTCACCCGTTTTTATAACGTTATGCTTCGTCTGCATTTTCCAGATATTTTGCAAATGCAGAGGACAGGAAAGTAAAACCAAGGACTCCGCTTACCTACCTAAAGYAATAGCCAGGTAGTTGAAATAGATGAGATATGGGCATACATTTTTCAGGCGGGTCAAGAAGTAAAAGTCAAATTAACAGGAGCAGAGGAGAAGAAAAGAGATTGTATTTAACTACATATTTAACAAGGCAGAARGAAAAAAAAAGAAATAGCAACAACCCTGAGCTCCACATTACAGGCAAATGAATATTGGAAAACTACATAATTTAAAAGTGAAAAAAATATAAAGCCATAGAAATAAATATAATATTACTCAGGAAAAGAAATCCCAACAATATTGAGCATTTTATGTGTTTCACAGACAAAATATTAATGGATTAATAACTTACAGAGGAGAGCTGACACTTAGGAATGATCTCAGAGAAATGCAAGATTTTTCAACCATTAAAAAAAAAAGACTATCCTAAATTATTTCACCTGACTTTCAAATTGATGATTCTTCCTTCACCAGAAGGAATAGGAAAGTCTATGATGGACATTTTCTGTACCACATTTAAATGAACCCTTTCCTCACCCCAGATCTACTTCTCCCACTGCAAATTAGCTTGACAGGTTCCTGGCACGGCTTCAGCAACTTTGCATTTCTCTGGAATTAGCAAAAATGCAAATTTGGGTAGTTTGCTGCTAGTGCAAGTTTCTTAGCCTGGCTGAAGCTCCAAGGCTATTTGAGATAGTATCATATCAAAGAACAAAGGGGCACCTGTCATGAGCCCCAAGCTAAGGAAGGAGATGGCACCTGAGGAATTAAAATGAGATTTCTTTACACTACATGTCTAGCACGGCAAGTAGTGTGCATCAGGAACAACTGGGATTGCTAGMTTTAAATCAGAGTGGAGGGGAAGAGGGAGGGAAATGTGGTGCACTTCTTGCAAACCACTTCCAGTGAAAGGGTGGGGATGGACTTAGATAAGCTTCCTGATCCACTTCCACTGAGGCACTGGAAACAATGGAGCAGCCGAGCCACTTGCAGGCAATGGGACGTGTACATCTGACTACACCCCTTCCTCTCGGATGAGGTTAAGGCTGCATTCATCCAGACAACCCTCAGCATGAGACCACAGACTTGCAGTGCGCTGTATTCAGAGCTGACAGCAGTGAGAACGCAAGTAATGCTGTGAGCACAATGTAGCAGAAGTGAAAAAACAATTAAAAAAAACCCCCTATCAGCAGGGTGACACAAACAGCTTTCCTCACCCTGTGATGAGTGTCACAGGTTTTCAGTACCAATCTGTAGTCCTGCCTGTAATCTTTGCAGATTACCCTAAACTAGAGACTTGAAACAGGTTTATCTTGAAAGCTGGGCCAAACCAGTTTGTTGGTTGTTATTTTTAAACCATGTCACAGAGCTTGGACCCCAGGCAGGGCTATAACGAGAAGCTGCTAGTGCTGCATCCACTACAGGAGCCTACAGGATTTAGTACCGGCAAAGCCACATTGCCCATACTCACCACCTTAGCACGGCGCTGTAGCACAGTGCGCAGCAAGCTCAGGGCTTTCTAGCTAGCTTGGATATTTGTGGCAACAACCCAGATTACAAAGCAGGAAGAACCCCCCCACCCCTGCAAAACAGATAGTCAGGTGTTTATCCTACTTCAAGCTCTGTCTTTGAGGTAAGATTGTCCAGGCTGGATAGTTTTAACCCTTGCTGGCAACTCACACGGATATTTTCCGATATGACTGCAATATTCATATACCCTGAAACTAACGTGCAAAAAAATCTCAAAATAAAAAGAAAGACCAGAACCTGTAGCTCATCATTCTCTACATCACAAAAATCTCCTAGTATAAAAGATTGAGGTACACTCAGTATCTAATATTTCTTAAGGATGTTTAAACTTTCTGAGGAAGTTACTACATTTTCTGTCATCGGTTGAAACTAGAATATTTTAACACAGAAATGATGAGGAGAAAGAAAGACTAAAAAATGACTGCTTTTTCTTCCATTATGTGCTGCAGCTCCTCCGAAGTGCCAATAATATGTGTGAGCAGAATTCAAATCTAGGGCAAAATGTCATACTAAGCCAAATTTAATCTCTGACCGTTTCTACAAATTCATGATATACCAGGAATTTTCATTAAACAGCCAATTACTTTGCCAGTTTGTCAAATAAAAATGAAATAAAATATTTATTCTGCCATTAGGGTTCCACAGGCATCCATCAGACAGAACAACAACCACCACTGAAAAAACATATATATACACAAAGTCAATCCTGAAGTTTCCTTTAAAATTTCATATTTCAGCCATCATTTTCAGGCAGAAGGTTCACAGATCTCTGGGCAAATGGAGGCATTTTCATCCTGTACAATGCTAACTTGTGTTGTGGAAATGTCTTGCTGCAGGACATTGTGTGATGGTTTACACTAATTCAATCCCCAGGCTGCTCAATGAGGAAAGAGTAAATTAGGGAGGTATCACTACATTCTTGTCCTGTTCTCATATATTTTCCTATCTATCTGCTGTTGGTCAAGATCAGATACAGGGAAGGTGTCTGGATGGACCCTTGGTCTGCCCATGGYCATTCTTATATTACATAACAATATCAGCTCTAAGGAAACTATATCTGATCTTATAGTATACAACATCTATATTTTAGGTCCTTCTAACTTCACTGTATATTTTATTTTATAATCAGTGTGAAACTCCTGATTCCCACAGTTTCAGAAACCTTTTGGGATCGGCATGATTTTGGTCTTTGTTTTCAAGCCATCACAGTCATCTTTCTGTGACCTTATCCAAAACTAAAGTCTTACATACAAGGATTACATGTTCATATGACCCAACACTTATATCTATGGTGACTTTAGATAATACTATGTTTGTAAGAGATCTAATCCTCAAGTTTTGGGACACATGCCAAAGACTTACTGCCTGATGTCAGAARGAAACCCTCCTTTGGGCAAGTGATGATATAATTGTCCCTTTGCAGGGATTTTGTCACTTCCTTTCAAAGCACCGCAAATTAACATCAGAAAGGAAATATTGCAAAATCCTGCTTTTCCAAGGATTAAAAGATAAGCTTGCCAAATGTATCAAGAGACTGAAATAGAAGATAAAATCCTACTATATAAAATGAGATGTAATTTTAAGACAGACAATGCAAAGTCAATACTGCTTTTGCAAAACTGCCAGGCACGTGAGATCTTCAGACCTGCTTGGAAAGAGCACTAGCTCGCCTCAGGCAGACACGTCTAAGGAAAGAGTGTGGGAAAGTCTGTCCATTACTGAGGTTAACTGAATGGTAGTGCTGATATTATTTCTAYGAAATAGGGAAAATAGAGGCATTGTAAGTGTCAGATCAGTCATGTATGTCCCTTGAGAAGCCATATGCAGGCCCCGCAGAAAGTCTTTAACATAACTTCATTTGTGAAACAAGTTGGAGATGCTCTACAGAGAATGGTTTCTGTTATATGGCAAATTACATGTTTTTATGAAAGTATGAAGAGGTTCATGTTACAAATCATACTGTCTTGGAGAGGTGAATTTGAATATAAACTGGTGCAGGAGTACAAACTCTTTAGGGCATTTGGTATGCAAAATGTTATAAGGCAAGTTTAGAGTTATATCTGAATCTACTTCTAGGAGAAGGAGTTAACAGAAATATGGAATCAATATTTTGGAGTACTTCTGGATTCAGAAACCTATTTTCAAATAAGCTTATGAGCATTCCAGTAGCAGTTGTAGATGCCAAATGACAAAAGTCACTATTAAAATAGAAGATTTCTTTATTAGTAGGGAAAGAAGAAATTTCAAAGCATGCCTGAAGAACACAGAGACCCTCTGTTTACCATCTAGAATGGGACTGCCAAAGCCRAAGTCTAACTGGGAGCCTTGAACCAAAGCAAAGTTTGTCTCTGAGAAACTCTGTCCAGCTGGGGAGAATAATCACTAGAAGACAGCCTCAACTTTAGATGTGAACAACACCCCTGAGAGAGCTCCTGAACCAGCAGCTTGGAATGGAGTTATGGGTCTATTGATTTTACCCTGTAAACCTTTTTCTAAATCCTGTAACCTGTTGTTTGACATTTATCTTAGAAGATATGGTAGAAGAAACCAGTCATATTTAACCTTTAGCCTTAACTTGCAATAAGCATGAAGCAATACCCACAGATTACTCCATCGTAGGGAAAGAGCAGAAGGAGCAGTAGATCTTTACTAGTTTGTTCTGTCTTCTTGCTGTTAGGTTCTCAAGACTGAGAATTTAACACTGTACTACAAGGCCACTTGGGGACTGGTTGCACTAAATGACACACTCACGGAATGTAACCTTTCCCAGCAAGTCATAATTCTTCGAAGGGGGTGAAAATAGCTTATGAGGCAGAGAACACACCTCATCTAACCTGAGATCCTGTCTGTACTTCAGATCAAATAAAGCAGGGATCTGACATTAAGTCTTCCTGGAGTCAAGGAAGCACTCTAATCACTAGGCTACTGTGGACTAGCCAGTTTTGAAGGGAAATCTCATCTTGAGGCAAAGAAATAGTCTCAGCAAACATTTGTCAAAACATACCTCCACACAAGGTTTCAGTTTCAACTCATCAGCATTTTCAAATGAAAACATGCTTTGTGGAAAATTCCTAGCCAGCTCTAGTTACTTTTCAGATCATAGGCGCAGACTAAAACGAGACTGAAAGCATTTCTAAGGAAAAGTCATCTACAGACAGATGGCTGAGCTGTGACCCAGATTCTGTCTACACCAGTGGAAATCTGAAATAACCCTGTGGAGTATAGAAAGATAAAAATGACTCTGGTACTTCAGCCATGACAGAATGAGCAGTTCAAGAGTTACAGACTGGGATTTCTATATTTCACTATTACTTATGCATATTTCTTACGAATCCTGGAGGAAAGGTATGACTTCTCACACTTCACACAATCTCATTGGAGAGGCAGTGGACATAAAGATGGAGGCTGATGGTAGGGTCCATGCACATGCCTTGACAGCTACGTAGCTCTTTCTTGAGATAACATCTATATAGAAAAGATCAATTCAAAATAATTTTCTTTCTTTTTCCATGGAAGACTCATTGATAACTTGAATAAAAAGCCTCCAGCTTTAGAATTATGTTGGCTTAGTTTAATAAAACCAATGATGGCAAATTGCCGTTTACAGTACCTGATGGTCTTTCAAGGAAAATTTATTCCAAAATGTGGCAGACACAGAACAGAATGAGTGGCATTACCATTGACCTTTAACTAGAGTACTGTTAAAAATCTCAACCCTTGAAAGAGGAATTTAACTTCACAAGTAAAAGGAAAGTCTGTGTGTTTCTCGTGTGTATCAACTCTGCTTCTGCTCAGTGTGCTGTGAAAAGCATTATCTAAATCGATATTAGATTATTCCATTATAATAGTTGTATATCTCTATGTGGTTTGGCAGCTGTTGACAACATTACACTTTCTTTGACTGATTGAGAAAACAGACACCTCTTGCCAAAAAAAATTCGCAAAAGCTCCACTGCATTAGCTACCCAACTTTAAATGACCCCCCCAGAAAAACACCCCCCAAAACCTCACCCTTCTTTATCCTCCCAACTCCTTGCTAATCTGCCCTGATGATAGCTTTTGCAGCTGAAAAAATATGGAGGGTAGGAGGCACATTTGTGCTATTCCCTTCAAGATACCTTAAAATTTGTTTCTGTAAGTGGGAATGCTCAAGTCCTTAGAAGTATAACACCTATTCCCTGCATATCACTCCTACTAGTTCCAACCCAACAAGCAAGTTTAGAGCAAGCTGACTAGATCAGACTCCATATAGAAGGAAAGATGAACCCCTCTTTTATCTCTATTATGTGAGGCGTCTAGGTTCGGTTTCTGTGCACCTTAGAGGTAATTCTGCAACCCCCAGGCTACCATGGAAGAAGACTGCATGTTTGTTCAAGAAGAATAAAGAAGCTGGGTGAGAGGTCAGCTTCTCTCAGTAGCTCCTTTTGAAGTTCTTTCATCCTGGCTTGACTAGCTAAATACTCACTGCAGCAGAAGAGAYTGTGTAGTAATGAGGAGGACTCTCAAATTATCTTGTTATAACAGCTGTGGTAGAACAGAGGCTGAGGCTCCACTCCAGGCCCTATAAAACGTACAAGTATTAGGGGTGGAATTCAGTTCCACATTCAGGTGGCCAAGGTGCCTGTAGATATGAGCAGGTTTCTAAGCATCCATTGTAATCAATAATGCTTAGAGAGAAATTTCAGTCACCCTGAACTGGACACCTATCCCAGTCAGCTGAACAGCTTAGACTCCACTGTGTATAACATAACCTTAGTTACCAAACTCCTCTGTAGAAAGCTACTGAATCCTGTTCCTTATGTCCAGTGTCTCCGATGACTGCCCTACTTTTTACTCACCTTGCAATTAGAGAGGAGCTAACACCACTTCCTCTTCCTTGTGCTGTTTGTAGAGACTAGTTTGGTATGTATGCTCAGAGAATACCTGCCAAACTAGGGCAGGAAGCAAAATAGGCTACAGGCACCCTACTTTGTGGATCTCCAGGAGACTTCAGCTGCAGTTAGCCTCAAAGGTATCAGGATTTTTTAGGAGGTGAGAAACAGGTTAAAATTCTTTCAGAAGGGTTGAGGCTAGATCTTCCCCAGTTTGGCCTGCTAGGGAGAAGAAGACATGGAGAATGGAGAAGTCAGCTGACCAGACCATGTAACACAAACTATAATGCAACCATAAACTTGTAAAATGAAATGTTCAGAAGTGAGAGAACAGCAGTATTAGATTTGCATATACATTTGTGACCTGATGAAGTTTTTATTATTTGGTCACGTTTTCTCAAGATAAGCTGCATTTTACTATTCCTTCTAAAACTTTGTGTAGTATTTATATTAACAGGTACTATATCCACAAGAGAATGATTCCATTTTATTAAATAATCTCCACAGAGTTTTAATTATTTTGCATAAACATTCCTAAAGTATCCTTCAATATCCTTCATGCTATCCCAAAAGAAATTAAGATGTTAGTAAAAAAGATATACCAACATCCATTTATGATTTGCCCAGCCCCCTTTATGGCTTCAGATTTTATAACTATTTGCAGCAATCCCCCCAAATAAGGCTAAATACACCATTGCCTCTTATACTGTCACATATTTTTTCTTTAAACTATGATGCCATTTAAATAGCATCACCATATTAACACTATGGATGTACATCTGCTCTCATAAAGACTAACTTTTCTTCCTAGCCAGACTAGATCTACACAAGATAAATGCCGTGAGGTTATTATTTTGTAACACCTTTAAATTGTTCTTGTCTGTTGAGATGTAAGCTTCATACTGTACTCTGTGCAACAGTAATCAGTGCATGGTAAGAAAGATAATTGCATATCCTCCTATACAAAGGTGGAACAGTAAAGAAGATGAGAAATGAGAGATGAAATAATTTTTTTCACGATGCTTCCTAACAATCCAAGTCAAAAGAAATATTTTCTGCTCAGCTCCACCTTCGCACTTGCTGGACCTCCACCAGAAAGTGCTATACCACTTACCATTGATGACTTCAAACTACTTTAATTTTCTCTGTAGACGTAGAGAAGGTAAAATCATTGCCATATTAAAGCTACTAGGAATGATGTAACTGACATCCTTGGTACAATATCTTAAACAAGGGCCTTTGGAAACATTAAGTTTTATTATGAAAATATAAAGCCTGGAAACAGTATTGATGGTTTCATCCACACAAGTTTAACCAAGTAACAGAATAATCCAGGCCTGTTGAAACCAAGTCTACCAATTGCTGCAAAATTACTCACTTTGGTCTGGACATCAATCAGGGACACGTCAGAATGATTAAAAAAAGATACCCAGAAGAACACCTGCAAGCTGTGGGAAGATGGAACACCTGCTCCACCGTGATTACTGAGAAAGGAAGCCAGCATATTTTGGTGTGAAACAATTCTTTCTTCAGATCAAAAGTAAAGCATAAAGACAGTAAGTTATTTGTGTAGAACTAGCATCAGCGCACAGAGAGAGGGAGCATGCTTGGGAGCATTTTCTCTGAATTAAAAAAAAGAAAAAGAAAAAAAACCCAAACCCAACCCACTTGAAAACAACCCTGAAATGGAGGCTTCTACAATGATTTCAATAGACTCTTTGTAGTATTGCAAAGAAAGAAGAGAAGAGAAGTAGGCTTTGACTATAAAACTGGGTTAAGCACATTCAAACAATTTTCTTCTTACTCTTATTGTCTGTCATCTGAAACCTCCACTCTTTTTTTTTCTAATAATTCATGTAGCAAAAGAATTCTACTGATATTCAAACAGAACCCAAAATTACACATATTTCATCCAGAAGGTTTCCCAAGGACCTTACATTACAGAGTCACACTTTCCACCCCTTAAATCTAGCTGGTTCTGATGAAAAAACACTGCAGCTTAGGTAAAACAGCATATGAAGTCCTGTAGAAATGTTTATTAGGCATGGTTCATCCAAAACCTCATAGCATAGCAGGGCGTATAAGCTGTTTTAACAAACATTTCCCCAGGAAAGAAAACTAAAAATGACTGGAGTCCTTACAAGGCATTGCAAGTTTTCAGGGGCATAATTTCTCCCCCCTCCTCAAATCTGTAAGCTCCAGCCCAGCTGTTTGCTGCTTGCTGATCTTTCTGTGATGATTCCCCTACAGCTAAGTTTCAGTTTCCGACTACAAACTTATGACAAGTTTTCCAAGACCACCATTCTTCTTTGTGACTGGCTGGAAAGTAATTTCTTGATCAAAGAAAAAATAAGTCTGAGGAATGTTCTTTCCTAGGAACGGAAGAAAATAATTATATGAATAAGTTTTCACTTTATTTTCTTTCTTCTTTTTTTTTTAACCTAGTGATACACTGGAGTCTGCTGTACTTGAACAGAGGGAAGAGGAGATAATGGCTATGAAGGTATTTAATTCTCTGCATAGACTGAACAAACATTTACAGATAAAACATAATAAACTTCCCAGATTTTTAGCACATTTGACAGAAGAAGACAGGAAAGAAACCTATGTGTCTTTAAGTGGAACAGTCCAGTTTTTGACAAGAAATGTAAGTGATTTTTTTAAAATAGGACTGGTATAGAAAAGAGTATGATGATGTAAAATGCATTTACTGTGTGAGAACCAAAATACCCTGAAACTGAGAAAAGTATTCAGAGCCAGTATTTTAACAGATAAGCCTTTAATTAAAAAGTGGTGTTTCCAGATACCTGTGAAAATGAAGTACAGGCTTTATACTCAGCTTTAACATATATTATGCAACATGTCAGCTAATTTAGATGAAACATGCTCTTGCTTTAATAGTTATTACAGAAAGGATATTTTTAAACTGTCCTTAGTACTCAAATGGCTTATCTTTAACTAACTGTTTCACTCTCAGAGGTCTCAGATACTCCCAACAAAAGCTAATAAAGACAAGCTGTATTTCAACTTTGCTTCTCCTACTTAACATTTAGATCCTTGTTTGCAATTTTTTCCCAATACAGCTGTATGCATGTTACCTACACAAGAATTTGTACATGCATACAAGTACCTCTGAATCATCATTTTACTAGCATAGTAGAAAACAAACAAACAAACAACAACAATAATAAAAAAAAACAGTCACTGGTGCAGTGCCTTCAAGGAAGGATTGCTGGAACTGATCATCCCTAAAAGCTATGCTATTCTGGATTGCTATTCCTTGCAAAAATTTTGTCATTTTTAGCGTTCCTTTTGGATAACCAAACTTTGGTGCAGAGTGGATGTGACAGGACAGAGGAAAAAAGCTAGAATATATTTTATGTGATCATATTTTCATTGATTTTTTTAATATTATAAAGAGATTTTTACAACTGCTACTAATTGTAGCATCAATTCACTACTTTTTCCTTCAAGTTTTAGACGAGTCTGGTGAATTTACACTTGGGCGCCTTCATTTCTTGAGTCTAGCATAGCAAGGGCTGTGCCCAGCTGCACACAAAAGTGTATTATGGAGAGCTCACATCTACCTGTCCTCACTTTATTGCCTCGTGTAGAGGTATCCCATCTATGGCTGGGTTAGCTTTTGTCAGGTGCCCAGAATGAGGCTAGAACTCATGCTTCTGCAGTCCAAAAGCAAAGCCTTTAATCTTCCGTTCCAGGCATACTCCTTGGAGTAGAGAAAACAACTCACTGTGTCCTACAAAGTTATATGTTGCATTGTTTTTAATTGCACCAGCTATTTTTGTGGATGGCCTTTGAAACCCACTGCCTATGTACACTGTCAGTCTTTGGGCTCTCAGATGGCTCTCAGAGGTGTGCACGTTAAATATAGCGGGAACTTACACTACATCAGACCAAGGTTTCTTCTAGCCCAACACCTTGTGCCGAGTGATGGAGCCAGCTGGTTAACCTGCCCCTGGCTGTGGCCAAGCCGGGCATTGCAGAACTGGGAGGAAGAAGCTGAATGGGAGGAATCCCAGCCCCTGTGGATCTCATTTCTGTTGCCTGGCCCTGTCCTGCCTGGGCTGACCCGCCCTGGGCAGTATCCACAGGCTCCTTGGGTGCCATCAGATGGGTGCTGTAAGGAGCACTCTGTGCGGGGGTGCCTTCTGGTTCCCTGTGGTTCAACGTTTGGTTCCTCTGGTTCAATGTTTTTGATCTGTTTTTAGCTTGACCTTCCTGTTCCCCTGTGCTTCCATGTGGCTTTCCCTAGGTCCATGTCCCTGTTGCCTCCCATTCTGGGGAGGGGGAAGAGCAGCTGTTGCAGGAGCAGGGCTGTCCTGCCCCCTTCTCACTGCTCTGCAAGAGGGCCCTGCTGTGGGCAGCCAGAGAAGAAGCAGTAGGAGGAGAAAGCCCATCAACATGACACGCACCAACAGTGCCTGTTATCTTTCAAAGAGTACGGTTACACGCCAGAAAATTCTTACATGTTAAATTTAGTCTGGGGGCACCAACATGCACAACTCTTCCTGTGTTTCTGGAAGTAACCAAGCCTGGTGAAGCTCAAGCAGCTGCTCAGCTTTGAGCACACAAACCCTCCATCAAGATCAGTGGTGCCATCCTTGCGCTCCAAGCTGGGCACACTTAGAAATGCCACAGTGGATTAGATCTGTGTGCTCAATCACCACCTAGCTTCTCTTTCCAAAATTGTTTCATAGATCTTCATTTGCAAACAACGTTAATTAGACCTGACTCCTCTAAAGACAGGCCAGCAGCGATAGCGCCTTTGAGACTTCATTTGTACCAAAGGTAGAAATTGCAAAAATAAGATTTCTGGGGTAATCAGCCTCAGTCATAGTAATCTATTTCTAAGCAGGACTGTGACATATGTGCAGTTTTATCAACAGAGCAATAAACTGTATATTTTGAGTGCAGCACAAGGATTAGCACCAGCCTGTGTGTTAAAGATTGTAATATGTGTGGTTTCTCCTTGTGACACAATGAATATTGCATTTCCTAAAGTCAGGTTAATGTGAGCATACATGAATACTTAATATAAATATGGCCTACATACTAATATGGGCAAAACCTGAATATTCTACACAGAGTTTAACATAGGAAAAGAATCCTGATTTCCTTTCTGTTCACTGTTAAATATACTTACTGATTGGACAGCACATGTTAGCATCTTTAAATCTTACACACTCTAGTCCAGACATGAGGAAAACTGCTGCAGGGATTAGTTTAGTCTTGATAAGGAACGAGAAAAAGAAATGTCAAAAAAATAATTCTARTTTTCGAGTAGCTCCATAACTAGTTAAAGATAAGCAAAACAGTTCTCTAAAACTCATCAGCATTTTCTTTTTTTTTTTTAAATCAACTTTTCTTTGACGAATTGCCTCACCACCAATGACAGGAACTGCTAAACAATAATAGTCCCTTAGAATTATACAATCAGATACGTTTTACTTAATAAGCTTTCTGATCTGGCTATATGGCTTCCTTGGCCAGCTGCATTACTTTGAGTTATACTCTTTAGGATTGCTGYGTTCCTTTCATAAATCTAGTTACAATATGTTTCATGCCACTTAGCCCTGTTCTTTGTACACAGAGCCGTACCCTAGAGGAATCCTATGTCCATGGACTTCCATTCATCCTGGTACACAACAACATTTCCATCACCTCTGATGTGTCTTTTCAAAGCCCAGATCCCCCCACATGAACCACAAATATAAGACATAAGAGCCTTAACCAAATCATGTTATTAGTGCCATGCTTCCTGTTTCTAAATTTTGAAGTTATTTGCCCAAATGGCTGTTTACCGAGTCACATTCCTCCCTCTCAGTCATGTTTATCAACTGTTTAGGCTACAACAGAAAATCCTTTAAGCATGACCTTGTCTCCTGAGGCCCTAATTCAGCAACATATTCAAGTATGCACCAGCATGCAGCCTTGTTCAGTGAAATGCCATCAATTTCTTTGATAACTACCACATACCTAGTACAATCAGCCTGCTGAAATGGTTCCATAGTATCTCGCCTGCACAGAAGTAATGTTTTTAAGCCGAGTGCAAACAGGACTATACAAGAGAAAGTATGGTCATGAAAGATACAAATTGTTATTGTGGGAAAGCACACGGGAAAGAAGCCACATATTTATGAATGACTGCCGCTAATTAAAAGTCATTCCCCTATTACAGACTTGGGCAGAGATGATTCAATTCAAGTTATTGCTATGAATAAGGTTGCTGAAAAACAGATGACTTCTATGAAAAAGCAAACCCAAACACTACCTAATGTACGTATTCCATGAGAATGATTATTTCCAGTAGTCTTGATTCAAACAACAACAGAGACAATGACAAAGCAAAACCAGACAAGATCATGGACTTCAGTTATTTTTTATCTATTTAAATTCATCTTGCAAAGGTCCATGAAACACAGCACTTAAAACAGATCTATTTTGGTGAACGTACAAGGAATGAAATAATCTCACACCCCTGGTTGTAGAGTTTTCTTGATTTCCTGCAATCAGTCAGACTGAGATACAGGAAGGTCGCCCAGATAAAGGGCTGAAAAGCTGAGCATAAGTAAATATCCCATAAAATCTAAAAGAAAAAGCTACAGAATGATTTCTGGCAGAGTAGAGTACCTATGGAGACAAAGCCGAAGATGAGAGATTCAGCACTTACACTGTTACATATTTCAGAGTTCTGCTTCACAAGGCCAATGTCAGGATCAATGTGCTAAAATATCCTGACAGAGATTAAGGATTATGATTTAGTCCTGTTAACATACAGAGGGAAAATGTTATATGTGCATTTTTAATTTTAAATTCAATTTATCCTTCACACAAGTTTCTGTCCATACATAAGGAGGCCACTCAGGCTGCCTAAGGTGATAACTCTCTTAATGTGTGATGCTTTTAGGCAGAAGCAGATTTCTAATAGCCTCTCAAAGATAGTTGGTAAATTCTGGTACACAGGGAAAGATCCTACAAAGAAGTTGTCTTCTATTGTTTCTTATGTAAGAATGTAACTCTCTAATGCAAGAAACTTATGGACTGGAATGAGTAGACTATGTATCTTTACGGTAAACTGTACAGACCAGTCTTATGTTAAATGCAATTTAAGGTTTTATCAAGCATCTGGCAGTAAGTAAAAACAGTCACTTCGGGAAAAGTGTATAGATGGCACAATACTGTGTGGAAAACAGTGCTCAGGGCAGAGTGCGAATGTGGGAATCGGCATAGCTGGGTAACTTTGACCCATTCAGACAAAACACCCTTTATGCAGGCCATACCTGCAAGTTAGGCTAAACAAAGTGAAGCAAAGTGTCACGATGGAGAAAAATTCAACACAAATTCTTAGTACAATACAGTGGCAAGTATAAATAATGTGTCTGTGTAATGTATGAAAGAAGGAGAAAGAACTAGGGTTAGAAAGATGAGTACAGGAATACACAGTACAAGTCTGCTGTCCTTACTTTCTATCCTTATTAGAGTATGAAATCTCTCTCACTACTCAATAAAACAGAACAAAACAAAAACCCAACAGATCAAACAACTACTGACATATTTGTACAGGTGCACAAATCCTGATTTAGGATATGAAGCAAGTCTAGATGACTTCCCTACATCTCACCTGGCTGTGCTCTCTAGGATAAATAGGATGCTGAAGGCTGCAGAGGATATATGAGAGAGCCACGAAAGCAATGTCTAGAGTCATGAGTAATTTGGCACAAGAGTCACGGATCAAAGCAGTTTGTGATGCTTTCCCTACCTCTATGATATGTAACCTTCCTGGGTTTTACTTTGGACTAGATTTAAAGAGGTTTCCTGGATGAAGTATCCTTAACATGCATGTGGTTTGAAGCTGTCTGAAAGACCAGTTATCAGTTTGGACCTTACGTTCTCCTAAGGAGCCAGAATGTACTTCAGAAATAACTGGAGGAGAGCTTCCAGATTAATTTCCCCAAAAGGAATCTAGTTTGTGCACACCACCATTACTCTGTGAATCCAGCACAGCAAGTGGGGCTGATCAGAGGACTGGCTTCAAAATGGGATATTGCTCCAAACCAGCCTAATCTATATGCAGGCCAGAGTGTTTCAAAGGCTGAGTAATTTGCTGAGATTGTTGCTGAGATTTAAAGATGTCCCCTTAGTTTCCCAAAAGAAAGACTGAAAAAAGGTTGGACACATTGTAAAAGTGTTATTCTTCTCCTTAAAAAGTTAAGTACTGAAATATTCTTGAATCTGTATGGAAAAAAGATTGATTAAAGCCAGAAAATAGTTTAATCCTCATGAACTCAAATTTAATATTAAATGTATTCTTTCTTAATGATCTTCACCGTTGAAACAAACCATTAGATCCCTTAGGATTTACCTCAAGTAGCATTAGCCATCTGATAGATAGATCACATAAAGGTAGTGTAGAAAACTTTGTCAAACTTAGAGGCATATGAGATGGAGTGCTTTCTACACTCTCTTCATCTGAGTGTAGCTTAGACGGGATTCCCTTTGGTGACTATAGCTAGACAAAAAGAAATTTCATATGATGTTTTTAGAACCAAACTAAGTGCCTTCTGAAGAGTGTACTTATGGAAGTATTGCTTCATTGGGCCCTGCACTGTCCTATGGCTTGAAGTAGTCTGTGACAGTCTGGTCAGACTAGATCTTGGCTGGTCTCAGACCCCATGAACAGGCTGGAGCTGTGACACTGGATATATTTACACGTGGCACACATGAATGACTGTGCATGTGATGGCAGGGACGGAGAAAGCAGGAAAGGTAACAGAACTTCTCTGCAAGGAGAGAAATGTGAACCTATGACTCCTGCTAATCTAGACAAAAGCATCAGCATATTTAGCTGCTCTTCTTTTTAGTTAGCAGCACCTAAATTCCCTTGACACTCTTACCCTGTTCTTGCATTTCATTTGCTTTATTTCAAACATGAGTTAAAAATGCTTCAAAACCTCCTCTGTTCCATTTAACTCGACACAAGATTTAATTACAGAAAAGGTTTTCTTTTTTTTTCCCCAAGGAAAAAAAAAAGAACAGTTTCAGGTGAAGCTGAAGCTTTCACAGTTACTCACATATCTTTAATGCAGGGTGTAACAAGGCCTTCAGTACCAACTCTCCAAGTACACTCCCTGCTGTGGCATTCTCACTGCCTCAAAATAACTCAGTGTGCAGTGCAGAGATACTAGTCTTTAATTAGAGACCAGAACAGTTTCAACATATGGGTCCAGATTCTATTCAAAGTAACTGTGTTGCAAGGGCACAATCCACCTTTTGTTGAATTCAGTGGAAACATCACCTCCTGCCTTCAATCTGGATATAATATAACCCTCACTGAAATCAGTGTAAGTCACAATGGGGTGAATAATCAAGACCTGAACTATTAACTAAAGTAGCTGTTTTTTCAAGTTTGTAAAAGCCCTTCCCTTCACCCTTTAATAACCAGACTGCCAAAGTCTGGATCCAGGCCCAGTGGTTCCCATTCTGTTCCTACAGGGTTTTCTGAACAACACTGTAGGCAGTTAAAAAAGAAAAGAAAAGAAAAGAAAAGAAAAGAAAAGAAAAGAAAAGAAAAGAAAAGAAAAGAAAAGATACTGAGGTTTTTGTGTGTGTGCAGCCACTATAAATAAAATCCTTTTATAGTTTTTTAAAAAAGAAGCAGCATAAGATTAACACTAAGTCGTATGATGTGAGCTTGAAGTATTGTAGGACTTTGGCTGTAGCAAGGTGGATCTACTGAGAAGAGAGCACTCTCTCTGGTGCAAAATGCATGTAAGGTCCATGCAACAGGTTTGGATGTGCAGCTCCTCAGTTCCTCCTCCCATCCCTAGCACCCCTCCCCACCTTCCCACCCCAAATTAAAGTCTTTAGGGAAATGATAACCAAATTGCCTTTGTTTTATGTTCCCTTGGAAACCCAAGTTGCAGGGGGGTTGTTTTATTTTAAGTCTAGCAGTCATGTTAGTTGCCCTAGTCGCTTTGGTCAGGGCACGATGAACTAACATACAATTGATACTCTAAAAAGCTTGGAGGGCAAGTGCCACACAGTGACCATCTGTCCAACAGTTATGATTAACGCAATTGGAAATATAGCATATGGCAGGGTTTTATTTGAAAAAGAAGGACCTGCTAAAGTCACTGAAAAAGGATTTGTCTGTCTGTTTTCATTTTGACAGGTAAAGGTAAAGCAGTTTAAGGCTTTGAAAAGTCCTGACAGTCTTCATATGGCAACTGTGAAAACATTAAAAGTTCCTTTAAACTGGGATGCTAGCAGTAAATGAATCTCTTTTCTTTGCTAGCATTGGCTGTTTTATGAGTGTTATCTGGAAAAGTGCTGGTGCCCTGAGAATCCATTCAGATTAACAAGGTATTTTAGGGTGTCACTATTACATGTCAAGAAATACAGTGGTCTGCAGACTGCATGAAGAAAGAAAGCTTTTCTCCAGAACAGCAAATACAATGTCAAAACCTATCAGAAATGCTACAATGAGTGGTCAAAATATTTCACACAAAACAGCATTTAATGGGATACTTCATTATTCATAATTCCATTAAAAAATACTGTTTTTTCCCTCCACCCTACCAAAATTTGGTAACCACGGCACAGCCACAATATGATCTGCCTTTTAAAAAACTTTTAGGAAAATAAATCTGTATAGCAGAAGGTTTCCAAGATGAGATGCAGGCTCCACTAGCTATGAAGTCTAGGCTTTGGATAGTCCAAGATTGTCCCTTTAACCTCTTTCTTTCTTCCTATAGCACAAGTCTTCCTTGAAAATACTTTTGGGACCACATTTTCAACCCCCACCCCACCCCACCCCCAAAAAAAAAGAAAGAAAAAGAACCCCAGAGCAATCAACTACACTACAGAAATTCAATTCTACCCTGATGAAAAYTTACACATATGACAAATGAGTCTACTGTTCTCGCGCTTTCTTCACCTGACTACTTGTTGAGCTACAGAGTTTCATGGTACCTGGGGTGTGTGTGTGTGTGGGGGGGGGGGGACGGACAGCCTTTTACCCCTGCTGAAGAGCTAAGATTAGTAAACACCTGTCACAACAGAGAATTAACTGAGAAGATCAGCAAAAAGCAAGTAAAAATATTACATGGGGAATTATGTCAATAACTTAAGAAATTATTACTGCAACATCATCTTGAAATGATTGTCTGTATGTGGTTTCTGTATATTTGCTAGTCCAAATCAGATTCTTTGTAAGAAGTTGTGTTTATCAAAGCCTGGCCATAAAAACTGATCTGTATCATATTTTCCTATGATAAAAGCCTCCATGTGATTAAAAAAAGTTCATGCTTCTGAAAAGCCTCATAAGGTAAAAAAGTTAGAAGATTTCCCCTGCTGGTGGCAATCACCCAGTGGATACATTCACCGCATCTGAAATGAGAGCCTGCATTTTTCAGTTGTGTTTGTATCTGTTCAGATACTCATCTGTTTCCTTGTGGTAAAAACACAAAAAGTACAGTAATATTTAATGTCATCCTTTCACCACAGCAGTGCATGGCTCATGCGCAAGTAAAGTGTTTTCTTTTGCGAAAGAGCTGGCATTCATTTTCTATATCCTAATTTGCTATTGGAATTGAATAGTCAACAGGTTTAAGCACTGATCTATCAACCTTTATCCAAAACACACTGCAGGCAAGGCAGTGCAGCCATCTGCATTGGAATCCTTCAGTACTGCATCACTTGACACAGGAAATTTAAATCACTTCTCTATTTGGGGCACTGTGGCTTTATTTGTCATTTAGAGCACATTTTGTTTGACCACATGAAGAGAGGATCAGAAGAAAACTTGGATTGAAAAAAATCACACGTGTACTGAAAGGTGACTTTCCATTGGTTATCCTGAAGATAGTTCCTGTTTAGGTTTAAAGAAAGTCTGATCCTTACCCTCAAGTGAGTTCAGTTTGGCTTGCTTTGACTAGCTAAAAGCAAATCTGACATCAAATGCCCCTAATATGTTTGCTCAGAAAGGCAAAACTCCTGCCAGTTTCTTAAAGGGCACATAGTAACTTTAAAAGCCACTCAGAGGGCTACATGGACAGATTTTGTTAGATGTTCATCAGCAAATGCCCGTGACACAAAAAGGGCCACTGCAGCTGATGCCTTTATTAGTCAAGGCTCCAAGCACAAGAAGCTATCCTAAAGATGATCACTTTATATGACAAAAGCAACTTAGTGTGTACCATGCGGCCAGCATAGCTTTATCCACTTGTTTTGATGAGTGCTTTGCAGTGTGGTTAGAAAGCACTCGTTCCTTGCACCAGTACTACTCGTTACTGTTTATCTGACAGGGAGGGGGGGCAAGAAGGGGACAAAATCTAGCACAGGTTGGGGACTCTCAGGTTTTTGCTATAGTCATGAGTTAAGGAATATGTACTTGAAGCTCACTTGTTTCTAGTTGTTGAAAGTTTTATGAATTAAAGTTTTATTTTTTAATGAATATTAGAAATGAAGCAGTTTACCTGGAACCGGCTGTATTTGGTTTCATAATGTGAGGTATTCTCTTTACATTGCAGAACGCTATTAGATCTTTAAGCTAATGCAAGAATTTTCTCCCTTTATAGTGAAATAATGGAAATTTTAGGAGCATATAATCTGTTTTCAAAACATCCTTCAAGCCTTTATAAGTTTCTCTCCGATGAACCTTTTATGGTTTACTCATTATTGGTTTGTTCCTGCTGTGAGTGTTTACCCTTCCTATAACTGAACTGGCATGCATGTCTGCATACATCTATATGTATATACATATGCACAAACACACACCTGCCTCCTCAATTTTTATTAATGCAGCTGTGTGCTAGCACATAAAACACTGTGCCATGCACAGCATTTAGGAACACTGTCAAATGTATTGGCTAATGAAGAACTCAGCATATGGTATGTTAACTGTCTCATATTGGAGCAGAGAAAGCTATGAGGAAAGAGATTCAAGTTGACAGTACTGCATCAGTTCTGATATCCCAAAGTGCGTGGCTCCTTAGCTGGAAATCATGGATAATCTGGAAATGGAAAGCATGTTGCAACAGTCCTTATCTGGAGGCAGCACAGACATGGAACACTTAAGTAAAATCAGATGTGGAGCTCATCTCTTATTTAATTTTTAACTAAGGCATTTCTGTTCACTTTCTAGAAGTGCAAAAGCAGATGTGCATAAATTAAAAATACAATTAACGGTTAGGCAAATAGTGGGGTGATGAGGTTTAACTTCTCTCACCTAAAAGGAGAACCTGTACATAATAGTTTAACATTCTTCTGCAGACTAGGTGTTTCCCTCTTTACCTCCACAACTAATCTTCTCATCAAGCCCAAGGAAGAACAATTTAGTCCTAATGACATTAAAACCTCTGCAGTCTTCCCAGTTCTCTTTCAGGGCCTATTGGATTCGCATATAGAGAATAGTATTATATAACTAAACCCTCTGTGACAGTCACAGAGAGGCTCTTCAGCATCCAAAGGAAAAGGTAAATCTACTGGCATCCAATTCAAAAGCTTTCTGCTTGTAATTCGGACATACTGAGAGTGGGGGTGAATCAATGGCCAGAACAATTTGGAAGTGATTGCTCAGCACGTTGGGACACTTCACCTGTGTATGCTATTTGCTGTAACAAAAGAGTTTAGCAGCTCTTGCTCCCAGGACTAAAACACTATAACCAATTATTAAAACAAGCGTTTTGTGTTGGCATTTCAAATAGCGGATGTGCTTTTTGTAATTGCTTTGCCTATTCTGTAGAATGCTGTCATCACTTATGCCCGCTGGTGCATAAATTTACAAACATCATGCAAATGCACTATTTGTAATAAAACTGACTAATGAACTTTAAAGGCCAATTATTTGTACATGTCTGCTGGCTCAGAGTAATCATGCATCATTCAGATTTACACTTACATGCTTGCTGTTGTGCAATTTTAATCACTTGTTAATCTCTGGTTCGTGATAAGCATCATGGGTAAAGCTAGATGGAAAATGGTTTTCCCAAATTGTAAAGGTCTGATACTTCCAAGATTATACAATTGGGATGGAAAGCAAAATAAATCTTGGAAGACCTTGCAGTAAAATAAACCACAATCCAAACAACAGACAGGCCCCAAAATCCAAGAGCCAAGGGGTAGGTGTTTTGGGAAACCATGACAGTGGGTCGCGCTGGACTGTACTCTCACGTCTCCAGGGACTCTCTTGTCCCAGCTCCCTGGGCTACCAGGGAGACTCTCGTGAAACTTCTCCTTTGATAGATCTGTATCAGATCTATGCAGCTGCATAAGAACTCAGATTTTTTTGTTTTGTTTTTGATAATGGACTGTTGTCAAAGACGTTCTGAGAAACTCACTGGGAGCTTGGTTTATAGAAATAGTATTTCCAAGCATCTAAATCTGGTATCTTTTTATTTAAACATTTGTAGTTTAACTACTTCTGATGTAGTTCCTACAAACAGGTTTCAGGCAGGTACATTGACACCGTCTTGGCCCACTTCTACATATTTAGGTATTCTATTTTTGCACTAGCTTTTCTTGCTTCTCTATCTATTTTAAGCCAATCTAGGGCTGCCCTAGTTGCTATGATAACAAAGGGTTATGATAACATAATTAAATACATAAAGCAATTATCATCAGGAGCTAAAGGTTGTCTGCTGGCTAGAGAAAGGTGGCTTAAATTCAAAGCGAGATCCCTGACTTTCACCAGTCTTACACTGGGGCAAATTCTGCTGCCCGGACTGGAATTACTGTTAATGATTTACATCAACAGAGGAGTGGAGTGAAACCCCCAGGGGCTACTTGTGACTCTGTCAGTGACCGCAGATCAGTCCCTTGACTTCTCTGTGCTTCAGCTTACCTATTGTAATGCTTAACTGTTTAGAGGACAGATTTTGAAGTTTAATTAAGGTTTGAAAGACCATTTCAAACCCTGAATATGAGGCTAAATATTTTTATTTTTCTTTATTTCTTTTCTAACATCTCCTGTGCCAAAATGTCTCAGACACTTTACAAAATGTTGAGTCCTGAAAACAAATACCTAGAAGAAAGCTGCCATGCAGGTCCCCTCACTCAGTATTCACCATCGCTCTGCCAAAAATCAGAGAGCAGACCCGCTTGAGCTGAGGGTGCCGTTACTGCAGTGACTAGGTGTCTGTGAGAGCTTGTCACCTAGYTGATGCTGTATGTAGTGACACTGAAGCCCACGGGAAATTCTTCAAGAGAACAGTTTGTTAATGTCACCACTAAAAACTCGCATTAGAAAAACCATTGCTAGGAGTAAATGCCTTCCATCTTTATACCCCTCTTTCTGTCTCCTCAGAGCCTAGTATTTCCACTGGGAGCAAGGAAAGTACAAGAATGTGACATATTGTCATAATAGAGAGAATTAAAAGAACCCGCAGTTGCTAGCTGTGGGAAGTGCTAAGTCTTTCTGCATTTTTTTCTCTTTTACCTAGTGAAGAAAATGCTAAAATTTCACCTCAGGAAAGAGAGGAAGTTAGGGACGGCTGGATTGGGAAGGTGGAAAGATATGGGAAAAAATGTCAGAGGTTCATTAGGAGCCAATACTAGGAGCATAAGCTAGAAAAGAATTCAGGTGAAAAAGCAGTTGAGCTCTTTCAGAAAGCCCCAGGCAAGTGGAAAAAAAACCCTGCCTCAGTAATACATGCAAGATCAAGGGACACTTCATTAAGTCAGTTTTTATGTGATTCAGTAGGAATCAAACTGTGCCAGTCCTTGCATAGACAATTGTTTGGTGAAACCATAACAGCTTTAGGGAGGTGAGGGTGAAGGGGGCATTGCACATGGACAAAACTGATCTGCAGAGTGAGGCCAGGCAAGGTCCCCTAAATCCAGTGCCTCTTTCCAAGCTGATCTCCCCTCTCCCAACCCACTGAGAATTTCCTCTTTTTTCTCAAAACTCATTCCTCCCCTATTTTATTCAAAATCCACACAAAGCAACTCAAGAAGACCAAGTGACACTTCAAATTAAAATGCCAGAARTACCCTGACAACAGAGAGCCCCATATTTCCTTACATCTAATCATAGCAGAACTGTCTTACAGTATGCTGCTTCTGGCTTCACCATCCTGAGAAAATGCTGATAGAGCAGGCCTCAGGCAAGATAGAGGTTACAGCAAGTAGGAATTGGAAACTTTTAAGAACTTTATTCAGCTGTGACTTTATATTCTATTGATTCCACCACGTCACAGTTTTCAGTTCTTTCTGGCCATAAACTCCATTTCTAAATGGTTTCAGCTATCACAGAAACTGCCTCTGAAGACCACTAGTTTCTCTGCACATCCCTGGAAAGGTTAAATATCACTGCTAGAATCCTTTCAAGATCTTTCATCCAAACACTACATAACAGTTGAATCAACAAAGTCCAAAATAAAACACTTAATGCATAAACCAGCTGCTCCCTTTCCCATGGGC
Source organism: Apteryx rowi (assembly GCF_003343035.1). Taxonomy (NCBI): domain Eukaryota; kingdom Metazoa; phylum Chordata; class Aves; order Apterygiformes; family Apterygidae; genus Apteryx; species Apteryx rowi. The sequence goes on from NW_020447353.1 coordinate 797,313, forward strand.
CAGGTGGCTGTCTTCCTTACAAGATCTTCCTGTTTCTAGTAGTTCCTTCCCACTTTTTCTAGGCAAAATTTTATTAAGTACTAGAAATACCAACTCACATCCTACATCTCCCATCCCTCAAATGAACAGCTTTAGCTGGATGAACAGCACATTCTTATGATCATCTGACCTTTTTGCAATTGCGTGTTAATCTACTTGACTTGCTCTATGCCTACCTTTGAAGGGACTTCACTTCAGAAAAGGCTTCTTGATGCTAATGCCTAAAACAAGAGTATATTACCCCACTGCATTTGGATAAGGGATCATGCCTTGCTCTAGCCAGCTGACCTGGCAGAAGTGCTCCATGCATTCATGCTGCCTGGCAGGAGCTCCAAGGCTGAACTGCCTACATGTTTGCCCTGAAGAAAAGCACCCACAAGGCCTTCCAGTCACTACAGCTACATTTTATGAGACCACAAGCAGCRTAACATTTTAAACATGGGAAATTTATCTGTATGACACAAAAGAGATTTAAAAGCCCCAAAATAAGTTTTCTCTCTCTCCACCTTGGAAGAGAGCTCTTTCACTCTAGGCTATCCAGCAACTCCCAGTAGTTTCCAAGGCTGCAAAACACTCTGCTCAGGCCCTTCTTTGTCCCTAGGAAGGGGATCTCTCCATCACCTCTGCAGTATCAATGCTGCTCCTTGCCCTGCTCAAGAATCTCCCTTGCGCTGCAGGCAGGCAGAGGGGCCAGGGCCTCACCTGTCACTGCAGCTTCTCCGTGCTCAGCGTATTCAGATGTGCTTGGTTACCCAGTCCCTCCTCCAAAAGGTCTCACCTGGCCCAGAACGAGCATCCAGGTCGCAGCAAGAAGGTTTCCTGCCTGCTGCCCAGCCGCAGCCTTACAGCAGAACCAACACATAGTAACAAATGTAAGTAGACAAATAAAACTGATGCCATCTATCTGTGCATTGCAATTATAATTTAATTTACTAAGGAAATAAACTGGGGAAGAAGTGGTTCCTAAAGGTTGGGAGCTGAGCAGCCYGCTTGTGTAGACGTGCTCAGTGGCAGCTCCTTGGGGCAGCCTGTGCCGCTGCAGCCTCCAGCTCTGCAGAGTTGCTTTACTGAGCAGCACTTCTCCCTCTCTTCTGAGGGCCAAAGCAGTTCAGATATTTCACTACTTTATCTAAAGGCATGAAGTAGAGAAGCATCCCCTATTTTGAAGGCAGAAGCAGTTTCAATAGGTAGTAAACATTATTAACAGCCCTCCCAGTTCTTAAGGCAAAGTTTCAGTGTACCCATTCCTTCACCTCTAGGGAACAATATTCTGTGTCAATAAACACCACAATCCCTGTTTGAAAGAGTTAACTTAAGAAAAACAAGTCTCCAAAGGAAGGGACCAGAAAATGATCAAATAAATCATTTGTATAACTAGTGTATGAGATGCACTGATAAAGCACACCATTTATTAGTCTTATTATTGGGCTCAGCTTTATATAAACAACTGAATCATCTCCTTTTTTTTTTTTTCCTAGCTCTTGCACTTTTACTGTTTGGATTGTCCATACACTGTTTATGGTCTAAGCTCTCTATCTTCTGTATTCGGAGCCAGATTCTCATTCCTTTCACAATGTCCAACTTTCCACCAGGGATCCATTATGGTTTGGGGTAATCCTTCTCCCAACATACAGCTATGCCACAGCCTCCCACTGGCAATAACAAGCCAAGACAGAGCACACAGTACTTCCTCTAACCACTGTCTGTGCGACTCATAAACAACTTAACGGTAGCACTAACATTTCCTCCCTTACTACTTGAAAATACATCCTTTTCCTCATTGCTATCATCAGAGCTTAACATAAATTTAAGTGAATGCCAACAACATGCCAGCAACTGTTACATTTAGGAGAAATGAGAATGATTCTTCTGATGTTATTTGTTACTTTGGGAAACAGTTTTTAAGTAATTTTTGGCATTCAGAAACAATATACAGACATGAATGAACATAATAAGTGGTTTATGTTTGCTTCTTTTTAAAGTGGCCATTCTTCTGTCACCCTGGGAGGAAAATTAGTTTGTTATTCTGCTCCATGGTTTTTATTAATGGTTCACTTACTTAAGTTTCTGGAGGGGAAAAAAAATCCAACAATTCTGGTATTGCTATTGTGACGGTTTTGTAAAGCACATCGGTTTCCTAAAGGTGCAAACAGCCCATCTGTTTTGTGGCTGTTAACGTCTTGGGATTACACTCGGACATTAATACATGGGAGCGGCTAAAAATATGCATAAAATTTTAATTTACCCTTACCTCTAAGAAAGTAACACACATTAACATACCTTCGGATAGAAACCTCTATAACCTCATTTTCCTCTTAAATAGTGGTTTTCCAGTCTCTTTCTTGTACAAGTGTTTATTTGATCAAAAGAGTTTATATCAGCCTTTAAATGAAAAGCAAAGCACTTGGGTACTATATAAGTTACAGAGTGATTCAAGAAGTACTTCTGCATGCCTTGCATGAAGCTGAGGGAATATCAAGAAGGTACTTGCTGGACTGAGCACCAGTGCTCTGCCCAGATTTACTACTTTTGACTTCAACAGCTTCTAGATGGAAGAACAGAATGAGGAAACAGCCCTTATGCCTTTTCTTAAATACATAGTCTCAAAAGTTGGTTCTGTTTAATTACTGAGCCTGGTAGAAGGGCATTCTTCATCTGCAGCCTCCATAGGATGCACAGGGAAATAGAGATCCCAGACTGCAAACATTCCAATGAGTAAAGTATTTTCTGGGACACAGGAACCCAATTCAAACTTCCCTTTGGATTCAGAGGTTTTGTTCTTACGTATCTCAGAAAGTGCTATGTATACTGCTTAATCATATTCTGGAGTCTCGTTTCTTAAAATTTAATCCAGAAATGCTGCACCAAACCTATTAAATGTCTCCTGAGGACACTTGCATCACTATTGCAACATTTTGAGAAGAGATTCAATGAGGGTAAATTATTTATTAAGAAAATTAGTATAAAAAAATTGCTGGAAAATTTACTAGTCCGGTCATACTCAGCAATGAATGAATATCCCTGTTCAAAATCATCCAAGCTCAGGAAAACCTCTTTTTCCACCTAGGGATATGCCAGTGCTGCACCATACCTCTCCCAGTTGGCAAGCTCTTCTCAGCCAGCTAGGCTGCTTCTGGTCTCTGCAGTTTCCTATCCAAGCCCTAAGCCTCTGCTTCTTCCCTCTCACTTTCGATGTGTGCTGTCAGAAGAGTGCATTTCCTTTAACTCTGTGGCTGGGCCAACTGTGATCTGTTCTTTGATATTTTCCTAGGACAAGCCCTCCATACTTTTTGAAGCCTGCAGCTCCAATTTAGGAGTGTTGGATAGACTACTGCTACATTTTATAATACAGAGCAGCTCCAAAACTTTCTTCTTATACACTCACTCTTTAAAGAGGAGAACAAAAAATGAAGGCTTTAAGAAATTCTATTCAGCATTACGTTAAAACCTATGTATGAAGTAAGGTTGTGCAGCAGTAAGGAAATTCCACCTCTGAGGCTGAATTTGCCTTGGTCARAGTCGCTCTGCGGGAGCCAGTGAGGGAACTCCAGATATGTCTGCACGGTTTTCAGGTAAGCAAGAAGCTGCTTTCTCCTTGGTCTGGTGCCACAGCTCCGATTTGAACTGTGTAGCTGTGCTTACTGCCACACAGCATGCGAGTGAATATCCACGCTGAGGGAGCAGGACAGAGCTTGTTACGTCAGAAATAGTGCAGCTATACAGTTCAGCGCTGACCTGCACCTGGGCAGCTCGGAGAGCAGGAGGCACCTCGCTTCACTCTGGTGTGGACTGTGGCAACAGACCCCATCTCACATATCGGCTCACTCCTCCTCTGATGATTTCTATTTAAAACTAATTGCACAAAGGTATGTATGGATTATTCACAGCGTTAAGGAAAAAAAGCAAGAAAGAGGTCAGCATATTGATTTTGAAATGATCCTGACAATTTAGGAAAAGGAACAGTTGGAGGCTCATTTCACTCCCCTCCCTTTAAAGTTCAGTCTTTAAATTACTGTTCTAGTAAGTTTGTTTTGGTTCTTTTCTCAAGGTGAGATGCCACAGTAAATTTCCACTTTAAAAGGCTTGTAGTACATGAAGTTCAGTGGTGTACTGTACAGACCTTTGCTGAGCCAACTCACAGCTATAAACTCCTTGACTTTGGCAAATTCTGCACCTTTGTAAGAGAAATATTATCAGGGCCCAGTAAAGAGCCAGTGGATTAAAAAAAAAAAAATTTGAATGAGAGAGACAGTGTTGAATGCTAGCAAAATATATGTATTCTGAAGTGTTAAAAAGCCGAATAATTTAAAACTTCATTTTCTGTATGAAGGTGATCAAATAATAACAAATATCACAACCTTCGAGAACAATATCCAGCGAGATGAGACAGTAGTGATACTTGGTTATGGCACTTTGCKTATGTGCACACTCCAGTCACAGAACTAACTATCTGGCAATATTTGAGCTGTACTAGTTTTTGTGTTTAGTCACGATACAGCAGGAGTAGCATGGACTTCTCCGTTAGCTAATGTCTCAGCCTCCTCTGGCAGGTTTTGCAACAGTGACTGTGGCTGGTATCTAAGCTCTCCATAGGTTTCCGCTAGCCCAGGTACCTTGGTATTTCAGTCACTGGAGATATACCATCAGTTTTATTTATGTGCACATAAATGCTTGAAGAAAGGTGCCACAAATGCACTTGGGCAGTTAGAATATTAATGTTTAACTCAGCTCTTACTAAGCTGAACTATTAACAGTCAGGACCTTAAGCAGCACCTGTGTCCCAGAAGGAATTAATTCAGCTAAGTCAAATCAATTCAAACACTACTGGCATGGTACTTCGTGGACTATATCCCACTTAATTTTGTGAAAAGGTTAACTAGCAAGCATAGGTACAACAGCAGCAGTGGATGTTTCCTACCAGTATAATATCATCGCAAAACCATTAGGGACACAAAGCAAAATGAGAAGTATAAACACAGGGAGAAAATCATCAGACTTAAATAGATCCAGTAGAAAGATGCAAGTGGTTATTCAAGTCACACATCTCCCCATAGAGCAAAGAAAGCTGTGTGGTACAATCCTACATACTACCTAGCTATAACTGATTTCTCAGTTTCAGAAAAAAGAAAGAAAAGCCGCCCCCCCCCCAAAAAAAAAAAAAAGAAAAAAGAAATCAAACATGCACATTTGAAATGGTCATAAGAAGGAAACAGAGCATTTCTGAGACTGACCACTTTAGTGCATTCCTATTATTTTCTATTTTCCAATGCTCATTTTAGCCTTTCATTTTTTGGTCAAGCTCAGATGCTGCACAAACAATGAAATCTTAGGCAACCAGTCAAAAGTCCAACAAAAATATAATAACAACCCAAACAAACAATGGCTAATAAAAATGAAGTCAGATTCAACCGGACAAATTTAGTTTGGTTACACCAGTATAAAATTTGGATTTAAGCTAAAATAATTAAGTAATAATTGGCTCAGTACTTTTGAAAGTCCTTTGGGATACACTCTTAAAATGAAAAATTAACTTATATATGAGAGCTTAGGTACAGGCTTAATTTATTAAAAAAAAACACAAAGGACCTGAACCTCTGTCCTGTAGGCCAGGACTTCTACCTGCACAAGGACCAATTAAAATTATTGCATCAACATACAAATAGAAAATGTGCCTGGATAGGACAGATATTGAGACAGGGGAACAAAATGCATATGCACTGTGTGTAGATTATCATAATTTGTTACATGAAAGCCAAGTGACACACTTCACTTAGACCTTCATGGACAACAAAAAAACTGTATTGCCTTCAGTACATCATTTTCGGGGGGGGGGGGGAGGGAGTTTATTTTGCATATTTGTGTTCACAAACCATTAAACACACCTGTCTCCGTGTCTGTGGAAAACTAGAACTTCATCTATGTGGACTAGTTCCTTCTATCAAGCATTTCTCCTAGGGGAAGAAGAGATCTCATACACAGTGTACAGATGAGATTGTGTTTCGTCGTCTCTGTAGCACTTGTAATCAAGCTTCCAGTCCTTCCTGTTTTGAAGACAGTAATTTGATGCAGCTGTGCTGTTGGCGCAACACCATGATGTAAATCTGAGCTTGCCTGGTTGCTTTGGCCCTTAGCTATAACTGAGCTGCACTTTGCATTCCCAGACCAACGCTGGCTTTTATGTAAGCACTTCTGATCAAGGCTCAATTGTTAGGCTTTTCAGAGGAAAAAAACTCCCCAAATTTCCTGTTGCTGTCCCCCTTCCTGACCCAACAAGGAGCCTCCTCCTCTCAAACCAAGATTAATAGGGGAAGTTTGGTGTGGATGCCAAAACCAAAATATTATTGTTAAATATTTACTGCGTGCAAGGTGTGTAACAGACTACATGTGACTTATGTAACATTAGCCTAGATTCTTGTTATTAAAAATTCATGGAAGGAAGCAAAATATATTAAAGAGGTGCTTCACAGCACTGTATTTACATGTACGTCTGGACCAGTTATGGACCTAATGAGATATCAGTGACCACAGGCAGAGTTGCCAAGGGGTGACAGAACTAACACACTCCTTTGGAGCCCAGCATTAGTAAAAGCATCTCCAGAGAACCCCTTCACTCCTTCTTCCCCATGCCAATACCTTGTAAGCATAAGGAGCTGGAGAAGGCACTGGCTAAGTGACAGAGAGAGAAGAGGTAGCATTAAATGGGACTGGGAGGAGAGATAAGCAGTCCAAAACTGTGTTCTTTGGATCCTGCAACTTGACTCTCCTACCTACAGCACTCCTGACTTCCGTGGGAGGAGCATTTAGTCATCAAAATGAAAATTCCTCTCTGAAGGTGGGCATATAGCTTTAAAAATCCATTTCAGGGACACTCAGATTGTTTAAATTTGTAGGTACAATTTCAACATTATGAGTTTGTTTTAAATTTCTAGGCCAAAATTCAGATTTACAGAGTTAAAACATGATTATCCCTGATTTTTTGAAAGCTGTATCTAATACACAGAGTTAAAGCATAAACTTTACAGAAAGGCTGTGGTCAGTAATTAAATAAAGCTGAGGTTCGTTGTCATTTCCCAATGATGAAATCACTTAATTCATCCAGTTGTGACCCCAGCATTCACTGCTGTCATTACAGTTGAGTTTTTCAGGAATTTGCAGACCTCTAGCAGAATAAGGAGCACATATGTACAGCCCTGTGGGCTGCAGTGTCCCCTCTTACTCGCTGCACTTCACCATGGACTTCCTCTCAAGTCTCCCTGGGTCCTCAGTACTTGAGACTATAAGCATCCTTTTGCTYAGATTTGAAGGCTCCACTCAGAGATCTGGCCCAAGCGTTTTAGGAAGGCAGTTCCCTACTGGTATCGCTAACCACTTCCAGGCTGGTTGGCATGACACGGGCCACAGCGTCACTTTTCTGGCAAACCAGCAGAACTTCCAGCTTTTGAATGGTTGAATGCCTTTTTGGCTGAAGTGGTAGTGGAAATTCACCTTCCTTTTTCTTCCTTTTTTAAATTTTCTGTGGTTTCTGTTTATTTATTTTTATGTGAGAGATACTGYGCAATGTTGGGCAATACCTCCCTAGTTATGTCACTGTTCTTGCCAGTTAACATTATGAAGGCTGCCGTTAATCTCTTCCCTCTGTTGTGCATTCTTGTCTGTTTCTGAGATGAGATGGACGGTGGAGACTTTCTCCAAAAAAAACAGCACTAGTGCTGTTCAGAGCCACATAAACCATTCTAGCGCTGTACTGTAGTATTTCAGTGGGGCCTATTCACATCAAGCAGCTGCTCCATCAGCCAGCTTCATGCCTCTCAAACATCTCTAGCCGAGCCAAAAATATACTTGTGGATCAATTCAGCTCCCACTGAGTTTGATGGAATGTTTTCCATTGATTTCTAATGAGAGTTGGATGACAAACACTTCTGCACAGAAGGCTCGTCACTAGCCTAAGGGGAGGAGAAACTATCATGCAGCTAGCAGCTTCACCTTTTCACAAAGTGCTCCAAATCTTGCAAAAATATGTGACGAGGTGGTCTGCATAGCAAAGGGGACTCTCTGGTCCAAAGATTTTAACACTGGCAGTATCGCCTCCCCCCCAACCCTGTGAGAGTAGTTATTCAGTATCATAACGTTTAAAATAATTATACCTTTGAAATACTTCATTTGAAGTTGCAATGACTTTCTTTCATGAACTGTTTCTAATTATTGTACTTCAAGTGACAAATTAAATGTCATTTGAAGCAATTATACCAAATACTCAAAAAAAATTATACATAGGTATGTCAATTAATATAATTAAGTCAAAAGTTGCATTTCACCGCTGATTCAGCTTTTCCATTACAGCTTTGAAATTGCTCATGAACTGAAAGCAACATTTGAACAAAACTATAGCAAACCTGAACACTTATTTATTTTCATGCATTTATTAGACGAGTTTGGGAAAGCACGAGTGATCCTACATGAAAAAAAAGGAATAATAGAGTTTTCTTTTTCAGATGTTGGGTTTTTTTTTACCATTTAACTACAATAATTCTGCTTGTCAAAGCACTATGAAGGAACTCATTGTTCCTGAGCCTCCACTCTTGCTTTGTAGAAAAAGCAAACAAACATATTCTAAAGGGATTTATATGCTATTTTAGTTTCACAATGGGTATAATATAGAGCTTCAAGCTGGCAACAGAATGCCAGCTGCTAACTTACTCCTGTCTGAATAGCCCCTAAAACACTGCTAACCTTTTTCAAACCACTTGGTTAGCCAGAATTTGGGGCTCAGTAGATTTTTCTTTGTTAAGAGAGGAAAAATTGGTGATGAAGGCAGATATCTTTGATCTCTGAACACAAGCAGATCGAGGGAGTGCCGTTTCTTTGCTCATTTCTCCAAGACCCCCCACCCTCACTGCTCTCTCGTTCTGCTCTTTGCCTTGGGCCTGTACCACCAGGGTGCTTCTCTCTGTCTTATATTTGCACTTCTCTGCCCTGCTGTCTTGTATCTTACGGAAACCACCTGGTTAAGCTTTTGCTCAAGCCTTTCCATATTCTCCTGGGTGGCATTAGCTGGAAGAGCTAACCAGTGATCTCTGCTGAATGCAGGATGGCTGACCAGTCTAGTCTGCAGCACGAAACAATCCCAAACCCTTTTTGCACAGTTCAGTGCTGTTCCTAGAGAGCAGCCAGTTCCACACAGGGCAGCCTGGAGGCATGCTGTGTCCTAAAAGCCTTGTTCCAGTCTGAAGTACCCTATGCTTCTGCTCAAGCACCGCAGTGGCTCAGCCTCACCACTCCAGTTCATCGCTATACAATTACAGTAGCTCCACCAGGAATAGTAAAAGTGAAACTGTTCCCGCTCACAGGTTACTCAATACTGCAATCACCCTTCTCAGACAGGTGACCTATAGGCACAAGGCTGGCAGAACTCTTTTATGCAAAGGTCTTTGCAGGTTTGCATATCACATGGCAGGGCAGAAACTGCACTGCTTTTTGGATCAGGTGATGAGGATATACACCCGTGTTACTCCACATTATGAAAGCAAGACTGTTGTGCTCCTTAGTGGCTGCTCGGTTGCCCTTAACTTATCTCCAACTACTTATACCTGACAAATGGCTCAAAGGTGCAAGAGAAAAGCCATGATAATGCATTGAGAGTGCATGAATTGCCAGCAGGGAAATGCAAGGCAGTGGATAAGGGCCCTCCCCCCCCCTCGCCCTGGGTCACTTGGGGAACTCCACTGCAATTGCTGTGTTCGGCACAGGTCCCTGACAACCACATTAAAGGTCTTTGCTTGCACATGCAATTTTCTTCCAGTGGTCTTTTTACAGCATTGTCTATTAACAAGATAAAACCAACAATAGTGACACTGTAAATAACTCTGTGACCTTTTAAAATCTCCCATGATTTCTAAGGTTTTCTTACACTACAATAATGCAACCATGATCCAAAAAAGCCCATCTACAGCTCTTAGAAAAAGTACTGAACATTAACAAAGCTAAGTGGAGAGAACGTAAGCCATAGATAGAATCTAGAGTTCTTGAAAGGTGCTGAAATTACAGCACATGAGACAGGTGGTATTCGTTTATCCACAGATCAAATACCATGTGTTTTGCCTTCTCTCCTTGCTGATTAGTTTCTGTAATCGAAAATAAAAATCATCTAAAAGGAATGTGTATTTTCCTCTTGCTTTCTTATGAAAACATTACTCCCTCATGCTCCTTTAAAGCAATATTTGACCTGTAGCTCATAGCCCAATGTGGGATGCAGGTGCTGAGATACCATAATAATCATGGCCATGATATAAATACCCAGATAGATAAATACACACAATGGCAAAACCAGAGACAAAATGAAAGTTTCAGAAAACTAGCAGTGCAAGAAGCTGTGAAAGACCCAAAATTAATTACTGTGACATATATAACATTGATAGCCAGCTTTTCATATTGCCACAGTTGTGATATGAACAGCTAAAAAATAAATGTAAGCACATTTTTTTTAAGTGTGCACAGCACAAAAGATTCCTTTAGGTCTGAAATGAGAGATCTATGTCCCTTTAAAGGATAAGGAAGAAATGTGCATGCATTTGGCTTTTCTGGATGGTTGGCTGTTTTTGCAGTTGGTTTTGAACTATGAGAAGGAGGGAGGGCAAAACACTCTCCTTCAAACAATCCCTTCAATGAATAATGGTAAAACCTAGTTACTGTAGTATATGCTGAATAATACTTGGCTAGCTGATGGACTCAGACTGCAAAGAGTGGAATATGACACCTATATTTATTTTATCAAAATATCATTAAAAGTAACTAAATGTCAAACAGAGAAAATACAGCCGTGTTATAGTCGGGGAAAAGATAAAGCCTTAGCAAAATATCTCAGGAAAAAAAAGGGTATTGATATGTAAATTAGCATTCTTTCATTAATAAACAGCTAGGATAAAGATTTTATAATTAGTCTCTTGAGACTAATAGGATGTTCAGTTATCTCTTGGGCCCATATTCTCCTTATGGTTTGTCACTGTTACGTAGAGTGAAAAAAATCACCAGACAAAAAGAAAAGTACAGAAAGCAACATTGCTAACTAGTGAGTGCCACAAAAAAGAATCTAAAAGGTATTTATTCATTAAAATCTAAGAAGCAGTAAAGGTTAGACTTTTTAAAAGGTATTTTGACAAGCAGTTGCCCTTAAATACCTCACCCTAATCCTGTGGAAGGTTGTTTTACTTCTGTAAGACAGTGAGAAAATACTTAGAAGGGGCATTTGGGATTCTGTGAATTTAGGGCCTGATCTTCATTTGGGCTTAAAATATGCAAGTGCAGACAAGTAATGAAATCAACAACAGAAAAATGTTGGGATTCATGATACTGCACTCATCGCTTGACAGTCTATGGAGACTTAGGATGCTTCTCTGCTTATAATGAAACATCTTTTTATTATCATGCCATTGTTTCAGTTCCAACTCAATGCAAATGGTGTGCCTTGACTTTACATATATATTTTTTATGCTTTTTTGTTAATTGACAAAACACCGATTTGGTTGATATGAACTTGAAAAAATAGCTCACCTCTGAAACAGAGCAAATAGGAAGCTGAGGCATGGCTTTGCTAAGCTATATACTCAGTGACGCTGATGGCACACACAGTAGAAAAAAACAAGATAAATAAATTAATCCTTCTAGCCCCCATTTTCCCCATAATTTGAGGATACTAGAAAGTGTCTTAGCATTCACATTCTTTTTCCTCTGCCATAGACATTAGCATCAGGCTGTGACTAGCCTGACCCCCTCATACGTAAAGAAGGTTAGGGATTTTAGACAATATGTTCACATAATTAGAAACTGTGCATGGACGTGATATCAGAAAGGTCTAGCAAGCCAGTCTGAATGCAATAGGAATAAAGTAACCCAATTTTCTTTAGCTCAGCTGAATTTATTCATCAAGACTGACCTTTTGAAGTTCTTATACTACACCAAGCGCTCTCTACATCGCTGTGCCTGGGCAAAAGCAGCCTTGCGGTTGGTGAAACCTGGCAGAATGGCATAAAAGCCCTTTACTTTTGATGAGAATTGGTTCCCTGGTTTCCCTATCATGCTAAAAATACTTTTTCTTCCTAACCAGGTAAACATTGTATACATAAAAATAGTTAAATTAGTTATGTATGAAATTAATTATAAAGGTGACTGGGACTGGGCAGGATGTCTGACACCATGCGTTCATCTACAAATAGATCCTCTTTCTCATAATATTTATAGAGACGTTTTATCAAGTTAGAACATTGCTCCGCCTCATTACAAACTCAACGGACTGTCATTCCCCCATCTTCTGACTGACTTTAATAATACCTGCTAATTATGGATTACTTTATAAACATTTAATTAAGCCTAGAAATAGTCCTACATGACTAGACAAATTTCTCCACCTGTTTCTGTGAGTTAGTCAGCTAAAGAGTAGATAAGGTAAGTGACTTGTCCAGGGTAACATGAAATCAGGGGCACAAAATGGATTGTCAAGCACATCTTCCATGTCAAATTCTGTTCTCAGTCCTGTCCACATAAAGTGGGTAAAATACTAGGAAACAAATTTCAGGAAAATAGTTCACAAATAATATGTAAGTTTTGTAAAAAAATTATTTGATAAATTAAATGCCTCATGCAAAATATTATACCATTAACTGAATAAAATCCTTAATGAAAAGTTTGACAAGCATATTTCATGAAAGTACTCTACAAGCTGAATAACTATGACAGGAAATTTTAGCCATTTAGTCCTCAGACATCTTTTTTATAAAATACATCAAACATATACCACACATGGATATCAGCATAACATTAAGGTGTCATAACTAGAGTTTTCTGGCTTCTACACACTTAAGGTAAGTTTAAATATGCTACTAAAATCCTCCCTCCTTTCTTCTTCAGAAAATGATTCAGGATATGTTTACATCTCTGTCAAACTGGTAGATCTGTCAAAATACAAGAATATTATTTCAATATTCTCATTCCACCTATACAGACTGATGGTGTGAGTAAATAAGTGATACTCTATCCTAGGCTCATAATAGCCCAACCAGTACTGCTTCGTAGGGAATTTCAATGACTGAGGTATAAAGAGCAGGGTATAATGAAATTCAGAWGGACCATTACCTGTGGCACTATTAATGATTACTTGGACAAAGCAGAAGTGTCAGTAACAGTAGGCTTTCCTTGTATCTATTTTAAATTTTAAGTGTATTTTCATCCTGATAGTAAATAAAATCTTTGTATTAAAATTAGAACTGGTTTAATACCAGCAAATCTCATAATAGAAGAACCAAAAAGGTATGTAAATATGAAATTCTTATCTCCTGTCAGCCTTAAACAATAATCTATTATCTGAGTTGTTCTGAAATTCTGATTTATTCCAGTTCTCTACATCCCAATGAATTTTTCAGATATTGATTTGAATATGACTGCACACAATTAAAACAGATTATTTCTCAAGAGTCTATGAAACTATTTATCATTTTACCTCAATAGCTAGCTTTGACAATTTACCAGTCCAGAGCCTTACAAAATTTTCATTTGTAGAATGCATTGAAAGAATTATTTTTGTTTCAGTAGTCAGCTATGAAGCTGATATATATTTCTTCCTTTCTTGATATTGTGCTTTTGTTCTGTTATGTATTGTGGCAACTGCCGTTTTATCCTGTCCTTTTCTTCTTTGTCCTTTAAAGTCTACTTTCCCACACAGACTCAGCAAGTTTCAAAACACTCCTCCTTAGTTTTAAAGGCAATCAAACAAACATTGAAAGTGATTTGGACTGAATATGGACATACAGAGAGAAGAAAAAAGGTAGAAGCAGGTAGAAATTCAGCAGAGAACAACCCACCTAATGACTTAATCCAAAGCAACTAAGGGTTTGCTTCTTAAGAACTTTTAAATATATATCAGTCTTACTGAAAGATAGGGTGGGACTCAGACCATTTAAAATGATCACATAGCCTGAGCTTAAATGCTAGTCAACTGGGAACCAGTCTTTCTAAAGCAAGTACCTAAATTCCCTGCTTAGTAGTAGACAGGTGCATGCTTTTGAAGGTCTTCCAAAAGAGGGTCATTTGTAAAAGCAGTAGACAGACTTGTTCACTTCAGAAGGCCTCAAAGTTGAGAAGCCTTGGCATCTCCAGTTCAATGCTCCCATACAGTAAGCAGCGGTATGTCTGACTGGGCAACTTGCTCAGGATATCCCGGCAGTAACCTTTGGCTGGCAAGGTTCAGACTCAGATTGCTGAGTTCTCTTGAGAGTCAGTATATATCTTATAGAGAAGGTGGATGATGCTGTAACTTAAACTGTAAGGCCAAAAGTTCAGAAGAAGGAAGCAGAGAGATGAGTCCACCTAACAGAGGAGGAGAAAAGGGGTTTTGGACAACAACTTGGAATCAAATGGAGGAAAGCTTTAAATTAGACTTGGATGATACTGGGGATAAAGATCCATGGAGTACCAAAAAGTAGATGCCTACACACAAATTTAGAGCTGGAGAGGTAGGAAATGGAAAACTGCAATAGTCATAACTAAGGCAAGAGGGAGAATAATGGAGAAACCTGAAAATGAATGATATGTTTATTCACAAATGTCAGGAGTACAGAAGTTTACAGAAAGGACTACAAGCTTTAGAGCATCAGTAATGCTACGATGTATATGACAGAGAGACTTGGATATTATGCATATTAAAAATAAAATGTACTGAGGTTAAACCTAATAGCAACTGAGAATTACTAGATCCTTTCTCCCAGCTGGAGTAAGATCCTCATTCCATTGTACATTGCCAAACTCAGCTCTGACCCTGCCTACCTACAGGTTGCATTGAAGGGCATGTGTAGATATCAAAGGTAAATAATGCAACAGAGAGCAGCCGATCCAAATCCTCATTAAAGTAATTGTTGTGTTTGAACAGGAAATCTTTTATGGTATTTTTATACTATATGTGATCTCCAGTGAGAAAGGAAGTATATACGTATATGTGTACATATATAATTTCATTTCAAGAATTTTGTTTGGGGAAGAGGATGCCTGGGGAATATGACTGTTTTAAATGACTGGATCCCAAATCTAAAACTATCCTGTCAGCTATACAGTTCATCTCTTCTAGCTGAATCAGCATGAAGAGTATCTCAAACATAAGGTGATGTGCATGGTTTATGGAGAAGCTGTTTTTTTATTATTATCTGTTTCTACACATTGTAACTAGCTTTCCTAGCCTGATAAAAGGAAGCAAACTTGAAATTAACTGATTCCTACCCCTTGTCTGGTGTTAAGAGTGACTTCAGACTGGTCTGATAAAAATTTTATGTTTTATTTCCAAGTGAACAGCAAGATTATCAGCAATACTGAATTAGTCCTTGCATCTCAGCACCTAAGCTCGAGGGGCACCCATGAGTTTGCAGAGTTCTCCATTTAGCTGCAAAAGCCTAGATATAGGCTTGTGACAGGATAATTGGTCAGAAATGCAACATCAGGAAAATAGTTTTGGTGAAAATGTTCGTGGAGAAATAAAATCACTATTATCAGGAAAAGAAAATGATATAAGAAAACCAGTGGTGTACTTAAAAAAAAAAAAAGAAAGAAAAGAAAGAAATGGTAGGCAGGACTTCTCAATAAGGTAATCTAAAATTAGTTCACTATGTGAGAACAGGCAATTATTATCCCAAAACAGACAAATAAAAGAGAATAGTCATGTGAGCAGACATCTTGCTACATTAGTGACTCTTTGGTGATATGAATATATTTTTTAAACATCATCTAAAAAGTAGAACCAAATGTAATGCAGGATAAGTGTAAAATGGAGGAAACACACCAAGTTAAAAGCAGAAAGAAGAAAGCACAAAATTGTTTTAAGCAAGAGTAAGAGTATAACTGCACCAGAAATAAGAGGAAAACAAAAAGGAAGTAACTATCCCTTCCTACATGAAAAAAGATAACAATCGGTGATAGAGACAAAGCTACAGCACTCCAGTCTTTCTGGAGGAAAAAAAAAAAAAAAAAAGGAAAGCTTAATGCTTAATTAGAAGAGTAAAAAACTTACTGTCAGCCCAGAGGAGAGGAGTGCAGGCAAGAGTTCAAAAAGAACAGGTGAAATCGTTGCTTCCCACTCCATGGTTTGTGGTAAATTTGTTGACTACAATATCTTCCACCCATGGTATTTTTTAAAAAAAGTTAGACTCGAGGCTAAAGAGAAGAAATGATTGTGTTGTCACAGCACGTATAACTTCCTCAACAGTGTTACCGTGAGGTAGTGATGACTGAGATGAAGAGTTTTTAGGTAAGATAGTTGTGTTAAGGTCAGTAGGCCCTAATGAGCCACTGGGGAGCACTTCAGCCAGGCCTTGGGGCAGTCTCTGAGATGTTGACCATTACCTTTCATGGAGGGGAGGAGGCAGGGAAAGTCCCAGAGAGATGGAGAAAGGCACACAATATACTTATCTTTAAAAAGGGGGATCATGGTAGCCCTGAGGAATTACAGAATAGTCTAACTTCAATGTCTTGAGGATTTTGGAACAAACTATTAGAGACAATTTGCAAGTAACCTAGAAGGTAGTAAAATGACAAAAGCAACTAGTGGAGATGTGACAAGAGCAGATCATACGAGCAGATCTTCTTTAAGATATGGTTACTAGCCTAACTGATATGATGGAAGCCATAGGTGGGATAAACCTCAAATTAAGTAGGCTTTTGACATTGTCTTGCATGGCTTCCCCACATGCAAGCTAAAGAATTATTTTCTAAGGATGACCAGAAAAAAGCTGAGAGGATGAAGTATTCAGAAGAAAAAAAAAAAATTGAAATTTTTGAAACCTTAACAAATTTGCACTTTGAAATTCAGTTAAGACAAGCAGAAAGAATCTGTACTTAGGACCTTGTACTGTTAGTAGTAAAGCAGAAGGTTCTAAAACTTGTAACAGATCACAAACTAAACACGAGTCAATACAACATCATTCCAAAAAGTGAATCYCCTCCTTGAAAGCATTAAGAGAAATATTGAATGTCAGACATGAGAGAACAGCTCTATTTGATGCCAGGGATGCAGCAACTGAAATAGCACATCCAACATTGGTCAGACTTTCATAAATATATGAAAGTAGAAATTGGAGACCTCTGAAAGAACAGCAGCAAATACAAAGCTGTATCTGGAAACATGACACATGAGGCAAGGTTGAAGGAAGAGGGTGCTGAATCTAGAGAAGAAAAGCCCGATGTGTGATATGGCCAGAAAGATTTCAATTGTGTCAAGGGGGGTAGCAAGAGAATAATGATCCCTCATTTTTCATGGTCCTAGGAGAATGTTGAGGAGAAATGCTGAGCACAGAAGATTAAAGAAGTATACAAAGAGAAGAAAAAAATCTATTTCTTGGCAGGTGATATAGAGACCCTGGCAACCAAGGGGATCTGTAGACTCTCCACCGCTGGAGACAGACACCTGTTAAAAGTGATCTGTGTTGTCTTGCCGTCCTATGTCCTCCTGTCTCAATGTGGCAAATTGAACTAGGTGATTTTTTTGAGATACAGCTGATCAGAGAAAGATATGTGGAGCACACTGCACCCCAAGGCCTTCAATCCTTGATTACGTAGACTGGGAACCTGGAAAAAAGGTCTCTGCTGTTCCCTTCTGCTTTGTGCAGCTGATCCTGCTCCCTCTACCCGAGAAAAGGATGAGGGGCTGTCAGTCACCTGGTTTATCTCCCTGCTTGGTGTCTTGGGGGCCCCAGTCTGGGAGAAGCCTTTCAGCCTAGATTTCTATGATTCTTAATGTAACTCTGATTTGACTCCAAATTAACAGAAGCTGTACTATCAATCACCTCAGTTAATGATAAATCATGTCTCACAGCATGCCCATCCTTATCTTACTGTGTGTGCCTCTCTGTTTGAGCGTTAGGGAGGAAAGTGGAGGAATCGTGGGTATTGTTCAATTTTACCTCAGAAGAAAGTGTGCCATGTATTGAGTTATCAATATTTCCTGCTAGAATATAAAAGTTTCCTTAGGCAGCCTTCTCTTCAGACTATGTCCCTGCTTAGTCTTTGAGACTTTGCATTTCTTCCTATGAAAGAAAAAAACCCTGCCTAATTGCCACTACTGTGCAGAGCACATCCAGTGTCACTGGTCTGAGAAAGCCTGGAACAGTTGTACAYGTTGTTGAGTCACACTTGCTGACACCTTATCTATCCACTATTTACATTCACATATTAACATGAATAAACGGAGTGTGACTGCAAACTTGCAAGGCTATTTGTGTATGTTTTTTGGTTTGTGCATTATACTTTCGCAGAAGTATCCTTTCTTCAGTCGTACTAACATTAAGCTTTTATATCTATATGTATATTTATCCAGTTTTTTTCTGTCTGGCTGTTATTTTAGTTTATTAATAATTCAGGCCTTTCAAAATGCCTTGTACTGGATAAATCCCTCCCCTTTTGTTTGAGGATGATAAATTAAGCTATTTAAAGAATGACTCATTACAAGTATATATCCTGTTGGTGCCACCACCCTCCTACACATAATAATTATTTAAGTTTGCAATGTGACGCACAGTCAGCACTTTCAAAGCAGGGTATCAGTCCTCACTGTTGCAGTGCCTGAATACCTTACTGGCACTGGTTACCCATGGCAACTAAAATGATCTATTTGTGATGATAGTGGCTTGTTGTTCTGTTTGATAGTTTGGGTGTATTTCTTCCTGTTTCAATTTCAAGAGGAATCTATAGATTTAAAAATTCGTTTAAAAAAAAAACAACGGAAGAGCAGTGAGCAATATTCCAGTCTTGGTGTCTGTGCAAATATGGAGCAACGGGAATACAACATTGCAGACTTTACCACTATAGCAACCCCCCCCGAGTCTAAACTAATAAAATTAAATCATTCTGCCTTCTCTAAAAAGGTGTCCTTGTGTTGTTTATTAGTAAGCATGCACCCTGGAAGTTTTGACAAGTGTAAGAAAGTAGGAGAGCACACCATGGCTCCTACTTAGTGCATGTCCATTATTTGCAGATCATTATGATGTCTTATTGTTATTAAAAGTATTTTAAGCAAACTGTCCCAAAGGTAGAGAGGATAATCACTTGCATATAAGCTGCTTGTATAAACTTACTTGGATATAATACACAATTTGTAATGAACATTTTCCCTGCTACAAGCAGTTGATAATTGGCAAGTATTTTTAATTGGCAATGCTGAACTGAAAATATTTTGGATTGTTCAGTCAAATTCAGTGTAACCATGATGTCTTTTGGCAGCTTTTTATACTGTAGCACGCTTAAGACCAGAATCTCTCTCTCTCACTCAGCTGTCAGATATCCAATAATGGGGGAAAAAAAAAAAAGCAGAAATACTTCAGGATGCCCTTCTTTTTGCATTGCAAACTAACAGCAACAGAGCGACAGCACGGCAGACCCCTGCCTTTCCAAGGGGAGCTCCTGGCTGCCCCTCCACGTCTGGGTGGCCGAGCCAGCTGGCGCCTGCCCTGCCCAGGGAAGACCCCTCCGTCTTTTCTCCCTCTCTGAGGTGCTTGACAACTGCAACGAGACATGTTGGTGCCTCCAGCATCTTCCCCCTTTTCTAGCTCCTTACAGGTGTCCTTGCTGGCCTAATGTCTTTTCTCAGGGGGAGCATAAACATTCAGCAGTTTCAGGCATATCTGCCCTCATTTGGCAACCCTGCTGCCAAACCATCTCCTGCTGATCCAGTCTGCGGGTATTTGTGTATCTTGTTTGAGAGCAAAAAGATTGTCCTCACAGCCCCCCTACAGACCAGCCAACCCTGTATTTTGGGAATCAAATGGCATTGCTTATAGCATCAGATAAGAAACCCAAATCTGTATGTTTAGGTTATACTGATTTGAATATAAGATATATTTTGCTGGTTCAGGGCCATAAAGCCTAGGGAGAAACTTTTAAGGATTTTCTCGTTCATTTTATTGACAATATCTCCTTCAAATCAAGGGTATAAATCCTGATGTCCTTAAGCTGGTAAGTTTTAGTGAAGAAAATGGGAGTTAGTCCAACCAGGATCTAAATAAGGCCCTCAAAATTTGACCTTATGGCAGAGAAGCTGCCTTTTGTGGATTGTGGTTAGGACTGCGGGTTGTGATTGGGGTTTATTATTTTCTAGCTAGGCTGACTAAGTTTTCCCATAGTCCAAACAGCCATAGTCCTGAGGAATTTAATTCATCCTTTCACAAGCCTGCAATGCAAAATTCAAGAAGTCTACATACTATTATCCCTGAAATAAAAAGTCTTCTCAGCATTATTTTTACTTGGATGTCCCAGCAAAACCAGCTGTTCCCAGGGAGATAGGAAGCAAACAAAGCATCTTCAAGACTCAAGATATATGCGTAAAACACTTTGTGATGGAAGGTTTTTGTGAGAGAAGAAAGAAGATGATGTTTAGACCACAACATACCTTAATTTATAAAATTTCTAGATTACCCCCCCCAAAACACATACTAATTTTTACTTCAAACCATCTTGTAAGGATTTAATTCTTTTGTTTTGTGAGAAACTGGAAGATCTGTTCCTCTGACAACTGGTTCTGTTTCCACTCTAATAAATAAAATCCAAAAAGTCCTAACTTAGTTCTCAGTTGTTCAGAACCCAGTGCTGTCAGTACAAAACTCACAGAATATCCTGCTATTTTGATTTACTACCATTTTACACCAATCTGCTGCTCACTTTGCTCTGGCATGATCAATAGCCTGAAGTGTACAAGAAAAGTCTTATTTTACTAGGCTCCATTCTGCCCATTTTAAAGCAAGTGCAATGGTAATTTGATTATGCTGAGGCTGAGATCAATCTAAACTCTGCTGCATAACCCAGATCATCAATTTTGATTTCACTGACCAAGCGCCTTCTGTACTGGGAAGCTTTATGAATGATGGACCACATCAATGAATGCTTACTCTGAGAATTGCTCCATATGTTGTAGCGCAGGGATGATTCACTCCATTCATTCAAGAACTGCTTGAGTGAAAGAAAAGAATGGGAAGGCGGTTGATCATATATGAGAGAGACTTTGTGTATTATAACTTGTGGGCTCATGGGACATGTATTTCTGTACACCGGGCATCCCAGTGAAATAGGATGTGATCTCCAATACCAAAATAGGTGTGGGTAGTAGTAGTACCATCCAGGCAGTGGAAGATGTGGATTCTAAAGTCACCAATATAAACTGTGATTCTTATATCCCAGGTCTTTTTGTTGCTGTTATATGTCAGCCTCACTTCTGTCCCTGGGAAATCAACGAGCAAGTCCTTTTGAAAGCCCTTTCTGGGCACACAAAAGAAGGTGATGAATAGCCATCATGGATTTACAAACAGTAAATAGTGCTTGACCAATGTGATGGCTTTCTATGATGAACTGATTAGATCTGTGAACGAGGGGAGAGCAGTGGATATCATCTACCATGACTGTAGCAAAGCTTTGGCATGGTCTCCCATAGCATTCTTGTATCCAAGCTGGAATGGTACGCTCTCAATGGGTAGATTGCTAGATGCATGAGAAACTAGTTGGATTGTCAAAGAGTAGTGGTTAACATTTCTTGCTCTACCTGGAGGCTTGGTACAAGTGGTGTACTGCAGGGGTTTGTCCTGGGACCTATCCTGTTTAATAACTTTATCAATGATCAGGAAGAGGGGATGAAACACATCCTCAAAAGATTTGCAGACATCAACAAACTGGGAAGTGGAGTTGATAAGCTCAGAGGCAGAGCTGCCATTCAGAGGGACTTAGCCAGGCTGGAGGAACCTCATGAAATTCAGCTATGATAAATGCAAAGTCTYGCACCTGGGACAGACTAATCCCCTGCCATGGTACAGAGTTAGGAATGACTGTCTGGGGAGCAGCTCTGCTGAAAAGGCCCATGGGGTCCAGGTGGGCAGTGAAGTGGACATGAGCCAGCAGTGTGCCCTGGCAATAAAGAAGACCAACAGCATCCTGGGCTGTATCAGCGAGAGTGTAGCCAGCAGTAGAGGGGAAGGATCAGTTCCCCTCTATTCAGTGCTTGTGAGACCACATATGGATACTGTGTCCTGCTTGCAGGAGAGGCTGAGGAAATTGGGTTCGTTCAGCCTTAAGAAGAGACAGCCAAGGGAGGGAGGGAATCTCATTGCTGTGTGCAAGCACCTATTGGAAGAATGTAGGAAAGAAAGTGAGAGGTACAAAATGGAAGGAAAAGTGATGACAGACACCAGCTGGAATACAGGAATTTCCAACTCAATATAAGGCAAAAAAATTACCAGGAAGGTGGTCAAATATTGGAGCAGGTTGCTCGGAGAGGTTGTAGAAACTACATCCTTGGAGATACTCAGACCTTGAGTATACAAGGCCCTGAGCAACCTGGTGTATCTGGTCTTGCTTTGAGTAGGAGGAGGGATTAGATGACCTCCAGGGGTCCCTTCCAACCCACACGATTCTGTGATTCTATGATTATCACGTATGTTGTTCTGCTATATACTCGTTTTTCAGTTAAAAAAAATACTATAACTCAGAACCTGTCACAAGACTATTTAACACTGTCTCCCACTCAGACTGCATTATACCTTCCCTCCTTATAGGAATTTGCATATCTTGGCCTGCAACTGTTCAGTTTACTCATAGAGAGGTAGTTTGTGTCCTCCATCCCCCAGTCCAGCTGCCGTTTTCTGTCCCCACCCATACCAACAACTCTCTTAACCTCCAGAATAGGCTATGACACCCAAACTGCCTTTTGGCAGTAGTCTTTGGTCGATGCTAGCTCCTGAGTCACACCTGGGAATTATTCAAGTGGGTGCAATTTGGTCTGGGCCAAAACTGTGCAAGGAACTGAGTTAACAACATAACATTGTAGACAAACCAGTCCCAGCACCTGTAATTGATACCTGGCACCATTTAGTTTAGTAATATACACAGTCTCCATTTTTAAAAACTTGAATTCTCTAGGCTGGTGTGCAAAGGAGGATGAACTGTCCGTTTTACCACTTGAAAGAGAGAGACTGTAAACAAAACAAAGGAAAAAATAAGTTCACCCACACAAAACTGACACAGGTATCCCTGGTAACTGTTGTGCTGCTTAAAAAAAAAAAAAAAAAAAGCAGGATGTGCATTGGTGAGAGAGTCTCTGCAAATATTGTTCTGTCAGATTTTTTTATCTTGCTTTCCCTTGCCGATTTATTCTATGTATAGAACATTGCCTGAATTAGAAATATGGTTTTGTAACCATTCAAGTTATGTGATTATTCAGGTTACTCAAAATACACAGAAAGTGACCGGCAGGGAGACACCTGTAGCCTAAATGAGATATACAAAAGGTTATTTCAAGGTTTCTCATACATACAGAGCTGACAATGTGTTGTGAAAAAGTGAATTCTATGGCAAAAATGTGGAAAATGATATAACTGAGAGATCATTATATATCTACGTTGCAGGTAAACTGACAGGGGGATGGTAAAGAAGGAAATGTAACAAACCTCATCATGTTTTGGGAGACTACATTACTAAATTAAATTACAACTTGAGCAATAAGCTACTAATGCAATACAGAAGATGTAGGGTGGAGATCTCAAAACAGCCCAGCATCAGCCTAGCTTTGTTCCAGTTGAAGTCACATTGACTTGTTCCCAGTGACGTCAATGGGAGCAGAGCTAGATCAGTACTGAGTATTTCTGACAATTCAATCTGTAATAAACACCGGCCCAAATTTTCAAGAATCATTTGTGATTTTGGATGTCCAACATGAAGCACCATAATAAGGTCCTCCTTCTCAGACAGSTGTTCAGCATTTAATGATTATCTGGTTCATTTTAAGTCTGATAGCCAAAAATCACAAGTTACATTTAAACATTTAGGACCTTAACAAAGTATTTGGTATAGTGTCTCCAAGTGTCTGAGATAAACTGAAATTATATTTGTGTTCAGTTCAAGCAGCTGAAGTGCTTTGATTTTCAATAGCCTGCAACAATGTATTTTGTTTTGATTCTTTCATTTCTCTCATGGAAAATTACAAGTTTTGCAGAAATTGCCTTTTCTTTTGAAGTGATTTTTCTTAGCAAAATTCCTAAGAAGCTGTATTAATTAGATGTGCTCAATCATACCAAGGAATATCAACATGTATTAGAAGTGCCCTTGAAGTCAACACCCAGAGTAAGTTATTTTTTAAAGCAAGTAAAAGTTTTTGTTCCTTTGATTGCAGTGATACTCAATAGTCACCAACTTCAGAGGCAGATATGGTTCCTTCCCCAAACATTGTTTTGCTGTAACAGATGTCCCCCTCCCCATTTCTTAAGACTTTCCCTTTTAATTTTGGAACAAAACTTAGTTTGACATTTCTCTGCATTCTCAGCCAGTATAAATGGACTAATCAAACCATGACCTCTTAAGTGTAAAATATCTTGTTCATTGTTCTCACTTCCATATCCTGGAATCTGTGCACTAGTGCAGGGTCCTACTGACTTCTCTTGGCAGTCACAGGAGTAGACATGCAAACCAAGCAAGGGGTACTGACAGTGCTTCACAGAGGCTTTGAAAAAAGCCATATACTCACCAGCAGTTACTTTTAAATCTCTTTACAAGGTACAGCAAAAGCTCTCTTTTGGTCCATTCATACTTCCAATTCAATGCAAGATCCATCCAAAATCTGAATCTTTAAGCCATCACCGTGAAATAAAGATTGTGTCAAGCAGTTTATGCACATTCAGTATAGTCCTATCACATGAAATATAGGTTTCACGAGAGGAAATGCATTTATAGTGGGGGAAAATCCATTGTAGTTCTGCCAACATACCAGACAAATTTGGAAGGGTTTGTTCCATCTACTGAATTTGTTACCCTTACTGTTAGCTGTGTTTCTGCTTTGTTTTTACTTGGATGAGAAAACAAGCTACACTAGTTTGAACTCCGTGATGCATCTAAATGCATGCCACATGATGTGCATTATAGGTGCAAGATAGATAAGATTGTCTCTGGATATTTTTGTGGCTCTTACAGGCCCCCTCAGAAAGGTTTCCAATCTTTGCAAAAGCAGCTTTATCTGCAAAGCATGTAACAACTCAAACGGCAGAGGGTGCTTTGTAAGCAAATACAAAACACTTGATCTAAAATTATTGCTGTAGATAGATCCTGCAGCTGTGCAGATGCTTTACTACCAGCTCTATTCATGAAGCAGCAGATTCAATGGCTCGCTGCTTATTAGAATTGTTTCAGATGCTCCAATAAATCTCCTGTGAAAACCACCCCCCAAATTCTACACATACGGGATAAAAAACATAGATGTTTAATCATGGAACTCCATGTTTTTAAATAAGGTGAACAGTTTGCTATGAAATAATGCATTATTCATAGATTCATACTGTTTCAAAAGCTTAATAAAGAATTTGATTAATAGTCCAAGCACATGTCCTGCATATTTATACCCTGGTATGCATACAAATGTAATGTATAACATTAGATATTTGTAATATCCTCTTGTATTTTATGCTTTTTAAGCACTTACGATGAAGTGCAGTTGAGTCAAATTGCAAAACAAAGCCAAGCACACCAAATTGTTATCATTCTGCAAAGCGGGTGGGTGGTCATCCTTCAGAAGGAGCTCTATTTCACTTCCATTGTGCTGATTTGGAACAGTTTTGAAAAAGAATGCTTGCGTGGCCAGTGCTGAGTGCTAAGAATGAGCTGTGATCATAGGATACCATCTAAAGTATAAAAATGAATCTTCATGTAAAATAAAAAAAAAAAAGCTGGTTTACTCTGCACATCACGAAAACATTTAATCTTATTGGCAATCTGCTGCCATGTAAGGCATTCAACTACTTAGGGTGAAAAGAGAACAAACTTATTCCTAGGAAGTTGTGAGCTTTTAAGACATTTAGGCATTCAGTAAAGGACTATACGTACTGAGGAGCTATGAAACTAGAACTAAAGCTATGGGCTCTCCACAAGAACATGGTGACTGACATTATCCCCAATTTCATAAATGAGCTGACATACCTAAGGAATAGATCATAGTTTTAAGAAAACGCTTTTAAGAGAGGGAGGTTTTGAGAACAGAAGTTGAAAACACCTTTCAATGTTTGCTGCTACCCACTTATCTCTGACTCCTCTGCATTTCTTTTGCATGCAATTGACTGGGTCCTTTTTTTTTTTTTAATCTCCTTTGAGATACCTCACATTTTTACTCTTTTTCCTTTCTTTGATAGATTCACTTTCTGCTCTTTAATATCTTCATATACTTTTTCCATTGCATTTGCCTTCCAACAAGAGAAAGAGAAATTCAAGGCTGAGCAACGAAAAAGATGGCAATGTTTTCAGCTATGGAAGGAAACCGGTGAAAAACGGAGGACAAGGTGAGGGATTCTTTAAATCTTTAGTGTTAAAAATTATTACAGCTCTGAAATTACAGCTGCAATGACTTTCACCAGATGAGGATCTCATCCAGAAAGCTTTTGAAGAAAGGCTGTAAGGAACTAGGTTTTGGGCTCATCCATTTCATCCTGTTAGAGTGACCATTGGGATGGTATGCTGTGTAGAGAGCCTGAACGAAAGGAAAAACAGAAGATGACAAAGACATGGAGAAGTCAGTTTCAAAGGCATCACTATAGAGCTGAAGCCACATGGATAGGAAAGCCTGGTGAAGAACAAAGGTGCCAAGGCAGAAGTAGTATCTGGCATAGTCCTTAGAAGAGAGAACAATAGACAGATTCACTCAGGATGTCATTGAGGGAAATCAGGTGCTGAGGTAGAAAGAATACCACAGAGTACAGAGAAAGCCTAGTAAGTGAGCTCTCTCACATCCGAACTTTTTAATAGCTTCCCTTGCAGTCTCACATTCAGATTTCAGTTAAACTCTTGCTTGCAAGAACCATTTCTGCAATTGAATTTCCATTGAGTTGCAGCTTCTGTCTACACATGCCTTGACCACATCATGACCCTTAGTCTGAGAATAGCTGTTGGAGGCTAGAGTGGACCATGCAGATCATTATGTCTGACTTCTGTCAGCGATACATCCTCAGCACAGCAAGCCTGATTTCCCACTTGTAGTGCTTTTTTTTTTTTTTTAGAAAAGATAATAAATGCCTTCAAGTCTCTAAGTTAAGTTATTCCATTAGCTACTTATCTTCACGAATAAAACTTTCCCGTGTATTTTTAGTCTGGACTTGACAAATTCTTTTCCAGTCATCTATTGCCAGGAACCGCTTCCATATCAGGTCCTCCGAAGGCACAATGAAGCAGCATTTATTTATTTTTTTTAAATAATGCAAGCAAGAGATGTAAATTTTCCACTGCAAATGTCTGTCATATATGAAATAGTTCTTATAGCTCTTTTCAAATGTTTATGATTAAATATCATTTTTGAGATGTTGATGAAGCAGCGGGTGCAGCATTGCAGCAATAACATTTCCTTGCTCCTATTCTAAATCCTCCCATTTGCACACCTAAAACTAATGTTGGAATACCTTGAACGATTCATATCTGATGTCTATCATTCATAAATTCTTTTTAGTTTTGCTGCATTCCAGGATTCCACCTCCCTTTGTGAAAGCACGGCCCACACTCTCTATAATCATAATTCCTAGGAACAGTGTATTGATTAGCATTAAGGGACCAAAGAAAAAGGAAGGAATAGACCAGGAGAATTTACTCCATTGAAATGTCCCTCAGTAAGAGAAAAGAAGCCAGGAGGAATTAAAAAAAAAAAAAAAACAGGAAAGTGAGTAGATTACAGTAATATGGAGGGAAAGGATTAGCTAGAAGTCTCCTGAATTGGACTCCAGAGGACATGAGTGATGGGAAGGGAGAAGCAGTAGAAGGTGGTTGCTCTTATACGTGGAAAGAAAAGCCAATGTATTGGTTTGGTAGACAGGGTGGAAAAGTAATAAAAAACACATGTACATTAGAGATGAACATTGTGCACAAAACCTTGGGGAAGTTTCCAATGGAGAGCACTCCGGACTGAACTGAGAGGAAGGACTTAACAATGGCTTTATACTGAGGTGGAGGAAGGGCATCAACAGGGAAAGATGCAGTTAGTCAAAAGGAGACATGGTGGTGAAGGAGAGATAACAGCTAYGATAAATACTAGGAATGAGGAGGAAGAAAGGTAAGGAAAAGAAAAGTTAAGGAGATGAGTGATGATATGGATGGGAAAGGGAGGGAAAAGCAGTAGGACATAAAGGCAGAGAAAAAGCTTGTCATGGCAAGAGTCACCAGATGGCATTGTTACACATAGTCTTAAAGGTTATTTTCCTTGGCATGTAAGCAAGTTTTTGTTTTAGGAAAAAAATGCTGTTTTTTAACTGTTATAAATGTCTATGAAAGGAGTCATAACAAGCAAGGGAGCTAGAGACAATGTTAGAGACGGACTCTCTGCAAGAACTGGACAGGAGTTTTTGGTCTTACAGTCCAAAAAATAAGGATTACCTGCACTTCATGAGTGACTGTTTATCCAGGGCTGGTGAATAAGCACAAAAATTTGAGCTAGAACTATAGGCAAACTTCACATCAACTTTTTTTTTTATTATTATTATTTTTAAGTAGTAAGATAATCTATAGGGCCCTGACAGCTACTATCCTTCAATAGAAATGCAATCTGATCATATCAGGGAGGATGTAAGGTCTGAAGACAAGAATCAAGTAAATGGAGGAAAAGAGTATGAAGTGGAAAAACAGCAACATTAGAAATGAACAGGGAAAACATTAGATATGATCAATGGGTAGTGAAGCGTATCTGCATGTCAAAGCAATCAATAGAACTGCAACTACGGAACAATGAAAATGGCTCAAAATACCATGCAGAAGTGATACGCAGCCAAAATAAAGCAGAYATGACATTAGAATGTTGTTTTAGTCAGTTATAAGAATGTTACTATATTTAAACAGCATAAACTGCATCAGATTAGAAATGGAGAGTAGAGGAGAGGGGCACTGCTAGGGAAGAAAAAGAGTAGTGGGTAAAAGCAACACAGCCAACACACATTACTTGAACTGCTGCTGAATGGCAGCATTTTGTTCCTGTAACTTTAATACAGAAGAAAACTACCTCTTTCCTCTACCCATTGCAGCCTGTTTTTCAAGCCTATTTCAAGGCTTCCTCCTTCTCCTGTTCTTGTGCATAGTGCAGTGATGGATTCAAATTCTGTAAATAAAATAATAATGACTTTCAAATGACTGCCCTCTCACCAAAGGAGAACAAAATACATAATGAAGAAGTTCAAAAGACAGTCTCTGAGGCACACTGCTCACTATTCAGAAAGGAAATTAGGGAAAGAGGATGTAAACAAGTGTATTCCCACCCCTCTCCAGGCAGAAAATACACAGTGCGTTTGTTCCAAATTTCCCTCCTTCCCATGGCTTGACCTTTGTGATAACTCAGACAACAAAACAACCTAAGGGTCCTTCCTAGTTTTGACTGCTCAAGGAGCTTCCCAGAGAAGCTGATCTGCTGCAGCTTAAGGCTTTCTGGTAGAGCCATGTTCCAAGCACCTGCCAGTTCTGCTATGATAAAAATAAGATCCATTTACTTGCATGTGGTAGCAAGGATCCTTCTAGGTGAAATCCTGGACTCAGTGAAATMAGACTTCCACGCTCTTTCCCTCTTGATGGGTAGTCTGAGCTCAAGTTGCAGAGCAGAGGAGTCCAAGGTGCCTAGGCACAGCTTTGAAGCCTGCCCTTTTCTTAACAAATCATGAGCCAAAAGGCTGGTTGCTATCAGAGCCCTGTAGCTAAGCTAAGCTCTACAGCTAGCTGCATAACAACTTTCGAGGGTGAAGGCCTGGAGCACTGTGCAGCTAYGTGTATACCTCCAAAAGCTGTAGAGACAGCCCTGAAAACACTCCTGAGTTTCCTGATCAGCATCTGCTCTTCCCTGCTAAGCCTTTCAAGTTAGCCTTCTTCCCACCCATAGCCTAGCTGACAGGGATCATTCAGCCCACCGAGGCTCAAGTCATTCTTACCTCAAGGCTTTCAATTTGCAAGCACCTCACAGCAGGGAGAAAAGTAGCCGGGATTAGTTGATAATAGGGTAAAAGAGTAGGAAGAAAGAGGAAGTCTTAGTCAGAGAGTTCAAAATATCAACGATACTGAGCCTTTGGAAGACGGAAAACAGGTTTAGTAGACAGAGAAGGTCAGCTGCTACATGCAAGAAGGACCACATTGACCCACGCTGTGATAGGATGGGCTGCTTTCAGGTGAGCCGGGCTACCTGAAGGCTGATCGTCAGACCTGGCTCTCTCTAGACTTCTGTTACAAGGAGGACTCTTCTGTTCTCACCTAGCGCTTACAGCCAGCTCCAGATCTCTTTCACATCCTCAGTCTTACTCCTTTTACACTCCCTGTATACTTAACTTTTCAGGGACAGAGCCAACTCCTAGCAAATCTAAGACCAACCTGGGCTACTCTTAACTGGTATCAGAGCCCTCTTTCCCACTTTTCTCTGGAAGCCCTTCCAGGACTACCTGCTCTTAGGAGGGCCAGGTTTTTAAACAGTGTTAGCTATTTTAAGCTACTCAGGGCTGGCTCTACTTAAACGCACGTTACACCTGCTGGTATTTAAAGTAACACTGCCATTAAAAAAAGAAACAAAACACTAATACATGCTTCTGCTGATCTGTTCTCACCTCCACATGCACACGGACCRTTTGACATCTCTTTATGACATACAAAGTAAGAAGTTATCCTGTCAGGACAGCAAACTAAAAGGAACTGATCATCAGCTTTGAGGCTCTCTCTCAAACAAAATCACTTTTAACATTGTATAAAACTGGTCAGTCAGCAAAATTTGTGAACAGCAGTTCATATTTTTGTGATAGTACTTTCCTGGGTCTGGATTCCATCTCTTCATATTTTTGTTCTGTTTGGTTTAGCTGATCCCAGCTACATAACCGTTCTCTTTAGTCAGTGAACTTAAAGGTCAGTATAACATAACATCAAAATCAGGATTATATCATGTGAAGCAGTAACAAAACAAACTAAAGTACTTTGAACTGGTGAGCCCATGTGATGTAGCTGACTAGTTTCTCCTCACTTCCTATCTAAAATGCCCTGTGACTTATGTCTTGAGAGGCAGAAGAGAAGCTTTGTGCCACCACCCAGAGTTAATGCTTAGAGCTGCCTTTAGTTCCCAAGCAAGGAATGTTTTTCAGATTACTGGAAACTGGGGAAACAGGGTATGTAAAAAAATACAAGGGGAAAAACAAGGAACAATGGTTGCTAGGAAATTGAATAGATTCAACAGGCATGGTCATGCTCTTTCAACTCTCAAAAATGTATCTGAATGAAGTACTGGATCACTTCCAAACTAAAGTAACAGTAATAAGGTAATGCAAGCATGCACCTCCCATACACTGTAGAGACCACTTCCACTATATACATTCCAGGATGCCTATATTAACAAAAAAACATTATATTCACCTTAATTTTGGCACATGCTTTTCAGGCTCCTTAGATTTCACTAAAATTTGCCTATATGTTTAAATATTTTGCAGTATAAAGAAATAAAGCATGTTAATCTAGAGAGACATTATTTCTTCCTATGAGTCTTATAGTTCTAGACTTATTAGTCAGAGCTCACTCACTCATTTGCCAATGAAATTTTAGAGATGGCCAAGAGCAATCATAAGCACAGGAAGATGAGACAGCAAAGTAAGTCTTAACAGAAAAATGGAGAACAGACCTTAAATAGACAGAGAGAACTCTAAAGATAAACTCAGTCACCATCGTTGTTACTCAGTTACTGGTTTTGATACACATACCAGAACCATTTTTCCATGTGTGAAGCAAAATTCATCTCCCAGCATAGACACAACTCTGTCACATTATGCTCTCAGAATCACTGCTGTTAATCTAGATTAACATGACACTTGCTATTTTTCATGGACATAAAAGTCTGTGACTTTTTTCACAGTAGTTCATATTCCAAACATGCTTAATATCACATTGTATTAAGGACAAATTCGTATCAGGTGAAATCTTATTTTAACTTCCTATATGAGGGGACAGAATTTCAGTTACCCCATAATGGGAGCAGAGTTTTGGTTGACTGTGATTTCCAAGTGCTTGATTTAAAGTTGAGACAAAGCGTCTGATGATAGGTCTGTTTTGTGCTTTGTTTTGGTATGCAGTAGAATATTTTCGTAAATTAATGATTTGAAAAACCTATAATGCATTGTCTACCTGTGAAATTTTTAACGATTCAGCCACAGATCACAGCTATTGTTTTTGTTCCATATTATCAAGGAAGAGATGGACTCCATGGAGGGAGATGATGGCAATAAGCTCTCTAGAACATACCAAATTGGGTGACTCAGCACAGTGTCTCCACACACTGTAATTAAAAGGCAGGCAGACACACATTTTCAATAATGTGAAGGAAAGCGTTTTCTAATTGCTGTTTTTTTTACAGTTGGAATACACTTGTTTAGCCTATAGTGCAATCTATCCCTTCCTACCACGATGTGTCATCAGTGAATTTGAAGGTTTATTCATGCTCTGTGTATACTCCCCCGACCATTTCATACCAGGAGTTCTGCATTCTGCAGAATTGCCTCAGCCAGTCTATTGAGACGTTTTCATTATCTTCTCTGAAAAAATCAGGAAGGATGGACACATTCATTTGAAATCAGGTCTGAGAGACGTTAATGATCATAGAGGAGAATCATGTTATCATCAAGTCCTCTGTGGAGTATATACATGATCTGCCTCTATTTACACCTCGCAATGTAGGCGGAGTGGTTTGTTCTCACATACCCTTGCAACGATACATTTACATACAGAGCCTACTCACAGTCCATATCAACTCTGAAGCATTTGGCACCATGTCTCATTTTATTTAATGTTAACACTTACGTTATAGCAGGATATACCAGGAATACAGAACAGTAGTGTAAGATCATTGCTTTCTTCTAGTT
The DNA here is from genome assembly GCF_003343035.1 of Apteryx rowi. Taxonomy (NCBI): domain Eukaryota; kingdom Metazoa; phylum Chordata; class Aves; order Apterygiformes; family Apterygidae; genus Apteryx; species Apteryx rowi. Next base: position 830,231 of record NW_020447353.1, read on the forward strand.
TATCTCCCTTTCTAGCTTACTGTCACTATATTATTCTGTGGCACACAATACTTATATTTTAACTTCTATTTCTATAGAGCAAATTTAGGCTTTTTTCTTTGCTTTTATATCACTGGTTCCCATTGCATCAGTTGATGTTTAGTCCTGGGAAAGTATCATTACTGAGTGAAAGTGTTTTCTTTGACTGGTATTTGCACCACATGAATACATTAAGGGTTGGATTCAGTCTTATGTTCCAGAGCTGCACATTTCATGATCTAGGGCCCAAAACTCTGCAGAAACATTTTTGTTGGCTAAATTAATTGAAGAACCCCTTTACTGCTGATGATTCAGGGGATCTTGAATTTGCAGCTGCTTTCCAGCGTAGGTTGACAAGGCCCACGAAATACTTTCTAGACTGAGATTAGGACCTGAAATTAAATTCAGAAAAGGGCAGTCAGCACAAAGATAAGTATATCGGTTTAGTGATTTTTTCTTCCTCCCAAGTGTAAAATAACCATTCCTTTTAAGCTAGGGGATTCTCTCAGCTGTAATTTAAAACGTGTAGAATAACAAGACATAGTCAAAAAAGGGAAAGGATGAAGAATTACCCAAGGAGAAGGAGAGTTCAATATTGACATTTTGACCTGCGTGGATAGCACTTAGGTTTTAACAGTAGCCTAATAAAGGCTTCTATTTCTGGAATACTTTGTTTTAAAAATGATTTTACTAAGGAAACCATGATGGAGCTTAAAGTCTTAGTAAACATAATTCCCAGTATTAAATACTTTTCCTATGATCAGTGTTGACTGAATAAGGCCTTAGGTTGCAGGTGAGCCTGCACAGATGAAGATTTTGCTGCAGCTTATTTTGCTCCCAACTAACTATTGAGGGGCTAAGAGAGCTCCTCTGTTTGATGAGTCCACTTAGTTAGTGACATTATTGAAAAAGCCCCAGGCAGTAGAGCTGTAGCAGGTAGCTTAGGTGAACAGACCTCTGCTGGCTTCTGGTGCCTACTAAGTTTACAGTCAGCAAAAAATATTAAAAGCTATCCTGACAGGTCACACGAACAGCCTCAGGCCTTATCTGCAGCGGGGATTTGTTCTCACTGCAGTCGTCGGTAACCATTCTGCGGAGCTGCTGCAGCGCCGTCTGCAGAGTCGATAGACAAGGCTGGAGGCTGAACGAAGGTGGATGGAGGCTGAACGAAGGTGGCTCCCACTGGCTTCAGGCAGAAGGAGCAAATCAGTGGTTGTCTACAATGGCATTGTCTGGCTGTGTCCATTCAGCTGTACAGACACAGAGGTAAATGGAAAAAAACCCACATGAACAAGGACAGAGGCCCAGACTAAATCTCTCTTTCCGTAGACAAGAATTTACCTCTTGATTCATAATTTTCCTGACAATTCCTCTCCACACCTTTGAAATACTGAGAGTACCTAATTCTGAAAGCAGGCTTGGTCCTGCTGCCAGTGAAATCATTAGAAATGTTGCCACTAACATAGATAGGTGCAGGACTGGGCCTGTAGCTAACATGCATCATGTTTCCTGAAATATTAGCCAGACCATTAGTTGCAGAACGCCACACAGAGTCCCTGCCAATCCCCATTCCTCCAGGAGCTGTTTACATGGAAAAGAAAACAGCCTGGTACTTCTGATCTACTTTAGCTTATCAGTGGTTAATGGGCTTCACAGGCTTTAGTTGAATGAAGTCCATAAATAATTGTCATTTCTCACACTTGGAATTAAAAGGTGACTGCAGCAGATATTACTTTTGTTTTAAAATTATAATTACCTTCTTCCTGGCTTCTTTAAAGAACATTGGGGGTGAAAAGTTGAAAGATTTTACACTGTTTTTAAATCATAGTGACATTTGACAGCTCTTGGCCTTCTTTTATGGATAGGGAAGAATCTACTGACCGTTTCTCAGTGCGTGTTAGCTCCCACCGTTTAACAGCTAAAGACTCAACATACCGAGTGGCTTCCTTCCTCCAAAGTGCTACTAAAATAAAATAGATGTGAACAAGAACACCAAAAGGCAAGGAAGTAAGAATTCTGCCTACTACCCTTTCTTTCCTTAACTCTGTTTGAAAGCACGTCTCCCTTAAACAGTCTTTTTTTTCTGCCCCATGTGAGCAAGTTAGGTGGAGCAAACATGTCTGTGCAGTGATAATGCAGAGAGCACCATGTATCATTCCGTCCTGAGGGGAAGAGCATCTGCTGCATCACAGATTTGTCAGGAATTAGGTTGGGAGTCACAGTACTATGTTTTTTAATCTTGTTTGACTTAAAACTCTGTTTTGTAATCAGTGTAATAGAAAGGCACCACTGAGACGCAGGGATTAGCTGTAGAGAAGAAAAACAATAGTACACACAGTTCTTTGATGTATTTCTATTTGAATTAGAAAGCGCCACTTTAACAGTTCAGAGAGCTGCGTATAACATCTCAGCTTAGCAATCACATTGTCCAGCACTTGAACTTCTTGCAAGGCATTGTCTAAATCAGGCAGAAGTAAACTCTGAACAATTTAGAAAAGCAACAAAGGATTCAGTATGTTATAAATCACAAGAAACATGGATCATATTAGAGCTATCAGTAATGTCAAGCATATAAGTAAAAAGGGACATTTAGTAACAAAAATGAAACGTTTAAAAGAAGATATTTAATGAAAGAGTGCCTGCTCTTTAATTAGAGTGAGTGGAAGTGAATCAAGGCAAATACTACATACGACTTTACACTTTCCTTTTGTGTGATTTTTTGAATCCTGGCTTGTGAACACAGACAGAATGATCATGGAGATCTTCAGTCTGTGGAACATAAACTGGGATTTATCACCCTAGAGGAATTGCCACTGTAGAAATGCCTGTTTCAACATTGTTAAAAGCTGAACATATTTGGCAGTGGAGTAAAGCATTAGGAATTCTTTAAAACCCATCTTTTGATCCAGACTTGTGTTGTAAATAACACAGCAGCAGCTGCAAAGGATTCTGAATTTCCACCATTAACTCGGTAGGCAGAGATTTTTCTTTCCGTAAGTACATTTAAAAGTGGCTGAGTTGATTCCACAAAGTTTATACACATCCCCAAAAGCAAATCAAAGCAAAATATATGTTTTTTCTTCTTTTAATTTCTGTGGGCCTGCTCCTACACACACTACATGAGGAAATTCTTCTTAAATAATAGAAATTTTGCAAGAATGAGTTACAGAATCAGGGCTAAGGGTACACTGAATCGTTCCTTTCTACTGACAGTCAAATGGCATGTTATCAGAATTCCATGAAGAAAGAAGGAGTTTAATCTGGAATTTTACAAGTTATGTGTTTTAAGGAAACACTACGGACCAAAATTGTACTACACTCCGCTTAGTGCTACATAAGCTCTGAGAAATCAGATGGTCTGTCAGAGAAAAGGGGTAATGAGACTAATTCTGGAAAAATGCTTTAAGCTGGATCAGAGAGAAAGATCTAGAAGTTTAATTTAGGCAGAAAACCTAAGACTGTACTTCCTAAGGTATGAGCCAGTGGCAAGCTGAGCTTTTGCCAGTTCTGTTTCTATCCACGCTCATGCATCTCTTTCTTTCAGTGCTAAGAAACTCAATACCTGGTTCACAATTAAACCCACTAAGATATACAGCCTAGACAAACTCTTTATTGTTTCCTAAGGGATTGCTCTTTTAGTTCAAACATTCTTCTAGCAAAGGTAGAGCCTTCATTTCTACTCAATAGCTTAGTGTTCAACTAAACAAGTAGAGTTCCTTTGCTCACAAGAAGGAAATAAAGCCTAAGTCACCCCTTCCCTGGGAGACGACACTCACCACCAAATTGTAGACTGTGGTAGTGTATGCCTTGCATAGCAGGCATATCTCCTGTTTGGTGTGCTGCTCCGAGACTGCTTGTACCCATCAAACATAACTCAGAAAGCAAGCAAGAGTGAGTGATGCTCTGGCCCCAGCAGTTAGGGCAATCACCTGCCAGTGTGGAGATATCAACTTAACTTTTATTCCAAGAATATTAAATAAATAGTCCTTGGAGCAAACACTATAACCTAAGCCTTCTCCATTCTCTCAGGAACCAAGGCTGTCGCCTTCAGACACACCTGGAGAAGGTGACGACTCTGAACATTAGAGAGACAGGTTTTCCCCCCAAATTGTCTTCCCTCTCTTCTTTTTCGTGGTCAGGTGGTGATCAAGGCCGAATTACTTCATGGTCCATTGAAACCTTCAGGAATTGACTGTTTCAGACATTAAATTTGCCCCCTCCCCTTTTCATAGCCAACAGTTGTGCTTATAACTCAAGTCCTTTTAGCTATCAAGAACATCAAATTACCTCATAAAGCATGAGCTTTGGGATAGAACGCCTGCAGGTACTCCACTGGTAAAGCTTTGCTCTTTCCATGTACAATAATGAGGACAGCCAGGTACAAAAATGTGGTGAAACTGTACAGGAAATGTAATTGCTACTATGAAAGGTTTACTTTGATGTGGGCAGCAGTCAGAGATGAAATAGACCCCTTTTTGTTTCCTCAGAAATTTAAAGACTGTCCTCAGGAAGAGAATGCTGGGTCTCAGTAGGGTGCTAAAACAAGGTTGGAGAACTGATGGGAACTGTGAATCTAGAAAGAAATATAAGGAGGAGTTTGATTTTCCTGTTTTCTGAGGCTCAGGGAGCAAAGTTCTCAGTTCTCAGTTTAGTGTATTTAGGACAACAAATAACAAGGTGTCTTTTTTTTTTTTCCCCTTTGATCTCGTGCATCCGTCACAAAAACACGGTTAGCGGTAATCAGTTCGTTGCCCTTCTTTAAATTTGCCAACACTGCATCACACTCTTTATTCTAATTCTGGCTTCTACAATTTTACCCTGAACTCACACTACTCAATAAAGCCAACTTTCACCTGTTACATAACACTTTTTCTTTTATTATTTTTTTTAACTCCCAGTATAACTCAAAGTACTTACACATGTACCTTGCTAGTTGCATCTACACAAATATTAAGATAGTTGGGATGGATAGCTTGGATCATTAATATAAAAGGTTAGAGGTGTCCTGCGTCTAAGTTGTTTCAGGTCCATTCTGAGCATAAGAAAAAAGCAACTGTATTTTGGAACTTACCTGAAAAAAAAGGATGTCTGATATCTAGATGTCAATGAATAAGCTCCATGCAACAAAAATCACTTTTTGTCAGAAGCAAATACTAGACATGGTGCATAAGCCTTTCTGGTTACTGTCAGTGGACAGTGTAAAGGCATAAGTTGAAGCACATCAGTGGATCCAGATGGGGAGGTAGTATTATTACTCCCTATACTTTGTCAATTAAAAACAGGCTTCACAACATTGTTGTTGACAGGTTATCATTCAAGAGCACTGTATTTAGTTGGAAAGAAAAGCAAATGCAAGAAAGATATAATCTATTTAAATCTTGAGTTTCCATAACATTTATCCCTTGACCTTTCTGATTCTCAGCTGGGGATCGGAAAGGTCACCTTCCCCTTTCCCTTTATTTCAAGGTAAAGTCAATGAGGCTATGCCARTTTTCACCTGATGGGGATCTGGCTCACTGAATATGAGACTAATGGCTTTAGAAAACACTTCAGCCTTGGCAGCACTAGCAAATACTGCTTCATGTTAGTTATGTATACTTCACACACTTAGCTCTAAACTTACTGTAAATAGAATGAAGAGTGCCTTGTTGCTGAATAATTTATTACACATTAAATATGGCCCAAGGCAATCGAGTTTTCAAGTCCCACAAAGGCCTTATATATTTTCTGCTGTTATAATTATGTAAAGGAAATACTGACAGTCTGAATTATGAAATATAGATTATCCATTCAGCAACAGTTCAAAGACATATTGTGCGTAAGGGTAGTGAGCAAAGACAGAGGATTTCAAACATTATTTGTACTCTTATGCCAGGTGCAGTATCCATTTTAAAATCTTCTTGCATAGTAAAGTTACAGAACATGAAAAGACCTTAATTTACTCCAACAAACGGGCATAGCTGACACTACTCACTCATATCCCCTTTACAACCACGTTTTTTTCTCTTCCAACTTTGATTTGTTTCTTAGTCTCACTTTATTCTTCTTTTGGCATTTAATGAAATATAAAACTATTTTTGCTTCATAGAGTGCTTTTCATCCAAGCAGCTCAAAGAATACTATGTAACCATTAAGCCTCATAATACCTCTGTGAGGTAGGCAAGAGATATCCAGAGATATTTACCTGCCATAATGTATCTGTGTCCCTGAGGTGGAAGGATCCAAACCTGCAAGGTGCTGAGTGACAGATTCTCAGTCAAGAAAAACAATTAATACTTGTGCTTAAATTAGATGTGTGGATCTATTGGAGCTACTCATTCTTAAAATTACAGGTGATTAAATGTTTCATTTTTGCATTTTAAAGAACCAAGCTTTTTAGGAAATCAGGATCAGTTGATTCTGAGGTCTCAGTGAGACCTGCAGAAAATACTATCTGACATGGATAGGTTTTCAGCTATGGACAAATTTTAAGAAGGAAAATTTGCAATTCTAGAAAGATTTCCATCAAAAGAGTTCAATATGCATTATAAAATTTATAAAGTACATTATCTCTATGTTACAATGAAGAAGCTATGGATAAAAGGTGATGTGACTTCCAAAGCAAGCTAACAAGGTACAAACAGGAACACACTGCAGGCCTCTTGATCCCTACCTGTAACGTTGGGTTGTACTTCCTCTCATATATATTTTTGAGAGATTTGTATGCTCCTTTTATATCAAGGCAAAGCCCTCGATTGATTTTAGTGCTGGAAACTCTGGGCTGGGATTTTTATTTTTATTTTTTTTAAAAACAAGCTATCAGTCTGGAGACAGACATGATTTTCAAAATTATAAACATACAGATTTAAATATATTTTCCTCTTGATTACTCAAGAGTGATTGTGTGTGTGTGTGTGTGTGTGTGTGTGTGCTTGTTTTACAACAGATATTTAATTTAAGGCTTTCGAAATACCCACACCTTTGGTAGGAAGTTTGCTAACTTTGCCAGATCCTCATAAAACATTCCTGGGCAAGTGGAATTATGAAACTTTCCTGTGATATTTTTCAGTGATGTGTCATGATATCTATGGAGATGATGCATCATAAGATTTCTGTATTTCAGAAGAATGGAAAAAGAAATGGTTTGACAATCAATGACATGCCAACATTTTAACACAAAAACTACTTGTGCTGAGTGACATTCTTTATCTGTATGCCAGATCAAATGCACTTTGTTCTATAGATGGCATATATATGCCCTTAGTCATGCAGTCATAGAACTTCATCCTCGCTATAGCACTATATGAAAGGAAAACAGGTTGCAAAAGCAATTCTAGCAGTTATAATGAGGGCAGGTTTGATTAAGTGTAACTGGATCAGAAGTGCACTATAGTTATTGAGAGGAAAGAGTGAGAGCAGGCATTCTTGGCACCTGCAAAAAATAGTGAAACAAGTGTGATTTGAATAAATGGCAGATTTAGGGAAGGGGGCTTGATTTGCCCATACAGCCTCTCCATTCTTCCTTGCACATATGCATTATGATTCAGTATTTAATTATATTGATCATGTACTTTTTTTTTTTTTTAATTCTGCAGAATCACTGCCTCATTTAGTGGGTGGTACTCAGTAAACAAGGCAGCTGTTCAATATTCCTTTTTATCCACTTTATTCACTGTGTGTGGTCTCATGCCTTATTTAGTTCACACAATCCCAGATCGGCCCTGGGTCTGGAATTATTCACCAAATAGTATGTGATTATGCAATTAAAGACTGTATCAAAACACACAAAAGGGTAGAATTAGGATTGCATACAGTTGAATTCATGTTTGTTGAATTCCCTACATTTTGAGTGCTTGATTTTTCCACCTTCATAACTTTCTTTCACGGGTTTTGTTTTTATTTTTACTAAAATTCTGAGGGAAAGTCTGAGGTGGACCTGGAACCTTTGTACATCTCAGTTACTAGAACTGAAAAGTTGTGGCCTAACTTGTGAATGGTTTGCTGTGTGGAACTAAAAAGCCTTGATTCTCCGTACATCCCCAGGAAAGCCTCAGGACTTTCTTTGCTGGGTCATTGCCTGATGCAGCAGTATCATTCTTTCCTATGCCATTCTCCTAATGCTGCCTCCCGAGAAACAATGTCACCTTTGCTGAAGGAGTAAAAAAGGCTCATTGTAGCATCTACCTAATATAACACTGCGCCTTATGCAAGGAAACCCACAGAGGTCTGGAGAGAGATGACGCATCCTTTCAACTCCCCGATGCCAGATGGGGATACCTTGTGCATGATGGATCCCAGATCACAAACTRCGGCCTGTGTTTGTGGATTTCCTGTGACATCCCAGCTTCCTGACCTGGCAAATGAAGGACATAATCTGCCCCACAGTACCAGARATAAAAGACGAATCCTGTCACCTATTTCATTTCCCCTGTGGTTTTCACATGTTTTCGCCATATTCCAATATATAAGAGATCGCACTGTTAGCAAGGCTGTTTTTCATGCTTTTTTTTCCCCCCTTCATTTAATCCAAGTCTAATTATACCCAAGAATGTCTAATTATATCCCCTAATAGCAGGCTAAATAATTTCCAACCTTACTTGGCTTTTACCCTGTTCAAATATTTAAAACCAGGGCCAGGATCTCCTCTCATTTCTACAAGTCTCTGCCAGCAAATAAAATTTAGCTTAGGTCAATGGAGCTGCAGACTCACACTAGTGGCAAAGTGGTGTGAGAAGAGGGCAGGGTCTCCTGTGCTCGGATAATTCTAGGATACAATCACTTCGGTTATTCATAACTAAGTAGATTCAGTTTGGCAATCTTCCATAACCCAAGTTTCTTAGGCCTTGTGGGGTCTGGGAGTGGGAGGTGGAAGGGAGCAGGAGGATTAACTCCTCAAAGGGTAAACTGATTATTTTGAATTTCACGTACAGAGGCCTTGGTAAATGAATGCACAGAGGGCTCCAAACGCACACTTAGAAGCCTTGGGTCACGGGCACTACAAAGGGCTAATTGTTAATTAATTATTATCACAGTTGTTGCGTGGATTGTTAAACCACAATTACTCTCACACTAGGGTACAGCTGGAAATGTCACCCTTGTTCTTGCTTTACATGACCTGGTGCAAGACACAGATGAACATTCATCTGACTTGTGTAAAGTAGCCTGTGTGCTGGCTGCCGCTTACTTTTTTTTCTCTTTATGTTGGCTGCCTTCCCACATGTATTGCACAATCCAGTGTCCTCCACTTACCACCACTGCCTCCTCTTCTTCCTACTGCACCTCCAGCCATGAATAAAGAAAGGCAGCTGGAGTTTCCCTGTCACTTTTCTCATTTAACAACTGCGTATCTTCACTCCAAACCCACCCACCCAACACTGCTCCTCGCTAGCAGCCTGGACCTGTTCCCACAGTAAAAAACCCAAGTAATCTCATTGACCTGACATCTCTGGGAAGGCCTACAATGTCTAATACCAAAACTGAAAAGAAAAGCTAATACTAAAGGAGGCTTTTGTTGAATAAGAGCTAAAGTCTCTGCTATGAAGTAAGCTCTGCAGAACAGCTAAGTTCTTATATTTCCTGCCATTTGTCGGGGGAGAGGGTTATCCCATAAATTTAATAGGAAATCACATCTGTAGAATAGGGTGTTGAGGAAAAAAAATTATAAATATACTTCTGGTTAATATGAAGAGATTTCTAGAGCAATCATAGGAGTTTGTTCTGGGGTTTCATAAAGATTGGTCCTCAAACATGAATACAACCGTGTTGTTGCAGGTTGGATCTAGTCTGCCAGAGCAATTCACCCAGATTTTTCCCACTCTCTGATGCTCCCTTTTCAGTTGGCCCCTTAGAGACAGGTCCTAATAAACTCAAAGATATCACCTCTGACTGAACAAGTCCCTGAAACGCAAATACTGGAAACAGAGAGAGTATGATGGCAAAATACCACAATATGTTTGTTGTGCTCTGATATGCTTTCCCGCACTTCCGCTCTTGGCCATTGCTGGAGGTAGAACACCAGCCTACATCTCTTTGGTGTTACCTGGGGCAGCTGTTTTTATCATCTTAGTTTGATTGTATGACAAATGCATTTCTGGTCTCCAGAGGAAGGCGTGTGGCTTGCACAAGCCAGAAGGGTGAATACCCACCATTGTGTAAAACTAAAACACTCAGCCCCCCCTGAGATTTTCTCTCTCAACCACATTTCAAAAAAGGGAAGAGGAGGAAGGAGGAACTGAGTGACTTACTTGTTTATTATTGTTGTTAGTAGTATCATTATTATTGTCTTTCTCTTTTTACATTTGCATTTCTAAATGACCACTCTTTGCAGACCCAGAGTTGACTGTTATTTCACAGAGAATTCCATGAATAACTTGCTTCTTTCAAATTAGCTGTTCTCTCCCATTGTTTTTGAAGGGAATGAGGTTGCAGTGCTGATGCTACCAAACATTATCCTTGCAAAGGCTTTAGCGTTCATCCTCCTCATCCCCAGTCTTCGGAAAGCAACTTACCTTTGAGAAATATGGTAGCCCGAATATGTAAATATATAGAAATGTGAAACTATGGCATCTTAATATCATGGAATGTGCCACATGAAGAAAAAAAAATAATGTGCTTTTAAAAATGTGTTACATTTACTTTGAACTACAAACATTACTACATTCTCATCCTAATTGTTTTACATTTCTTTATGTCACTGCAAGGCAAAACCCAGGGTATTTGGGCACACTGCCAATCGTAACTTGGTTAGATGCCTTTTATGTTAACCTCACCTCTGATTTTCCTGGGTTGTAAGGTTTGGGTTTGGAATACTTGTTATTTGTCTGTATTTGTGTTTGGTTGTGTATACTGAACTTTAATCTAGCATCATGCAGATGTTATCTAGGAATTTCCAGAGAATCCCATGATTCTCTTTCACTACTTAGTATGCACCGAACATGGATTTTCCAAGTGCAAAGTCTGGAGCGGTTCCTTTCTTGAAGGTCTGCTTATGGTTCTACAGCATTTCCAAACTCTGCAAAGGCTAAAACAGATGCTTCAGTCTTCAAAGCAAATCTCTGCAGGTTTGCAGACTAAGATAGTGACAGCTGATGAACTCCTGATATAATCAGTAGTTTTATATGTGGATCGTGATAAAGCTTCCAGCAACAGAATATAGTGTTCCAAAACTTTGAACCCTGTATTAACTTTGCACTATTTTCTTTTCCAAAAAGGTTCCTGTATTCATTCTGCTCATCATTTTTCTGGTTGGCATGGTAACTGCCTAAAAATGTGCTAGAGACATTACAGCTCTAAGCTTTTCTTGTAGCCTATGATGCTTAATCAAAAAGTTTGCAATACATCCCAGTGCTGTAAGTGGTGAAGCTAAAAATATTGCTCTCTTCAGAGCACAAACAACTGCAACACTCTTTCAAAAAGAGTCTGTGCTTATGATGAAACAGAAAAACACCAACACTTACCCCTTTATCCATTTGTTCATTTTAGCAGCATGCGGCAATCCTGGAAGTCTTGATGTCTGGTATTGAGTAACTTTTTCCTTTACAGCACTATATACTTTTAAGATTGAGGTAAGTCTGTTGGTTAAAAGAGTTTGCTCTCTGTAATACATGACAAATGTTATTTAAAGCCATGATACTGCAAACACATTCACATGGCAAAGTTACACAAAAGTGAACAGTAACACTGAACCCATGGGGATTACTTACACTAGTGGAAACTTGTATGTTCAAACAGCTACAGAATTTGGCCCTAGCCCTTATAATTCATGCAAGTGGCTACATATTCTCTTAACAAATTACTGGTATTGTACATATTCGTTATTTCTAAGGAGACACAGATGCAGGCTTAAAGTTGGAAGATGGGATCTGTGAAGCCATAACCCCAATATCTGATGCAGAAACAAGCAGTGTTAATGAAGGACATAATTGCACATAGCTGTCTTCCAGATAAATCCATGCCTCTCTAATAGATGGTACTGAAGCTAGGGTTATCAGAAGCCTAAATTGTATGAACATGGAGCATAAGCCCATTCCCCTTACTTGCTTGAGTGAATTCCTTGTATTAGTAAGATGCACAAAGTGGTTTTAGCCTTTGCTGCAGGACACAGGGACAAACATCTCCTCACAGGGGCAATCTGTATATAGCTCCCACATGGTCCCTTTATTTATGCAATGCTGCTGAGAATTTTACTAATGGCAAATGCATTAGTTTTGGGTACTATTAAATACGGGTCTGTAAAATCAGAAATTGCACCACAGCTTTCCTGAAAGATGATGATAGCCCACATTTGTACATCCTGAACTGGTGCGTATGCACTCAGTGTAAGGCCAGGCTCCAGATGAACCTTGCCAATTAGGCAGGTGTGCGCTTTTAGACTGTGTATACTTGGTTTCTAGGGTTATGCTGTGATGGCCCTGCCATGCATCCCTTATCACACAGCAAAAGTACCACAACTATTTGCCAGGTGTATCTCTCCTAAGATGATCATCTTGCTCTTTTTTTCTCTTCTGGGATATGAGATCAGCTGTCCCCACTGAGGGTAAGACAGCAAAACAGAAATGTCCCAACCATTATAAAAAATTCACTGTGAATTTGTGCCTTAGTCATTACTAGAGAATTTACTTCTCAGTCATAGTTTCCTACCTGTGTGGTTTCACTCAGTTCTAGTAAGAGCTAAGCTAATGCTGAAATTTTAGTAGAATTCAGTTTAAACAATTGCCTGTCTACTGATGATGAGACACAAATCCAGGATAGCTTGGTTTCAGTGCACAGAGAGTTTGCTATAATTTTGTCTCTCTTGAATTGTCTGTAAGCTGATAAGAACCTTCTGAGATTTCTTTGTTGTTTTAATTGTCAGAGATTATTCTATAGATAACTGATTTTGTAAAGATTCTGACCATAGGTCCAATTTAATTTCTACAAGTTTGTCTATGATATATTTCTGTTCCCTGCCCAAGAATTACATTGTTCTAGGGATCTTGGTCTCTCTGCAATGCATGCATAGGCAAAAAACAGTTTTTTCAATAGGCAGTTAGGTATCCCTCCAGCTTTGAGCACCTTACAGGTAAAGGGTATAGGTGAACTCAGACTTCAATTCTTCATCACTGCTGCTTTTAAAACCATTTAGCAGCAGAACTACAGAAGGGGAACTTAAAACAGGTGTATGCATTCTTCACAAATAGGTCTTCTAAAATCCAAGAGAGCATCTGTGGAGGAATTTTCATCAYGTTGGGCTATTGGTCTACCGAGAAAGACAATATTTAAGCTTAGAGGGAAGGGTTTGGATGGTTGTCCCCCCTTTTTTTTTTTACATCTTGTCCAATTCACTTCAGAACTCTGAACACATGGGTTTATAGGTAGCTACTTTTGACTCTTAAGATGAAAGATGTTTCATTTTAAGTACTGGTCAAGTTTTACCAGAAAACTATTAAATTTTTTTCAAGCCAGGTCTATATTAGAAATATTGACTGTTACAGAAAAGTAAGGCTGTGGCCTTACCTACCTAGAATAGGGACATATTCTTAGGTCTTAYATTGTTCTTAGATATTTTTCCATCCCTTGCTCTATGCAGTTATTATTTTGTGAAAATGAGCCACACTATATCATTAAATAGCTCTCTGAGCAGAGGAGGTTCCACATGGGCACATGTCTAGCACATTTGAAAAGGCTGAAATTTCAGGCGGTGGCTCCTCTGAGTCAAACAAGACAAAATGGGGGCTCTTGGGACAAACCAAAGGCAGCAGACCCTTCTTCCCCAGTCTCTGAGTGTCCAGCCTGATCCTGAATAATGAGATCCTTGGGATGACAATGCTTTAAATCCAGTGCCTTTCATTTACATCAACCTAAAATACCGATTATAGATTTTCTAAAGAATTAGCTGTTATGCTTGTGAATATATATTAGCCATTTTTAATATAATTGTATACAATGTAATTGTAGTAAGATAGTTTCAGAAATGCTTCATAGAATACTTTGTCAAGGAGATTGCAGAGGTTATTTTAACTTCTTTGTCACTTTGCAACTTTTCTTTGGCAATATTCAACTCAGTGTATTGTCTGCCACATTCAGCTTCTTCAACAGTTAAGAATTTCAGGAGCATTACTATCTGTTAAATGCTGTTTATGCCATGTCAGCTGGGAAAGCCTCTTTCCTTCGATAGGTCTGACTCCTGCAAGAGAAACTGAGATACATAGGGCCCAAGATCTTGCAGACATTTAGCAAGGTCTACCCTTAATAACATCAATGTGAAGTTACATATGCGAGTAAAATATGTGGATATGGGCCAGGGTAACATCTAAGGATGTTTGCCAAATCCTAATTGAGCAATAACACAGGGTGTAGGCTCTAAACACATGCTTTGGTATGTTGCTAGGCAAAGGGCAGCAACCCCACACTATCACTCAACAAGGTGTGCTACCATTGCACAATAACTCCCTCCTGCGTATTGTGATGATTATAGAGTACTATTTTCAGTGTATAGAACATGTTTTATTTATATATATTTTATTCTGCTGACATGCAGAGACGAAATAACTACTTGGTTAATTCCATGTTATAATAAGTACATAATCTATTTTTAGAGAGAAAATAATGTGAAAAGTGCTGTTGTTTATAGGCCACTATAGGTGTGCATGGTCTTATATATGAAGGACAGATGAAGGACTTGAAGGTCTAAGAAACTGATGCCCTGTTCCTGCAATGAGTTGCAGACATGCACAATGCTATCTACTTGTGCCACTGAGGAGAGGAGTTCAGTGATTTGCTCTGACACTAGAAATATACATATAACAAAAAACAAACAAACAAACAAACAAACAATGCATTTTGTGAAGAAACCCAGGATATGTAAAAAGATAATATTGCTCCTTGGAAAACAACTTCTCATAGAAAGTAGCATGAAAATGTTCCTTGCTTCACAGTTATCTTGTTTGTTTTGTTAGTCCTCATGAAGATTAATAAAGGAATGATGAGACAACTGCAAACTGTAAGCACAGGAAGCGACTATTGCCTAAAGCATCTGGATATGATTATGTAAACACGATGTAATAAGAAAGCCGAGAGATATAACTTTCGAAATCTCTTTTATTCTCTCCTAAAAAAACACCCTAGTAGAATATCTTTACCTTGTTGCCCCAAGTATCCTGAGAGTTGTTAAAGTACTGCAATTTTCACTGCAAGTTCTTTGCTACTATCGATGAATTTGCTTTAGATTTGCTCTTTTATCCAGACTTTTCCCAGCATGTATTCTGGTATCTGACCCTTTAATTTGAGAGAGAGGTAATTACAGTTTGAAGGGGCCATTTTGTATCTAACTGCTATACATACTATTTTTCTTCCTACCTGCTGGTTAATATAATCAATACTTCAAACAATTATTTCATATTATGGCTTCTTTTTTTTCTGTCACTGAAACAGTGGCATCCTCTTTAGGCTGAACATTACTCACAATGAGCCAGGCTAGTCACCTCAAGTGACATCTGTTCTACTCATTACAATTCCCAGGTAATGAACCTAACTTTTAAGAACACTGTTCCATCATATATTAATTTTAATATTCATTCTAATACAGTTTGTAGCTTTTCCCTTGTTCAGCAGTTCAATTTTGTACACTGAATGCTAGATATACAGTTTGTCTTTTTATCCTCTTTATTCAAAGTATGTACTCCAGTTTTATTAACAAATCACCTTAAGTTTGTACTTTATATAAAATATATACTAATTTTGTTATGACCTGTATGTGGTTGTCTCTCCATAGCTTAAAGTGCTTGCCTTCATAAGGTTTCTGGGAGATTCTGTGGCACTATTATTCCTACTATCTAGCAATTGATGCAGAGACACTTGATAATGCCTAAGTTTGGTCCTTTGTTCCAGTCGAGTGGTTCAGGTAAACCAAGTCAACAGGAAGAGTTTTTCATCTCCTAAAGCTAAGCCAGAAAGACTTACATGCAGAAGGAAGCTGTCCAGAGCTAGGTAATAGGAACTCTCCTCCACCCTTGGCCTGGGGAACTTAGTTGCCAGAGCTAGGGGTACATATCAAGCACGTCTGCATAACTCAGCAAGCCTTACTTCTTTTAGACCTTACTTCAGAGAAGGCCATATATAGCAATAGAAATGGTGGTATTTGTTATTGTTTCTATAGCAATCTACTGGTTCGGACATGTACTCAGGAAGTGGGAGAACTGGGTTCAGTCTGAACACAGGCAAGCCCAAAGCTGTACAGCTGAGGACAGTGCCTTGCCCAGGTCATACACAGCACAGGCTCATCCTATACCTTCTCCTAAAGCCAGGCCACTGCAAAACCCAGAATGCAAGAGACATTGGGAAAGATGGAGAGAAAGAACCACGGCTCTGCAGTTTGGGCATTTCACTGAAGCAAGAGAAATATGCACTTATTCTCTCATTTTACATCCAATAATTATCTAACGTAAAGTGCATGGACAGTCCAGAAGGGAGAAGGAGTCAGCCTGGTTTGTGTCCGGCACTACTATAGCATCAATGGCAATGCACAGAAAATCCTACTTAACCTCAGTAGCTCTTAGCAGAGCATGATCATTGCAGAGGGCCTCTTCAGTGAACTTAGGTCTCACATCTACTGAGCGTGTGCAAAAGGAGATTATTTTGGTAGTAGGAGGTTAATAATTTGGCCAGATTTAGGCAATTTTTCACCAGACCACCAAAGTACTTCTCTGGCAGTAGGACAAAACACCTCTCGTCCTCCAGCTTTGCTTTTAAGCACAATGTTGTAAAAGACTACTAATGAAACATATGAGGCCAAACATATTCTCCATTGTCTTTTTTTGTTGTTGTTTCCAAAACACCATTTTAGCTGAAATTTTCCAAAAGGAAACACATAAAAAGAGGTTGAGACAGATGTCTGGCAGGGGTATTTTAAATTCAGTTGGTTAGAGTTTGATAAGGTTATAAACAATTAAACCCCACGTTCCTCCTGACTAACAGAGTTAGTCAACCTTAACAACAGATAGTGAACTACCTTTGCTCAGGAACTACTGAACCCCAGAATACTGCAATTTTGCCCATAATATTAAGTTATAATAGATAATTACAGGTATCAAGATGGGCAGGTGTTTCTTCAAACTAATTTTGTCCATTCTTTTTTTTTCATTTGATAAGACACTGAAAATGTTAGAAATGAATAGTCATCCATTATATAAAGCAGCAGCTGAGTGGTAGGTGGAAGAATAGTTGTCTGTCCTACTCCCAAGAAAACATACATACAGCTTCACTTTTAAAATTCTTTCTCATTTTATTTTGATTGCAAAAAAAGTGATAGCTAATGACATGGAGTTTCTACTGGTAAATCTTCTTTATAGTTTTTCCTGTTTAATCTCTGAAAGCTGATGCAGCTCATTCCAATTGCCCACAGCATCAGCTTTATTCTCTTGAAAGAACTTCCTCTCTTTTTAGTTTTCCCTTCATGTTTTGAGTCCTTACCAGAAGTGGTAATCTGTTGGCAGGAGCCATAAAGTTTACCAGAAATCAAACTGGTGTCGAACCAAGTACCCCAGGCTAAGGACCACCCAAGAGATCTAAGTTTGTCACAGACACAGTATGTTCCTTAATATGATTTAGGTTTAGCAAGGAAACAGAATTTGGGGTGCTGATTAGTCAGGTGAGGAAAGGGTTAAGAACATCACTTCATCTAACATAAATAATACAGTCTTTTAGCTGTTTTGGAGCAAACACATTCAGACCAGCTTGTTTATCACAGCTGGTCTGTTTATCACTGTCATTTCACTTCATGCAGCCATCCTTGCATTGGATCCAATACTTTGCGTTGGGGAATTTGCCTTGATTAAGTTATGTCCAGCTTTTGCCGGACGTCCCCTCTCTCAGAGGGAAGCTGTGCAGGAGCTGCGAGGTGCCACTGCACTTCTCTGCTATAAACTTCCTCCCTGTCCCAGGGCTCGATGAACTGAAGCCTAGATTACCACAACATGCCATCTGCGCTGAGTCACAGAGGCATGTGAGTAGTTACTCCACGACGATGCAGGAGAGGGCAGCCCATTCTCCAGGAAGACGTCCCAGCTTTCATTGTCCTGCAGTGAAGCCCTAAAATCAGGTGTGCCTGGAGAGGAAGTGTGAGCTTCAGTTTCACTGTTTATTTCTCTTTTTGGGGGGAAGTGAAACCCCAGAATGGGGATGAGCCTGGAAACTCTGAAGCATTTTGATTGTTTTGGCGCAGGTTGGGAGTTGCCACTGTAGCATCTATTGAAAAAACAGTGATTTGCATCACATGAACAGGATGAGACATAGTGATACCTGARCTAAGTCACCACCACTTCCCAGCACAGTTCAAGGTGATGACTAGTCCCAGAGTAGCTGGCATGTCACTATAGGAAAGATCACTTCTTTCACTGTCTCGTACAGTAGCGATTATAATCTGCTAGATCAATCTTTCCTTTCCTGGAGTTGAAACCTGTGACTGACAGAAGATCATATTTGGAGGCTCCACAGTTCTGAAATTGGCTTATTCTGGAAATCTGCCAGTGTCACATCTTGGCAAAGTATCGGGATCAGAATTGCACTTGGCTATTCAGTCAGTCTTACCAACCRTTGCATCACTGTTGCAAGATGTTACAAGCTCTTGAGTTTAAGGGACACTTCTTTATTTTTGAGTTAGGATTGTTTCCATTAATTTCCACATATCTAAAAATTGGAAAAAAAAATACATTTTGCTAGTTCATTTCACTTTGAAAACATAAATTGACATAACTTCTCTGTTTCTTTGCCCATCTTTGCTGAGGAAACTAGGGAAATAAGTAATGTGAACACATGCAAGTAGCAGGCTGCGATCAACATGGAGAGGTTATATGACAAAAGTTATTCATTCATGTCTGCTGAGACAGAAATAAAAACACTTTATGTTCATTTCCTCCCCACACCTCCACCCTTTTCTAAGGTTAACAGAAAGGATTCCTGTAGTACATGAGTTTATTTTAAGATCTTGAACAACTTACAGATCTAACAACATCTTTTTCCATGTGTATAAATAAACCCACCTGTTGCAGTATCATGTATATGTGATCATTAAAATAGATGCAAGCAAAAAATAGTTGTATACTACATTTCAATCTAAAAATGATTCTAGGAACAAAGCACAGATAAGAGACACAGACTTATCTGTATTTCAAAAAGATAAAAGGGATTCTCCAGTCTGAGGTGGATTTTCCAGTATCAAAAACCTATTATACCCTCTTCAACATTTTAGAAGTTGTTGAAAGTCGGAAAAAATAGAAACTTTCCTTGGCCAAGTTGTTGAAGATCACAGACAATGTTGTGTTGCTGAGCATAGTAAGGGTTGCCAAAGTGCTGCCAGGGATGGGTCAAATGTGACTCAGCTTCATGAATTCATGTGTACCCATTCACTGTTGCATCTGAAACTATCACAGTTCTGCAGAAGTTAATGAAATGCTCTTTCCCCATTTTGCAATGGGGATCTGAGACACAAACTGAGAAAGCACAAAGACATTTCATGAAAAAGTAGGGAAGACACCACATCTGTTGCAAACTGTTTGCAGTCTGATCCTAAGTACGCACTGACCTAGAGCATTGCACCATGGAGCAGCCATATTCCAGATATGAAAGAGATCTGAGACCAAACCTCCCAGAAATTGTTCCCAGTGAACTAAAGAAAAAACACATTGCAAAGGTGGTTATTTTTAAAGTGATATTTTTGCTTCTTTGTTTGGTGGTCATACCACATTTTCATCGCCTAGAAATCCTCCGCTTATGACAGTGTCTCAATGAAATGTTGCTACTGACGTAACAATTATCTCCTCACCCCGTAGCTTTCAAATTATGACTTAATGTTGAGAAAACTGTGGGCTAAGTGAGTGAAATAACTTCAGTACCTTCAAAGGATGTGGTTAGAATAGTCTGTAGGGGTGGGAAGAGACTTTTCCCTTGCAGTTGGTAGAGAGGCAACAACAGAGTGGCTTTTCAATTGCTTCTGTATTGCAGCTCAGGGCTTTTAGACCCTGTGTGCTGCACCCACACACGATCTGGTACACTCATTTAAAAAGGATATAGCAACCTCTCAGCTCAAGGAGTCCTTTCAAAGCAAGCTTCAGTCACCCAGGGGGCTAACAATCTGTAGAGGCTGCTTTATCTATCCCAGAGATATAGTTTTGCATTGCATATGGCTCTGCTGCACTGGGACCACCYGATGCCCATGGTGGGGACACAGGATTTGCTTTTCATTAATTCTGTTACTATAAAAAATTCCTGTAGGATATTCTGTAGCTAGAGCACTGAATCATTTCTGAAACTTCCTATTCAAATATTTATTTTATATGGCAATGGTATTAGTAATGTGCAAGTTTTATGCACTGCTATTTCCTCCCACACCCACTGAAAACTAACAAGAGCCAGCCTGTCAAAATAAGCATGTGAATTATAGATCAGCTATAACATGCTTCAAATAGCCAGTGTTCCTGCCTAGGTGATACCATAGAACTCTGCTTTCCCTGTGCTTGTAAAATTGCACAGCCTGCAATTCACTAAACGAGCCTACAAACCAAAGTCTGGATTTATCCCATCTCACTGTAGGCATCTAAATCAGGCAACTAAGAATGGAGAATTTTCTCCTGTGGTGGATGGAAAAAGACAGAAAACTTCATGCTAGCCCACCTCGGATTCCTTAAAGATGTACTTTCCCTCTCTATTGACTATTGATAGAGCCCAAGGCAACTTTGATTTCAATTTAGGTTCCTCAGTTACACACCTAAAGTTCAGAGAGAGGAAAAGCAACTAAGGTTGTCTCTGAAGGTCCAGAAAGCCTGCAACAAGGCTGCGTTCTCTCTTCCAGCCTGGTCCCTTTTCGCAGACTGCATCTCTACAATGCTGGAAAGGTTGAATCTGACATTACTCTGGGGTGCCAGCTGCTCCCCATGCTGAACACCTAGTGCATATATTGTCCTGCAGGCCACTTTCACAACGATCGGGAAATGTGAGCAAATAATGGGTTTGCAGGCTTTGTTCTTATGGAGTAATAAAAATGAACACTGACTTGGAGGAGCTGCAGAGAGACCTTATGCTGCAGAATGACCGGGTAGTAAAATGGCAGAGGAAATTCAATGCTGATAGCAGTTCACATRGGTGAAAAAATAACCTTAACTACATAACCCAGCAAAGGGCTCTGCTCTGGTCATAATCACTCAGGGGACAGATCTTGGAGTTAAGACAGAGAGCCATAGTCACAGATTGTAAGAAACAGCTGAGCAATTAGCAGTGGTCAGAAAAGCAAATCATTATCAACAACTATTAGAAAGAAATAGAGAACAAACCAGATGCCATCATTATTTCACCGTGCACATCCATGCTGCTGCTGTATCCTGAAGATGTCATGGGATTCTGGTTTCCCRTCCCAAAGGGTAAAATAGAAGTAGAAAAGGAACAGCAAAATGAGATATTCTATAAAAGGAATTGCTAAATAGACTGAGATTCTTCAGCTGGGAAAACAGATGGGATATAATACAGGGTCTATAAAATAATGAATGACATGGAGAAAGTAAGTACAGAATTACTGTTTGCAGTCTTCTCTAATGCAATAACAAGGGGGTATCAAATGAAATAAGGAGGCTTGAACGACACAGGTTCAAACAAAGAGTTACTTTTTCATAAATGCAATTAAATTATGGAAYGGTTGGCCACAGGATGCTGTGGTTGCTAAATGTGTATGAAAGCTCAAAAACAGATCAGAAAAATTCACAGAAGAAAAATCCATTGACAGACTTCAAATACAATGGCATTGCCACTGCTTCAGTAAGTGCCTGGGCTGCAGATCATCGGGAGAGGGGCCTGAGAGACTGCTATGAGGGAGGACCGTTACATGCTTGTACAGTTCTGATATTCTTCCATGGACGTTTGCTATTGTCGTGTGTCAGAGACAAGATCCTGGGCTAGATGGACCTTTGGTCTGACTTTGTGTGGTCATTCTTACATCTTAACTGGCCTAAAAAAACTCTATTTAAAGATGATGAAAGCCCATTTTAAAGTCCTATACCTTTCTGTCTGGTTGCTGTCATCACTTAGGCAAGTGGAGGGTAAAAAAATGCTCATGGAAATCCAAAGAGGAAACACTTTACAAACAAAGGGACACATATCGGTGCCTGCAGAGCTACTCTTTATGCTCCATGTGACCTGAATGAGATCTCTGCTACCTGCAACCAGAGCGCAGATGCCAAAGAACAATGAAATGATCTGCTTTTTTTCTTTTTTTTTTTTTTTAATTATGGCAGATCTGGTGCTTAACATTTGAAAGCTAGGACACACCTGGGCAGTAGCAGTGCACAGCCTTGAGCCAGAAACATGACAGACAGTAACCCTCTCTTGGCAATACCTTCTGATGAAATCCAGACCAGCACTCAAGGAAAACTCTCTGTTGTAGTGGTTTCATGGACTTCAGTCTTCAGTGTCAGCAGCTTGGTAAGCACTGATAGTACAACATGAAGCAAGACTTTGCTCCAGACAGCCCAGAATTGGTTCATTTAGACAGCCCTACCTCTGGGTGTAGTGTGACCTTCCAGATTAGCCTTTTAAAAGCCTTTCACTATATATGGCACTTGCAGTCTTGGCAAGATAAATTTGAAGGGAGAGCAAAGGGATGTCTCATGATGCAAGTACTAAAGCATTCTTGGATTTTCAAGAAAAAATACACAAAACAACTTCCTGACACAAAAAGAGCTGTATCTGGCATGGGAAACTTCTGCATTAGACCTCATCCTGACAGGGAAATATTAATCACAAAATTTAAAGTTTGCTTAGGTGGAAGTGATAATGACTTGGTTTTATGTTTTATGTGTTTTTTTAAACACGTCTTGCATGTTTTATGTGTAAGCAGGACAAAGCCTCAACCAGTAAAATTTATACTTAATGCTTTTAAAGATCCAGTTCCACAAAGCTGAGAACAATTAAGAGATGTATCAGCCAGTCTGGAGAAGAAAATTTAAACCAACAAAAATGTGGATGATAATTTGGAGCAACTCAGACAATTTTCACTAGATCTTCAAAAAGCCACAATTAAGAAAGAAACCCACACTGGTTAAAAACAACCAGTCTTTCTGAGGAAGGACTGGAAGAAAGTTAATATTTTGCCAATACTTCAACAGACAAAGTGGGACAACCAGGTAATTATAGGCTTGTCAGCTTGACATCTCTTCCAGGCAAAGTGATGGAGTTGCTGATAGGAAAGTCAATTAATAAAGAATTAAAACAGTGTTATTTAATTAATGACAATCAGCACAGATTAATGGAAGAAAGATCTTATCAAATTAATGTGCTATTTTTATGGGAGTACAAATTCAGTGGATAAAAGCAATTGTGGTAATATTGTATGTTTTGACTTTAGAGGTATTTGACATAAAGAATTACAAGAGATTCGGACAGAAGTCAGAACTAATATGATGTATACGCATAGCCAGCTCAATGGTTTTAAAGATGGCTAATGCATAGGTCTAGCAGGCTAATGTAACATGGGGATTATCAGAGGCTGGGTTCTGCAGGGACTGCTTATCAGCCTTGTGCTGTTTAATAATTTTATCAGCAATGAAGGAGAAAGCTGTGCCATTGCTAATAATATTTCCCAATGATCCAAATATTGGAAATGAACAGTGTTTGGTGAAGGCATTTCAGGCATTGCTTGAGGAGCAGGTGCAAAAAAAACAACAGCCATTTCATGTGTAACTCAATGTACAGTGTATCTGTCTGGGAACAAAAATCTCAGGCCTTACCCGCAGGAGAAGGGTTCTCTTTGGGAAGCTGAGATTGAAAAATGAGCTGGGGGTCCTGGCAGAGAAATAGCTGAGCCTGAGACCCCTCTGAAATGGGGTTGCCAAAAGGGCTAATACAATCCTTTTCTGTGTACAGAGGACAGTATCAAGGGGGAGTAAAGASGTTGCACTACTTCTGTGTTTGGCACTGGTAAAGCTACTGGAATAATGTCAGTTCTGATGTCAGCAACTCAATAAGGATGCGGACAAACTGGAGGCAGTTCAGAGAAGAACCACAAGAGTATGAATGAAAAAAAACTGTAAAATGGAGTGACTCCACAGGGTAAGTCTATTTAGATTGAGTGTATCAAAGTAAAGGCTGAGGAATAACTTGATTACGGTTTGTAAGCGCTTTCATGTGGAACAGACACTGTCTAATAGGAGATTTTTCACTCTGGTAGACAAATATACAAGGCAATCAGTGGAAGGCAAATAATTTTACTCACTTTAAGGATAAGTAACTACTGGAACCATTTACCAAGCATTGCAAGAAAGATAGAACCTGGATGTCTTTTCTAAGAGTCCTGCTCTAGTTCAAACAGGAATTAATTAATTAATTCAAGGTAATCTAATGACCTGTGCTGACGAGTCAAAAATAGTCACAAGATGGCTTATGGCCTTAACAGCTGTGAATGCAACAGTGCAAACTATATCAACTTATATTTTTAAGCAAATAAAATAAAGATGTTTCTGAGTAAAGTAAGGGAGCCAGATTTAGCTAATGGTAGTTTCTTGTGCATTTCAAAATGCTTTGTGATTGATGGGGGGGGGGGGTCATCCTAGGTCTGTTTTGGGAACCTACTCATTTTTCAGTGCTATGCAAGAAGCTGGCAGTAAAAGATTGCGACGAGGTTTTGGAGAACATCTCCTAGATGCCTATCCAATTGTCAGCTTTCCATCTCACATCCACCTCCACCAGCTTCATGTTGGTGGGTGGAACTGAGGTAGCAAAACCTGGCCTAAGATACATCTGGCTCAGGCTGTACAATTGTCTGGAAAATAACTTYCCAAGGAGACTTATTCCTAAGATGCAAAATGGCCAGTCACAGTTTGCTAAAAGAAAAGAGGCCTTAATGGCAACTGGGAGTTCATTTGAGTCTGTTTGATCCAAAAAGGTTAGGAATAACTACTGATAATATTTCAATGCATATTTGCATATAAAGAAGGTTTCCCTGGAATGTGCTAACATGGCATTTCTCTTTCTCATCTTACATGCATAAGTGTGCTGTACTTTCCTGGCCAGTTACAAAAGAAATAATCCCCATCTTTTTTCTTCTCTTACCAATAACAGTATGACTTAAAGGAAGCAAATATAAAAAGCATGCCACTGTTACATCTGACCAGTGAGGGAGCTCTTTTACTTCAGGTAATTTCATACAGCTAAAAGAGGGGGTTGGAAGCCCTGCAGAAAATAGAGGCCATTCAGAAGAGAATTCCACCACATACGACTGATTTCAGCTAGGAAGGGATAACATTGATATGCATATACATAACACAACCACTTTTTTGCTTCTGGGAATGCCACCATCTGCTAATAATCAGAGCTAGCGGTAACAGTAATGTAAGGTCTGACTGGTGTAGCCACCAGCCCGCAGCCTTCAGAGGCGGAGATTTCTAAACTACTAGGAATGGGGACTTACTGTGGTCATAGCCATAGGTAAAACTTGGGCATATAATGGTATCACTTTGGAAAGTCTAATACGCTACTGGGATCAGGAACCAGAGACAAAGATCATTAATTCTTGAGCAAAGGACTGTTTTGCGTCCTAGGCAGAACGCTCTCCTGTACATACTGAGATTTATCTTACAGACAACTAAGATACTTCTTACATCCCAGATGGATAAACACATGAAGACAAACCTCATGACACTTTAGCAAACAGCTTTTCTTCTTTACAATTTCTGTACAACATAAAAAGAAGGCAGCTTGCAGAAATGTTGGACCTGTTTCTCTTTACCTCATTTAACTGGCTTCAGAACATAAACTACTTTGTGGACTCTTTTTTTTTTTTAATTGCACTGTAGTCAGTTGTAAATCTTGCACTGATTTATTCAAAAACACCTTTTTTTTCTATTGTTCAAGGGAAGAATGGAGCTAAGGCTTGATTCTGACTACATACACCACACAGGTATTTATCCTTACATTGTCATATCCTTATTGCATATGCATGCAAACCCCCCCACATGCAGTCCATGCAAATGGGTACATTTTTGTCAAGTTATCTCTTTGATCAAAAATGGACTCACATACCAAAAGTCAAAATTACACTTCTTTTTAAAGAACAGATGCTTGTACTCCATGTCTTTGAATTTCTCTTTTCTGATGTATGGAAGAAGGACTTGTCCCTTTACTGTCCTATGATTTATCATTTTGCATATACTTCCTTTCTAACATACTAGAGTTCTAGTGTAAATGATTACAAAAAACAATTACAAAAAATAGAAAAGCATATCCAAGTTGGCATGGGGATCCAGCCTTGACAACTGGTGGGGAGTACTTGCAAGCATATTTTGAGCTAGCTACTTTGATTAATTTTGCTGGAATGAGGCTGTCTTCTCAATATGACAGTTCTCAACACTTAATAGTTGTTTAATGTTCCCAATAGGCTCAGCACTGCACTTTGTAAATCAGCAAGAAGTAAAATGAAGGTCTTTATTTTACCACTTCAAAAATTACTATCCTTTTTGTTCTGGCTTGTGTTTGTATGCTGATAATATATTCTCTGTAAAGGGACAAGGAGCAGACTGACCTAGAAAAGGAAGTCTTTTTAATGCAGCACTGTCTTTGATCACTCACAAGACTTGTGCTCTGATCTCAGCTCATTGACATCAATGGAAGAAAGACTGCTATTGGGGGAGAAGGTTGGCTCATGTCCATGCAGAGTCCATATACGCAAAAGCAGATGCTAAAAGATAAAACATATTAAAAGTCAGAGTTACAGAAAAGATATTTTCCTTGCCTTTCCACAAGCTTAGCCTTATAATGAAATCAGATGTCTTTTTCTTTGCTATTTTTTCCTTGTCCCTGACACAGGAAATCCCACTTTCTACATCTATTGTGCTGTTTATCTAAAGATAAACCTTGCATACAGAAGAAAAAGAGAGCTTGGTGAATATTTTCTCTAATATGAAAATAGAAGGACTTCTGCCTAGATGCTCCTGGGATGCTGAAGAATAGGAAAAGGGAAAATAAGGCTCTAGGGAAGTCTCTCCCAGCTGGATTTCCCACAGGAAGAGCCATTCCATAGAGAGAAGCTCAGCACTTTCATAATGGTCACAGTCATCAAAGAAGTGTATAATAGCAGAGTCCATTTAAAAGATAAAGAAATTTCTAACGAGACTCTCTCTCTGGGTGACAGTTTCCAGACAAGGTAGACCGGCACAATGAAATCCAGAGATGTAAAGTCAGTAAATAGTCCTAAAAGGAATTCTCCCCAGCTCACTTGAGGGAAAGAAGGATAATCTTCATTCTGACTTATTGAAAACACATTATCTTCGGAAGTATTAGTCGATCATGACAGTTTCGTCACAGGCCATTCAACTGGTTAGTTCTTTGGCGCTATTGTTTCATAAGCTGTGTTTTATATTCAATATTCAGAACACTTCTGTTACTGAATTGAATGAGAATATATAATGAAACAATTCTTGACACTGTCAAGAGAGTTCCTTTAAGACAAGAGTCTTCAAGTGCTGCGAGTCTGACATTTAGGCTTAGACCAGCCCACTGCGCCTTTTTAACCCAGATATTCTGGCCAGTGCATTTCTCCTCTAGCTAGCCAAGCATCTCTTCTCATCTGGTTATGCCTCCTACATAAACACCACAGTTATGCAAAGCAGGCAGCAGTTAGAGAAAACTTTACTGCTGACTTGGTCTTCAGACTTTTATCTGACTTTTAGGACCTGATTCCTCTTCATATCTCACATGTTATATGCTGACCTTACTCTACAATTTCAGCTGACTGACACAGACTTGCACCAATAAAAATAGACACAGGATTATCCACACCTAATGTCTCAATGAGGCATATAAAGATTTGTTCATTCAGAGCTTATTCCTTTAACATTGGACTGAAATGGTAGTTTTTTCATTGACATGTCTGAGAGCAGAAGCAATGTTTATGAAGTGTTAGGTTTGAGGAAAGATGCCACAGAAACAGAAGGCACAATTATTAAAATATACTGGAAGAGCCAAATTCATCCCACAGACAGGTACATGTGTTGGGCCTAGTCACATTAGTTGGATCCCTCCATACCTCCTAGGTAGAATTAAATCCAAAAACTGAAATTATCTTCATGACTTTTCTTTCCAAAACTGAATATTCATCCTTCTGGCAATGTCTAGATGTGAACTTAGAGCATACCCCATTCCATCCTGAATCTCTTCTTCAGATTCTATTAAAAATCAGGAATTTCCAGCTAGAGGCTTAGAATGAAGTAGATTTTTCACCCCTTTCTCCTTTTGTGTTGTGCTTGGAGGCCCTTTACAGCCTTTTCAGAGTTTCTAGGTACTGTGGCTCCAGCTAATCCTGGGTGACTCAGAAAGTTAAACAGAACACACTGGTCCAGAGAGCAGAGGTTGGTGCAAGAGCCCGGGTCTCTCATGCTGTGTCATAGTCAGAAGGAGTATGCAGGAGGAGAGGGAGGGAGAAATTGTGTAAAAAGCCATCTACTAAGAAAAGAATGTTTGATTTGGATCACAGGATGTGAGACTGGAGAATGTATTGCATAACTTTATGGCTTGTCCTTATTTGCAATGATTCAGTATCCGGCACTGCTCATCCCATTTCTAAAAATGGTATTGAAGTAATACAGGGTATTCAGAGGTGATGGGAAAGGCTGAGGAATGGGAGGAAGGCACCTTTCCATTTTATGGCCGATAGCAAAAACTGGGTCTGCAGGTCATCCTACAGATTGCTGCAGATCTTTGGTTCATCCTTCCCCACTACCTAATGGATATTCACTGGGCCCAAATCTCAGTAGTCTCGGTTGCCAGAGGCTCATCTGTTCCATGTTAAGCTTAACCGAAGGTCAAGACAATCCCTTCTGAGTGGTATTTTTCTTAGAACTGTATTCTGGGCATGGACAGCTCCTAGCACGGAGGAAGAGCAAAGAGGTGAGTGCAACGTCACTAGGGGAGGGCAACAGCCCTTGCCACACCAATTCTGAGGATGATCCAGCTGAGACCAACCCTTGATGCAGGAATCCCTGCTGCATCTTTGGAACCCTGTTCAGAGGCATTTTCTCTACTCCAAAGAGGTTTCCTCCAGGATGGTCTTCTCTATCAGGTTCATTTCATTAGCAGGTTAAGGACTCTTTTCTCCCCATCCCTGAAAAATAAGCTTCATCCAAAACCACAGGTCCTCACCCTCAAAAAGTTGCTGTACCCCCAAAATAACCCACCTCCCCTTCCTGCTTCTGCCTTGTACTGAGCTGGGAAAAGGGGAGCCAGGACGTGGCCAGGCCCTTGGCATTGCCCTGCCTTGCAGAAGGCTTCCCCCTGCTCAGGCAGGCTGCAGCTCCATGTGACAGAGCCCTGCTCTCCTTGTTCTCTCTGTGCTTTTTTTCTTTTTGCTTTAAAGGGATCCAAAACTGACACCCAGCCACACTCAAGGGAGCAAACACCAAGACAAGGAAACTGCTCATTAAACTATCCATCCAAATTCCTATTATTAAAAGAAAAGGGGGTGTGTGAAAAAAGAAAAGGAAACAGACCCCAGTGGTGCTGGGCAGGGACAGGCAGACCTCATTTATGGCTTTCTCTGTGCAGGGCAAAAGGGATGATGCTTTCCTTCTCCCCCCAGCACCGTTTAAAGTTTGGGGCGGATTAAGGCAGGCCTGGAGTGGGAAGAAGTCCTCCCACCTGATTGCACCGGGAAGCAACTGCTGCTGCTCCAGTAAATACACGGAGACCCACGTTGCCCGGAAAAAAACTGATTTCTTCATTGAGGGAAAGAAAAAAAAAGGAAAAAAGAAAGAAAGAAAAAAGCACACCCTGCTTGAACTCCCATGCCATCACATGCAACGCACCCAGCATCCGTGCCCCGGGGAGGGGGCTGGCCYTTTGTTTTAGGAGCTTTTTTTGTTTTAACTGAGATCTGTTAAAAAGAACTAATTAATGACCCACCCCCGAGGGCCAGGTTCCCCCCAGCGGCCAGCCCCCCGCGGGCGGGCGGGGGGGCCGCC
>NW_020447353.1:861408-989832 GCF_003343035.1 Apteryx rowi
GAAAGCTTCTCTCCCTGTGCCCAGGACGCGGCGCTGAGGCTGGTCCGGCGGCCGCCGCCGCTCGCCGTTCCGCTGCCGCGCTCCCGCCCGCGCCGCCCCCCGCAGCCACACAAAGGCAGCCGCAGCTGGACGGCCGGGGACTGCTCTGACCCCAGGGGTTTGGCGCGGCGTTTCGGTTGGTCTTCTCCATACTCATGAACATACAAAGGTCAACCCCTATCACGATAGCACGATATGGGAGACCTCGGAATAAAACCCAGGATTTTGAAGAGCTCTCGTCCATACGGTCCATCGAGCCAAGCCAGAGTTTTAGCCCGAATCTAGGCTCTCCGAGCCCGCCGGAGACTCCGAACTTGTCGCATTGCGTTTCTTGCATCGGGAAATACTTATTGTTGGAGCCTCTCGAGGGAGACCACGTTTTCCGAGCCATACATCTGCACAGTGGCGAGGAGCTGGTTTGCAAGGTAAAACGTCTCCTCGTTCTTATTAAATCGTATTAGCGTGCTGTAGCCTATTGATTTCCTGTGTCTTACGGGAGGGCCGAGTAGGACTGTGTAGTTCAATTATTAAACAGTTTAAAAACAAAAGGCAGCAAGGAAGAAATTAAAGGCGCATCCTGTAACTTTTCCCTCTCTCCAGACAATGGCCACGTTATAACGGTGGCCTGGAGCCAGTTCTGCCTCTCACCCAAGGGATATTGTTCTGGAAAGAACTGTCCTTTAAGTGGGTCTTAATGTGAGTTTAGATTCTGAGGAAACCTCATCTTCCCCACTCTCACTTTTCAAAATGGAGTAGGGAATCCCCAGCTATTTCTAAGGTGTTGGGACCTGCTGGCGTCCTTTATTGTCGCRCCCCTTGTTCTTTGTGAGTTGGGGTAAGGAAGGGGTTGATGCAGAAGGGAGAGGCTGCCATCAGCTTTGTCTTCAAAGTGATTTGAAAAAATGCACAAAGAATTAAGCAGCCTGAGCTCCCTCACTGTGGAGGTTGTTTGCAAACAGCATCCTCCCCCATTGTACAATTGAGCAAGACTAAAACCTGCACACCTACGTTTTTCAGAAGAGCAGACAAAATAGCTATCCCACTCTTTGTAGCCTGCCTGCTTTTCAGTGCCTCCTCCCATTTGCTCCTACTATTCAAAGGTGAGCTGTGGGGAAAAAGAAACCCACACGTGTGCCCCTCTGTCGAGGGATGTTTTTTCGGGCTGAGGGAATATTTTCCTTTGTTCCTAAATTGCAATTCTCATTGTCTGTAGCGAGCTAGACTTATCCCAACAAACTGAAGCAGTACCCAGTAGTAGTTTTTATAACTACGTAGCAGATTGCAACCTTGCAACACATGCTTCAGTGCTTTTATTGTTCTCAAAAAATGGAATTGTGCCATTTAGCTATCTTGGGCAAATTTCTGGTGTTGAACTTACTGTCTGTAAATTGAAAAGTAGACATATTAAAATATTCACGTTCCGGGGATTAATGATAGTATTGCTGACTATTTCATACTTCTGTACTTAATTCATAACAAGTTATGGACTAGCGAGTAGTGGGGAAGTTAAAATTAATTCCTCCCATTTGCTATTTATAAAGATTTGAGTTCAGAGGGCGATTTAAATATACTCTCTGATTGAGTTATAAAACCTGATGTTGAGGCAGCCTAGGACTTTGTGTGATTATTTGGGGGAAAAAAAGGGCTCCTGACTTTGCAAAGGACTGATATTGCATGCTGAAGTGAATGCTTTGTTACTAAACTGAAACAGAACATGAGAATTTCTAGAATGAAAGCCCTGCTCGTTGCAGTAGTACAGTGCTGCACTCTAGGACATTGGCATCTTTTCATGAAACAAACAGATCCCACAAAGCTGCTGCTCTGCATGAAATTATAGGTAAACTTGCATAGCAAGTAGAAACTTGGGGACTAGGCTCTTCTTTGTTTCTCCTTTGATTTGCAGGATTAGGGTACTGTTTTGATAACAGTATGAGCAGCATAAGTGCAGTTCACAGAGAGTGGACTTTTATTTTTTTTCCTCCCTTTAAGCTGTATGTTTTTAAACTGATCCTGATGTTTGAATTATATCAGTTTTTCCATACGCATGAGGCACTGCTTCTAGCTGAGCTTCAAAAATACAATCTTAGCTTGAATTGCTAGTTCATGAACACGCAGTTGTCAGTCCTAAACTCATCTTAATTTAATGCACGCTTTAAAATGCCTGTGGTATCATAACTACTATTTGTCAAGTAGCCTTCCGGCTAAGAGACCTGCTATCTGGTATCTTATTGAAGATGCTCTTAGAGATTGCTTGCACAAACATTGGTTTGGATAACAGACACATGCTGATGATTCTCAAGATTCATTTGGCTGCACCCACTGCCTGTACAGATGCTGTTATTTGCTTCAAGGCTCTGTGGCATCCAAACAATGGTAACATCTCACTTCCAATTCCTAGCAAGAACTAAATCGAACTGCAGCTTATTGGACATTTGCTGAATTGAGGCCAGGGACCTTAAACACTGGGACACAAAGAAACCCTTTTTAAAAGGTATTTGAGACTGTAGCAATATGATAGTACTTCCCATCTCCCCCCTTTTAAACCTAGTTGCTGATACATATCAGACCTACTTACTTAACACAGTCTGAAAAGCACAGAATGTAACTAATTTATATCAGGATAATCCAGTTAAAATTCTGGAAATGTTTTTTTTCGGATGAGGATTTGAGCTACGTGAATGTTCCTTCTTAAATTTTATTTTATAGCAGCTGCTTTGTCGAAGAAACATTCACTTACAATGCAGTAGTTATGAGTTTTGAGATCCAAATGTCAATGAATTTTTCTCTGGAATGAATTGCACGCTAGGGATTGCAGCAACACCCCCTCCCCACCCCAGCTCCGCTTCTGTGGTTCACCATGTCACCAGAATGCCTCCGTGCTAATCTACCCCTTGCAAAATGTGTTGGATTGGGTTGGCAGTCTGCCTTTAAGGTTGTTTTTGCCAGTGCTGGAGTATAGCAGCACAGGTAGGGGGTGGGGTGGAAAGAGGTGTGAAAGAAGTGAAAGGGACAGGGAGAAATCGGATGCCGCAATTTCTTGGTGTTTGGGTCCTTTTCTGGGGAGGGAGTTTGTTAGGATTGTGCTCTGAAGCATTAAATGACTCACGTTTTGGAGCTTCAGGTAAATTTTGATTGAACCATGTCATGCACTTTCAGTTTTGAAAGCTTTTTAAAGCTTCAGAGAAAGCAAGGAAGATTGCTTCTTGGAGAGGATACAAATACGCAGTACTATAATACAAATACTAGAATAGAAAATGTAAAAAAAAAMAAACAAACAAAAAAACAAACCAAAAAAACCCCAAACCAAACACAATTGCAGTTTAAACCATTTGGCTTAAGACCTGTACCAGTTCTTCATTTTTATGTCAATTGTTTCCTAGAGTGAGGCATGGCTACCTTAAATTCTTTTTACCAAAGTAACAATACACACAAGAGTATGTTATATATTAATAGAATTTTTATGCTGGTGGAAATGCTAATCCCTTGCTTTGTAGTACATCTGGAGCAGGTATAATTAAAGTAAAAATCACTCCTATCAATACTTTGCTTATATTCCCTTTCAGCACACTGACTTCTGTTATTCTCAATGAAGTCTTTCTTCTTCGAATGTGGGCATTTCTCAATTGACTCAAATACCGATTCATTCGTCATCACTAGATTATAGTAACTTTTTATATTTGGGTTTCCCAGCAGCCTTTTTAATTCTTACAGCTCATTCATAAGATCAGTGATAACATACTCACTATTAAAGGGACACTTGGCTTTTAATGGAGCACTCGATTGAAATGCCGAGAGTTCGGAGTGGTTTTGTCTTGGCCTTTTGAAGGCAGCTAGCCGGCGCTCCAGCAGGCAGGGAGATTTCCCCGCCTGTCCTCTGAGCTCATAAACAGCCATTGTAAACCCAGACTTTGAAAGTGAAACCGACTTTACTGTCTGTCAGAGATGAGAGAAATGCAGGAAGTAAATATGAATGGTGACAAAGTGTATTTTAAACCTGAAAGTACTTAAAGTTTCAATGAGTTAATAACAGAGGGAGAGATTTGTGGGTCAGGGTGTATTTAATTTGACCGCTTCTCTCAGTAGAAAGCTACTGGCCATATTCTCTGTGAGTTTATTTGGATTTCCTTAAAATAGAAGATAAACAAGTTTCCTTCTGAGGACTGTTATCTGCTTCTGTGTGTCACTGGTCTCTTAATCTTAATTCAGATTGCATTCTAAATTTGATCAGCTGTTAGGTACTACTGAAAATGCAAATTAGTAAAGTGTTAGCTACGAGTCTTGAAGACTAGCCTTCCCTGCCTGGGTTATCCATGTCTTCTGTGTGGGGTTGTATAGTCTGTTTTGTCTTGTCTTTAGTGCCATGAGCTTTTGACATCCTGTTTGCATCAGTACAGCTTCAGGAACAGCATAAGGCGTGCTTAGAGATGGTTCTGTTAACAGAGTTAGGTTTATCATAGCATGGATGTTCCTCATGTCGCTAACCCTGGCTTCACTGTCATTGTTCCTGCAGGTGTTTGATATTGGCTGCTACCAGGAATTATTAGCACCATGTTTTTGTCTGCCTGCACATAAAAATATCAACCAAATTACTGAAATAATTCTTGGGGAGACAAAAGCGTATGTGTTCTTTGAAAGGA
This sequence comes from Apteryx rowi, assembly GCF_003343035.1. NCBI lineage: Eukaryota > Metazoa > Chordata > Aves > Apterygiformes > Apterygidae > Apteryx > Apteryx rowi. The sequence goes on from NW_020447353.1 coordinate 866,085, forward strand.
GCTATGGGGACATGCATTCGTTTGTTCGTACCTGCAAGAAGCTCAAAGAGGAGGAGGCAGCCAAACTCTTCTATCAAATAGCTTCTGCTGTTGCACACTGCCATGATGGTGGACTGGTACTGCGAGATCTCAAGCTGCGAAAGTTTATTTTCAAGGATGAAGAAAGGTAAGAGTCTCCCTTGCTTCACAAGTGGGGGTATCAGATTCAGGGTTACAGTACACTGTGTCCTTCTCTGTCACCATACCGCTCCCTGTGAGTTTGTGGTACCCAAGGCTTTTTCACTTTCCTTACCCTCTTCTACACCTGGATCATGGGATGGATGTGCTGTTTTATCTTCTGGCTTAGGCTTTGGAATAAAGTAAGCATAGAGTACAGTTTGCATCAATGCCTGGGTTCTGCATCTTCACTCAGAGGAGCACCTCATTCCTAATGAGGCTATGCCTCCTGGAGAGGAGACCACTTCTGCATAGGTTTCTGGTGTAAGAGCTCTGTTAACATAAATACAGCTGATGTTTAAAGAAGGAGGGAGCTGGAAGGATCTGGAGGTTGGTTCTAAATGTGTTATGTGGCAGTAATCATAATAGGGCTAGAAACTGCAGTGCTGTGTGGGTAGCCTGTTTTTAGTATCAGAGAGCTGTTGTGGTACTTGGAGAACTACCCCCCCCCCCTTTTTTTTCTTCCCCATTTCCTCCCCACATGCACACCTCTTTCAGTCATTGGTGGTAAATGATTTTGGGAGGACAGGGAAAGGAGTAACACTGGATGCTCTATGTAAGCTATTGAGGTGCTGTCCCTGATGCTGAGCCATAACTGTACTGTTGAAGCTCTGGAAACTTCACATCTCTGTCCTTGTGGTTACCAGTTGTCATTAATTATATTACACCATGTATTCGCTTGCAACTTCCACATACAGCACCAGAGTAATGAACACTGCCAGAGTAGTGTCAGGCTTCCACAGAGGGATTAAACTGGAAGATGACCTTCAGAAAAAACCTGAAACGGAGGCATAGCCTGCCTTTTTGCTTCTTCATGGCTTGATGAAGGATGGGGAGCTGTTTTTTCCCTTTTAGTTCAATTCTATAAATTGTCCGAAACCTTGTTTAAACTGCTACAGGGTGAAATTGATGTTCTGGAGAGCTTCATTTAAAAATAACCGATGCATTTTAATTCTGTTTTGGGGCTCTTTGGGGAAGCTATAAGCAACAGCAGAGGTACATCAGTTGTCTAGAGGCTCAGTAAATCCATGAGAATACAAGAATTGTATTTGCGTCCCTGAGAATACAAAAAACTAATACACAATTCAGTCATTAAAGGGAAATTTCTGACCTTATAATAAAAATGACAGCCATCTAGCCCGTCTGAAATGTTGTCTGTTTAAATTTTGTTCAAAGTTCAATTTTGCAAAATGACCTTCTCCTTTCAATCTCCTTTCAAAGTGTAAAATAAAAGACAATCTTTTCGCTTCTTAATTCAATTCACACAATTCTCTACCAGGCAAATAGCTATTTCCTATTTTTCTACCACAGTCCCAATATATATGACTGTCTTTTCCTCCTCTTCAAATAAAAAAGCCAAAAATGAAACTAGTTAAATCTCCATTCAGAGAGAAATGAAAAGCAGAAATATGCAAACTGAACTTTCACAACTTTTACTCAGAGTTTAATAATTAAACACCATAATAGCACCTTCTGTGTGGATGACGAAGAAACTTGTACAAAATAGCTGAGGGAGAGATTGTTTTCTATTGTAGCTGATAATGTCCTAATTGCTACACGTCAAAATGCATTTTTCATGGGGATATATGTAAACTTTGGTGGTTTTATATGAAGGGCAGGACTTGAAAAAGCACTAGGGATCACCCTAACTTTCTGCTGTAAGTGAAGTCAGCGTGAGTTTAGAGCACTGTAATGAGCAGAGACGTAGRCCCACACCGGCTACTTTTGAACTCCCACCCTGGCGTGTACCGAGCGCTGAGTGCATCACAAGACCAACAGCCTTTAGCCACCCAAGAAGAGTGGTAGGTACCATAGCAGCACTGTTTACTTTTATGGATGTTTTTAACATTAACTGTAGCCTGCAAAATCACACAGTTACTCACTTTTGAACAGTGCTTCTAATTATAAAATACTACACCTTAAAGGTCAAATATGATTCGCTGGTTATTTTTAAGATAGTCATAATGTGGTTTGCTTCTGGAGGTGATGTCGATCTGTAAGTAGGAAGGTATTGTAATCACTTCTCTGATAAGTAAATGGTGATGCACTTGAACTGAACCAGCGCGAGATGGAAATAGAAGAACCAAGCAGTGACTGTCTCTCTTTCGTGTGCTCAGCTCATCGGACAGTAATCAGTCATCACTTTCAATCTGCTGCAGTGTTTATGCTGCAAACCCTTCCCGGTGCTTCCGGGTTCATGGAGGTGTTTGTGCATTGCTGTACACCCCTCCGAGCTTGCTGCGCTGCTCGGGCTGGCGGCGCCCGCCTGCTGAGCCAGCCGCGCTTCCAAAACTGGCAGTCTGCACCGACGCCTGTGATCCGGATCTTGCAAGCTGTATTGCTCTTTGATACCTGTAATGAACCACGGAGGAAGAAAAGAGGTGAAAATGGTGTTTTGAGAAATGTGTGTGAACTCTGCTGCTGTTTGTCTCCTGTTCTTCAGTGGAGCTCTTTCCCAGGAGTTCTCCTAACTGCTTCTTCAAGTCTTTTTTTTTTTTTTTGCAGTTCACCTTTAGTACACACTTCTTTGAAACTTTCTCTTTTTGAAGACTACCCCAGTTTTATCTTGCTAGCAGAAAAGACTGGAAATCTAGCATGCAGGCAGCACATAATGGAAAACTTTTTTTTTTTTTTTTTTGAATTTGTCTGCCCTTAGCTGAGAGCTGCACCACTGACTGCAGGAGCCAGAGAGAATGTAAAAGATAGATGAAAGCAGTTCCATTTGTTTAAAAAAACAAAAATCAGTTAAAGCGTATCTTAGTCCATATTCCTTCCTGTGACCCTGATGATATCCTGGTAGCCTGTTATGAAGTCACGGCTCCTGGAATTTTAGACAGGTACATACACTATGGGAGCTCTTTTTTACCTTGTTCCTGTTATCTAAACTACAGCTGGAATTTATAGAGATTCAAGATCTTGATCTAGCAGTGTCATGAGTGCTCTTGCTCTTACTAATGTCACTGCTAAGAACGTATGCTATTTTAGGTGTGGCAAATTGCAGTGCCTTCGTCTGTAATGAACCAGGAAGTACGAAGGTGATTAAAAAAAATCATGTTGGAGACTGGTGGTGCTGAGCACTTTGTAGGGGTCCTAATCTTACTAATGACATTCTCTTGCTATGCAAAATCAAAGCTAAACTGTGGTGGTGTGTTATATCTTACTATTGCCTGTATGTAAACACATGAGTGCTTAAAATGAAATGAGCCCCCAATCCAAAATTTCACAGTGTGGAAACAAAAAAATCCATCTGTGCTTTAAGGTACTTTAGCTTCCTCTAATCCTGAACTGCAGAAATTTTGAAGATACTGTAAACTGCATTACATGAAATAGATGTATGATGTTGCCAAGCGCCTTAGGTTTTTAATGGTTTTCCTTTCCTTTTGTTTTATATAAAGTTGGATAGCTGTGTTTGTGAGGGGTTTTGTGGCTTTTTTCCATTTGTAAACCACAGGTGAAATAGCCAGTGCTTTAGTAGTGAAATTTCAAAGTTAAGCTTCTTAAACCTGCACCTGATCCTGATGAAGCAGAACTTCTAAGATGTTAAAGCATGGCAGGAAATGTCTTGTGAGACTGAGTTAGCAGGCAGCACCACCAGTAAATGAGGGCAGTGACTTTCAGACTACTGAGAATATGGAAAACAACACTTAATTGCCATGCTGGGTCTCACCAGACTTTTTAAGGGACCTGTAAGGTTCTTGAATATTTAAAGGATGGGTCCTTAAACTTCTAAATAAAATGGAATCCAAAACATTGGAGATGGCTAGGTTAAAACACTAGCTTTTGCATGTTTTCTGTACCAGTGCATGTCACTTTTTTTGGCCTGGATATTGAGCCAGGTCAGTGTTGTTGTTCATGGTTGTGGGGCTCTTGGTTTTGGTTGTTTTTACTGTGTTCTTGTCATATGGTATTTACAGTTTTCCTTGTACAGTATGTCCTCATAATAGGCCCTTGGGCAGAGCAACTGTGCCCTTCTCCTAGCTGGTGTCCTATAATGATGTTGCAGAATGGGCAGGGCTTTTTGGGTTGTGCTAAAAATAGCACTGCACAGTGTTACTAATAAAGCAGTTCATCAGTCTGATATATAGCAGATGCTCTGAGAAAGAGCCACCTCCAAGATCTCAGAATTAAATCAAGCATTTCTGTGTTGCTTGTTCCAGTGGTTTTCTTTAATACAAGCACATTTCTGCTGTCAGGGAATTATTAATTTCTTTAGTGCATTTTTAAGCCTTTAATTATATTAAAATATTAGCTGTCRTAGTATTCGAAGCTTAAAGACCTTGTAAATTCATCATACTTGTTGAAGGGAAAATTAAAATAATTTTGGTATCTTAGATATTGTAATTCTCCCTTATTCTTTGAGTAAATATGAGAAATAGTAGGCAGGTGGGAGTCAATAAAAATAAATATAATTTGACACTTTTTGCTCTGCGCCAGKGGAGTACAGCCAGTGCAATCCACTAATTTAGAAAACCTGTGTTAGCCTGACATATTTATTTGATGCTCTTTGAATGTTTTTTTTTCTTTCTTTTCTTTTCTTCCTCTAGAATTTCTCAGCTTTGAGTGGATGATGCTTTAAAATGACCTAGTTATGTTGTTTAGAATCCTGGTGATACAAACCTGATCCCACAAAAAATACAGAACACATATACCGACCTGTTTCCAAGTGGACATTTTCTCTTCGTTTAGTTAGTAGTAGGTTTTCTCCCCTGTGCATTTGTCAAATTGTGTAACAGTCAGCTGACTTTTCCCATGGTGTTAGAACTTGCTGCTTTACTTTAGATTCAGTAGAGAACAGGCAGATAAGTTAATGCTTTCCCTATTCCCCAAATCCTAGAAGGAGAGTCCTAAAAGTGAAAGGAAGTTAAATAAAACAGGACTACTCTTAAAATACAAAAAGATGAACAAAGCCAGTCATTTGATTTGTCATTCCCCGTGACCCTGAATGGAGAGGAAAGATGCCACAGCATCAAATAGCATCACTTTAATAGTGGACAGTCTAAGCATAGATTAGACTTAAATCCAGAAATTATTATTATTTTGTATTTTACTAGAGTATGGGGAGGAAGGGGAGTTTCTTTCCAGGCAGCAAACCTCTGATGTCAGACATCAGATAGAAGATGAAACAGTTACACAACTGTTTTCTGCAGAAAGGCTCAGGCTCCCTTTTGCCTTCATGTGATTTGGTTTCTAAGCCTGCTTTTTGATCGCAGCGTTCCAGGGAGTAATGCATTCTGTTTGTTATGGATGCAGTCCCCTTCCCAGTGGAGCCTGGGAGGCTAGCTGCAGATGTTGAGCATCACGCCATCCCTGTGAAGTGCTTAAATCCCCTCCCGAGGGCATATGTAGTCATGGAGGTTAAGTGCTGTGCCTAAGGTCATGAAAGAGGTTGGCAGGTGGTGAGCTGGCCCCAGGAGCTCCAAACAGACCTGAAGTCAGGTCTAGGTCTTTCAGGAACACCATGAGTGGGAAGAGCCGTTTGAGGGTGTCTGGAGTTTCCAGCAGGTTCTGCCCTTGGACCCTGCTGTCTTTTGGCATTTGGCTCATAGTTTGAGGCTTTACACTGAGCTGCTGTCGCTGCAGATCATCTCTGTAGGCAGTGTCCTGCTGGCCTCCCTGGGCCGGGCACTCGCCCACTGGGCTCCCTTGCAGCGTGCAGAGGTGGTTTGTGTAGGCAAACGCCCAAATGAATGCTGCATTTCTGACGACTGCTCAGCACTTTGTTTGAATTGGAGCCGGTCACGTTCTTACAGTCGCCAGCTTTCTGGCAGGCTCTTTTTGTGGTGGTTGTCCCATTTTTCTCTCCCTGTGGACTGCATGCTCGCTTTCTGGACTCTTGTATGACTTTTGGAAAGGTGCCTCTGAATGCTGTACGTTATGTGTTGGGCAGGTGTGATTGGCATGTTCAGATGCCTGTCATGAGATGCCCATCACAGATTTGATCCCTGAGAAGGTGGGTACTCTGCAACCCCTGGAAGTAGATGTCTCGCAAGACATCTTGCACTAGGAGTTCAACAGTTGGTCTTTTTGAAGACTTAAAAATGTCCTCTGTAGAGTTGGTGCAAAAATATTCCATGTTTATTTTTGAGCTGAGACTGAGAAAGTCTACTTAATTCTGAGCTGGGGAACCAGGAGGGGGGGGGAAGCAAACCCAGCTAGCATGAGTAGCAGCTGCAACAAATAGTCATGGTGAACTTCTCTCTCTGCTGCCTTTTCTTTTAATTGTCCTCATTATCACACTGTGAGATTACTTCAGGCTTGGGAGGGAAAGGAAAGAAGGAGAGTCTGTAAACAGGAGCCAACCTGGGGCATACTTAGTCTTAAGCACCTGCTTTTTAGTAGATGTTTATTGCTTGGAGACAAGTTATAGGCATCTAAGCCAAAGGTTTCTAAATTGGGTTGTGAAATAAGGGGCCTCCTTTTATCTTAGAGGTGCTGAGCACCAACCGCAGGCTGCTTGCTTGGTAGTTGTAACCCAGCACCAGACTCGGAAAATGTAGGGCTTTGGGATTTTTTTTTCCTGCTGTATGCAGTTATGTTAACAAAATCAAATTTTAGCCTCCTTTCCCTGTGGAGCTTTACCATGCATCATATGAAAAGATCTAGAGAGCATGGTGAACACAGGCTGATAGTAGAGCCTTTTAAAACTGTGACTTTTAATGTGATCTAGAAAGATAAAAGTGAGGTGAAGTAGCGTCTGTGAGCCTGATGCTTATCAAATAATGGGCTTCTCACAGTATTGTAACCGAGACCCTCAGTGAAAAGGTCTTTGCTGGATTTGATAGTCCTCGCCCTCCCCCCACACCACGCGCACACCCATTTTTTGGAACATGCTGTGTCGTTAAGCAATGAAGGCATGGAGGAAATTAAGTACGTGGCATGCAGGATGGGCTGTTCCCGGCAATCCTGCTCAAATGTTGTAAGGCTGAGGTCTTTGGGGTCCCAGCCCTACCTGGGGTGTATGAAGTGTATTTTTTTTCTTGGTGCGTTTTTTAGTGGAAGTCCATAGAAAAGTGCCAACTCAAAGCAAGTTAAAGGCCCTAGGCTCCTGGGTCATGCCAGGAGGAGGGCGCAGGGGAAGGCATTAGGGTGCTGGCAGGATCCCTTCTGAGGAAGGGTGGGGATATATAATTTTTACAGGCTTCCTCATTCCACGGAAGTAACAGTGAGGGAATCTTCCCTTAGGAGCAAGGTTCATCCTGTGAACCTTTGCTGCCTGAAAGTCCCAGTCGCCTTTTGAAACATATCCTTGAGCCTGTTTTATTATGCAAGAGGCTGTTTGTCTGGCAGCCTTTGTGCAGGTTTTTCTCTGAAGTTGCGTAGGCTGTTGTGCGGTGAACTCCCAGGCTGTGTGCTGTTACGCATTGGAAGGGATCTTACAGTGAAAGGAGCAGGATTTAAATTGATGGCACAACATTTCCTCTCTGATCTTCCCGTGCCTCCCTGCCCCTGGAGGAGATAGGGGAGTTCTGAGTTCAGGATGAACCTTTGCACCAAGCAACAAATCATCTGTGCAGGATTTCGTTAGCAGACTTCCCCATTTCACTGTCTCCGTGAAGGCAGCATACTTCTGCATTATTGAGGAGAGATTCCCAAAGGTAAAATAATCGATGAGCAAAAGAGGATTGTCTCCGGTGTTGAGCTTCCCTTTTGTTTTTGTTTTTCCCTTCCTTGTCGGTCTGATGGCGTAATTGCATTCATGCTTGTCTCGCCGTTATGAGGGGTGCTAGTTACTGACCTTGATTAAATGACCTGTAAGTTATTAGCCGCACAGGAGCAATCCCTGATCTCTTGGGTAGTAACAGTTCTTGCTGATGGCTTGAGTTCCTCCACCTAGGGAAAGGCTTATCATGTCCTCAGTCAGTACAATGCTGAAATATGAGATAACACTGCTTGGGTGCCTTCATATTTATGTGTGGTCTAACTTAGAGGGGAATGCTGTGAGGCACCTCTTCCCTTTAGAAGCTGCCATTTTATATTTGTCTGCAGTCATGTCAATAAAATGGCAATTTGGATGACAATGAAAGTTATTTTCTGGTCTCTGGAGATATGGGGCTGCAATATAAAATCTGTAAATCCGGATCATCCTGTTTGGACACCGCCTGAGCAGCAAGTGAATAGTGTACCTGTCGTGCCTGGTGCAGGATGGCTCCTTTCATCTTCTCCTGGAGCAGCTGATGTGGCCCCTGCCGGAGGGAGGATGCTGGATCTCTAGTCCAGTCTGCAGTTAAAGTGTTCCTAAAACAGTAACAGCAGCTCAGCTGTAGTTCAGGTGTTATTTTTTGTACAGATAGCTTTGGGGACAGACACGAAGCAACTGCTTTATTTCAAGCTTGGGCTCCTTTACTACTGACTGTTTATTCAGAGCAGTGGAGATGTTTTCTTCTGAAACACTGAGAGCTTCAGTCAGTATTTCTGCTTTAAATGTTCCAGTTTTTCTTTTCTTCCCCCCCCCCCCTTTCCCTGCCTCATGGTAGGAGTGAGTTTAGTGCCCTCTGAGTAATTCCACTGATTCAGGTATGGAAACTGTGTTTGCTTTTGGAGAATAAGAGTGGAGCTGGAGTGTGAAGGCAGGGTTCCTGGGGCCCTGCCTTCTGTGGTAAAAGGCAGTGCAGTAATTTGCCAGTAACCCCGAAGCCCAGCAGGGAGGAATAAAGTGAATCACTCCGAAAAAAGTGTAGGATGTGCAAGAAAGCTGTCTGCCAGAAACGGGTGCTGCTAACTCAGGAGATTGCACTGAAGAATCTTCCAGAAGACATTTAATTGATTAGGTTTTGTTACATTACTGAAGAGCAAAGTCTGAATGCAGTCAAGTAATGAATGGCATATTGATAAGAAATTCAGAGTCGTATTGTTTTTCATGGGTTTCCCTGACGGTTTCTATGGGGACAAAGACGCATTTCCCGTCTGAGTGCTGCTGCTGCCCTCTGATTGCACTTCTGTGGTTTCATTCACCAGTAATGGGAAAGCATTCATAGGCAGAATAGCTTCCCCTTTTTAAATAGCCATGATTCAGGGTTGTATTTTTTTTTTTTTGTGCATTAGACTAATGCAGTGTTTTATCAATGATCTGATAGATGCATAATGCTCTTTTTCCAAGTGCTTATTCAGTGTCTGCATTAAAACTTGAAATTATGTACTGTAATTACGTAAGCCTTGACAAAAGTCTTTGTTGCGCTGCAGTATGTGTACAAAGTGATTCTCATCCGGCTTTGGCAGCAGCTTACATTTGAACTTTAGGGATTAATTTTGTTGCAACCATTTGAATGGTAGAACTGAAATGCTGATGCTTTTGGAAAACTTTTTTCTCTTGTGGAGGTCCTTCAGTTGACTGATGGGAGTTCATTTATGTAGAGAATCAGAGGTTTTTAGAAATGTGACTTAAAAAAAAAAAAGATTTTTGTTTGTCTTTTTTCTGCTTTGTGATGGGAAGCATTTCAAAGCTGATTGTGATTTCGCGTTTCAGTGTTTGATTTTGAGTCTGTCCCTTGCCTGCCAAGTGCCGAGTTTAGGGTTGTCTGTTTACTCTGCAACTGGATGCACTTCCCACCCTTTGCTGCAGAGGTTCTGTATTTTCAGAGGTTGCTTGAAATTTCGAAGGTCTGTTTGTTGTTGTTGGTTTTGGGTGGCTCCCCCCCCCCCTTGACCCCCTTGACAATTAAACTTCAATGCTTCCTTGCAAGGGAGAGGGTGTAGAGATTGCTTTTCTTCCAGGGTGTGTGTGTGTGTGTGTGTGTGTGTGTGTTTAGGCCTCCCTCTTTCCTGCCCCCCCCCCACCAAAAACAAACAAACAACCAAAAACCCAAAGTTCTCCCCAGACGTACTGAAAACAGAGCTCTTTTAAGCAATGCTTGAAATGTGGAGGAAAGGAAGGCCAGCCGGAGCTGGAAGCCAGGGATAGCTGTTTCTTGCAGAGATGAGGAGCTGCACACAGGGAAATAGCAGCTCCTGAGCCAGGCTGCTCCTTTCGGATTGCCTGAAAAACAGCGTAAAATAAATAAATAAAATAAAGGCAGAGATGTACAGTTTACAGTGGCATATTACACTGAAAACAGTGTTCAAGGGGCGGATTGTAGCCTGTATGTAAAACGGAGGTATTTAAAGCCATCTGTCACTTAGGAGAAGGTAGACTAGAACGAGTCTCCCCCACGCGCCGGYGCTTGGTCGCGGAGAGGACAGCGGGGAAGTCCGAGTGGGGCCTTCGTTCGCTGCTTCTGCGCGTCGGCTCCGCCGAAGCGGGCGAGCGGCCGTATGACAGGGCCGCTCTCCTCGCTCCTGCTCATCGCCGAAAACCTGCGTTGCCGCAGAGCAGCCCGATGTTAGAAAACCAAGTCAGATGCCTGAGTTGTTAGCGGTGGTAAGCGTGAGGAAAAGGCCGTAGCATGCGTGCTGCGTGCCTGGCAGGTGGGCGCTGGAGAGAGGGGAAATGCATCTGCTTTGGGCGGCAGGTCCAGCAACCACACCTGCACGGGGGCAGGACCCTGCCCCAGGAGAGGCCTTTCCTTGCTCTCACCTCCTACAAAAAGGTGCTGGGGGCTGAGGGTTTGGGGGCTGAAGGTTGTGTCTTTTGTTTCGTTTGGGACCTTTTGTTTCCTCAAGCCCTGTCAACTCAGCAGGATGGAAAACCTGGTTGCTTCATTTGGCCGCAGCTGATGAAGGAGCGGCATTCAAATAATTTTCTGTAATATAAAAGCTTCTCGGTGAACTGTTTCTCTCTTTAAATTCTGCGGCAGCTCTTGGAAACGTTAAAAAAAAGGGGGGGGGGTAGGAGCGTAACCAGCGTTTCCCTGTGCTGTTGACACGCCGATGGTAAGAGAGCGTGTGCGGGGGTGAATTCCCTCCTGTAAGTTGTTTATAAATAGCATACTCTTCCCCATTCCCGGTGTGTGTGTTCCACTTCTGCTAGCTAGCCTGAGGGAGTCGATGCCTTCATGTCTGGCAGTTTAGTGACTTCAGGCGAGTCTGAGTAGCTGGCCTCACCGGTTTATTGCTACACATGCTTCTCTGTGGAAAAACTGAGGTGGGCGATGCAAATGGAACCGCAGCTCATGTCTCTGCCTTCCCTTTCATTTCCTCCTCGCTGTTCTCAGCCCTCCTCGGTGACTCCTCGGTGAGCGCTTCTCCTTGCTGCTCTCGGTGCTGTGCAGGTACAAGAAGCTTGCTAAGCTGAGCATCGCGAAAGGGCTCTCCCTGGTCTGTCTCTCAATTCGGACTGCGAGCTGCGGACAGGCGGAAATTGCTGTGATCTTTGTAATTGCAGCTAGTTTCTCCCTGCAGCTGGCTTCCTGTGTGAGGTATTGCTGCTGTAAAGTATTGCTTGAGTGCTAACGAGTGGTTGCCCATTGCCAGGAGAAGTGCCGTTAAGCTGGCAATGGGTAATTAATCAGGAAGCAGGTGTGTTGTGCAAACCCCATCAGCATCCACACGGGAGGAGAAAACACTGGCCTATTTAATGAGAGAACGAGCTGCCTGGACACACGGTACTTGGGAGCCAGGTATTCCGAATTCTGCATTTATGACTTCCTGATTCGAGGCATGTTGCCAAAGGGGCTTTCACCTCTGCTAGTAAACGTCTCTAGCTGCTGAAAAGGTCCAAGTGTCATTAGGAGAGTTTATGGCACAGTTGCCTCTGGAGTATTCCACGGAGTAAAATGCTCTTCTGTTGGTTCAAAGAAGATAGCACTGAGCTGCCCTGGAAGCAAGTCTGAAGCCAAAGCTGGTCCAGCTGTCTTTTGCAACTCAAGCCCAAGCAATGTTGTCTTCAGTAAACATTTAAGAAACAGGGCTCTCCTTGTCTGTTTTAATGCCTGTTTCATGATGTGCTTTAGTTGAGAGCCATGAGTTCTGCTTTCTGGGTTGAAATTCAGTCCCTGTCTGTGAAAGTCTGCAGTATCAGAATATGGCCATGACATGGGGCTAAGAGTGACCATGTAGTCCAATGAGGCGGTGGGGCTAGGACAGTAATGCCCAAAGTTTGCCTTGAAAGGAAAGTGTGCTGCTGATAGGTCGCTCTTCCATCCAAATGCACTGGACAAATTCTGTTGCACTGTACTAATTCTGCTCTTAAAGCCAGCCATTCTGGCACATAGCCTAAGGGGTAATTGGTAATCCTTTTGGATGCCTTTAGAAGGGACAGATTTTTAAATACTAGTTACAGGTGATTGCAATCAGACTTAAAAGGAAAGAAAGGTTATGTTAATACAGTTCTATGACAAGGAACTTTGGTGTCTTTGTTTTTTTTTTTTTTTTTTCCTCTCCTGCCTGCTATATATAAGGGAAGAAATTCTGTTGCAGAGGCATTTACTTCAGTGCAATAAGTTCACGGCACTTTGCAGGCAAAAAGTTTGCAGTCTAGATAAGGCATTTCTGTCAGCACACTGCAAGCCCTTTGCTAGCCTCTCCATTCGTTCCAATGCAGAGTTATTCTGATTCCTCTGGGTAGATAAACTTGTCTTTAATCTTGCAGTTTGGCTCACCTGATATCCCTTTGCCCAAAAGTCTGTTTAGGGAGGTCTGTTAAACTTGCTCTTCCTGAATGTATGGGGATAAAGAAACAAGTTGGCTGGTCAGAGGGTTCATATAGGATCAGAGTGACAATTTTATTCCTGTTGAACTTGGTGGAATTACAGGTGCAAATAAACGTTCACCAGTGTGAAGTTGTCAAAATAGCCTCTTCTAGTTAGGGCAAGACTTGGATTTGGGCATGAGTTCTAAACACGTACATAAAAGGGCAGCCAACAGAATAATCTTGAGGTTTGTATCTTCTTTTGGAAGTCATGTCCACATGAACTTTACCAAACACATGAAAATTCTCCATTTGAAAACTACATTGGCAATAAAGAACTGTTTAGATTCTTTTACTGTTCAGGAGAGCCTGTACAGACTCCCAGTAGAATGGTTATTTACCCTCTGCAGGCAAAATGCTGCCATAACCCACACAATATGAAATCCTGATATTGAAAGGGGAAGGATCAGTGCCACAATTATTCTGAAGTCTAAAGTTCCCAAGTTGTAGGGGTGGATGCTGAAGAAAGTGTTAAACAGTACCTAGCCCCCCTCCAAAATACCCCTTCCCCCACCCCCCAAAAAAAAACAAAAAAACCCCCAACAAATCTGTTGTATATATTGTCCAAATTAGAATTCTAGAATTGGTTGAAAATTGAAAGAGAAATGAACTGAAATTTGCAGGTTTTTTTTTTTTTTGCAGCACCAATGAATATGGCAATTACTCTTATTTTCTTTTAAGACCTTACTAGTGAGCTTACTGAACATAACTGTAATTGAAATCTGGTAGTTGTGTGCATGGCAATACCCATGCTTATTCCCTACATGTCCATCTTAATTTCTCTAACTGGCAATGTCAGTTATTTATAGCTTAAGTGCCATGAGTGAGAATTTAAACTGAGGTACTTCTACAGTTGTTGAATTTCGTAGGATTTTATTATGATGATCATGTAACTGTAGTGGCCTGGAATTTGTGTTCTAATGTTCGCTTACCCCGTTTCTTTGTATTTTCTATTGCCCACAGGACTAGAGTGAAATTGGAAAGCCTAGAAGATGCTTATATTTTAAGAGGAAATGATGACTCTCTTTCTGATAAGCATGGATGCCCAGCCTATGTGAGTCCAGAGATCTTGAACACAAATGGCAGCTACTCTGGCAAAGCAGCGGACGTATGGAGTCTAGGTGTCATGCTTTATACCATGCTAGTTGGACGCTATCCTTTCCATGACATTGAGCCTAGTTCCCTCTTCAGCAAGATCCGTCGTGGGCAATTTAACATTCCAGAAACTCTATCCCCCAAGGCAAAATGCCTCATACGTAGCATACTGCGTCGGGAGCCATCGGAAAGGCTGACTTCACAGGAAATTCTGGACCATCCATGGTTTTCTACAGATTTTAATGTATCGAATTCAGGATATGGTGCTAAGGAAGTATCAGATCAGCTCGTGCCTGATGTCAACATGGAAGAAGACTTGGACCCATTCTTTAACTGAGCACAAAGACTGGTGTTCAGAAGGTACACGACCTGGAGATGGACACATGAAGGAGCCCTTCCTGACCGTGTTAAATCACATCCTGCATCAGCCTAGCTTGGTAGCAAAAGACACTTGGAGATCCTTGGATTGAGAAGGAATCTCCACAAGGAGCTAATATAACAAATGTAGCATGGGGACAGATTGGGGGTGGGGTGGGGGGGAGCTTGCTATCAGGTTAGATTGATTTGGAGGAAAAAAGGCAGCATGGAGCAATTGTAGCTTCTCACCTTTTTGGAGCCAAGGAGACTGCACATGCCAGTTCTGGTGCAGCTGTATCACTCCTGTTTCTGTTCCATTAAAAATAGTTGTAATTCACAACAAATAGACACTTTTTTGCCTCAACTCACATCTTGGCATCGCACTGTTAGATATTTAACTTCAGCCATTATTCAGGGAAAGTACAATTGGCTAACATTTTTTTTAATCGGATGTCTAATAATTGATGGGATTAATTTAAGAAAAAAATTAGGTGCACAAAGACGGACATGAAAAGTGGGTGCTAAAAACAAACAAAATTTCAGTTCATGTCTCTTGATAGCTATTTTCAACTCATTTCTTCTAAATAAACTACTTAATATTCTTGTCAGGAAATGACATTTTAATGCTTTGTTCCCTTAAGGGGAAGTAACTGTCATTTAACAAGCTGTTCTGTTTTGTGTCAAATGGTTTGTTGCAGGAAGCTATTATAACTCGAACTTCCAGATGCATTACTGCTATAATAGAAAAAAGAAGAAAATTATATAATTTTTTTTTTTAAAGATATGAGATACTGGCTTCCATATCTGCCGTGCTGCACGTATATGACTAGAGAGGGCAGAAGGCCCTTAACCATGTCTTTATCTGAGAACCGATCTCTTCTTTAACTGACTTGCCCACGTGTAAATAGAGGGCTCTTTATTATTGAAGAAGAGTGTTTGTTTTTTTTTTTTCTTTGAATTCCTCTCAACTTGGGAAAAGAATTGTTTGGGTTTGATTTTTGTTTATGTCCAGAATAAGAAATAAGAGGGTATTAATAAGCTGAACATTTATATTACAGATATTCCTCTTGAAACATACACAGTAATATGCACCTTTTGTATTGTCAAGACTTATTCTATTTATTGAAGAAAATGTCACAGTAGTGATGTATTAAGCCAGTACTTCAATTACGGGTTGACTTGGGATGACATGTTACATGCTGTAGTTAACACACTTCTTTTCTGTTCAGGTATTTCTGTCCCTAAATAACTTTTTATTTAGCTTTTTTTTCTAGATAGCTTTATTTGATTTAGACTGGCAAATGTTTTTATTACTGCTTTTATATTGCTGTATGATATTGAAATCTCTTGGCATAAATATTTGTGTTTCCAGTACCTCAGTTGTTCTGATATTACTGCCTGTATACGTTTTGTGAAGTGGTCATGTTTTTTGGGTAGGTACACGTGGACTCTGTAGTATGTAAATGTTACTTGAATTTGTGCTTAATTATAGTATGTGGCATGTGCGTACAGCTACTTGGCATTTGACGTATGGATGCTATTTACCTGCCCTGCAGGAAAGTTATGGTCCCACTCTCAAGAGGATGTTTCACAGTTCTTTATCAAGAGACAAAGCTAGCTGCAGCTGACCTGCCTTGGTTCTATTTTGGTAACTAAGAATATAAAGGAGTAATGTTTTTACACTCTGAAGATGGTGCTGTGTCAAGAAGGACTTTTTTTTTTTTTTTTTTTTTTTTTTGGATTAAGTACCTTATAGGAGGAAAGATTGGTGATGTGCATGGTGGGGTTTTACTGCCTCTGGTGCTTTGTCATGTATTTGGTTTAATGTTTTTGTCCTAATCTCTTCAATAAATAAAATTGTGCATATTTAACTAAATTTCAATTGTGAACAATGTTCTTTTGAAGGTCTGAGGTGCTGTAGGAGTTTTCTCCTTGAGGAACATTCATCTTCTGTACTGCTCACAAGCCAGACCTGTGAGCTAAGAAAGCTTAGGACTTGCATTTACAAGGTCATGCTGTGAGCCTTTTCATCTAAAATTTTACAATCTTCTACAAATGAAACTGGCTTTTGTTTTATTTTCTTTTGATGTGTCACTGCTACTTGTCAAGCCTATTTTCCTTTTTAATGGAGTATATTCAAATGCAGTGGGAACTATCTTTCTGTTGATGGCAGGCTCTTCTGTTGATGGAAAGTGATACAAAAGCAGAGCAAGCTAGTACTTCCATTTTTCAAAGTCCTAGAGAAATGTGAATCTTGCATTTAATCCCTCCACTCCAGAAAAGATGGATCTGAAATAGCACCTCCTAATTTACTGTCTTGTTTAAGGCTGGAGTCTGCTACTGTCATTCATCTTGAATAATAATTAATAGAGCCACCAAGTGAGATCACCTAGAAGAGAGTGTGGAATAATAAGGTGCTCTGTCATCATGAGTCAAGATAGATTAACCTTGGTCCAGTTAAAAAAGACCATTTGAATGGGACTTTAGTATGAACCAGGATGCAATCTACTTTTGTCAGTTCTGTGGCACAAAAAAGCCATAGCAGCCAATGATCACCCCTAAACAAACAAAAGCCCCCAACCCCTCCGCTTCAAAATAACCAAATGTTGCACCAAAAATGCTAGCACTGGGTTTACTGTCAGGCTGGCTAATATTGTACTACATGTTTTTTTCCTAGGTTAATTCTTGGCATGTGTTGAATATTTTTGTTGGTAGATTGAAAACTAAAATTCTTACTTATAAGACCAACCAAAATTGTCATTAATATGTAGAAACACTTCAAGATTAGTTTTTAAATGATCTGTGTGCCTGCAGCCAAAGTTTAAATTACTTGAAACTCTTTCAAATCAAACTCCCACAATAAATGTGCTTTATAGAAAAAAGCAGATTGTAATCAGTCATAGAGAGAAGGGGAGGGAGGAGCGCCGAGAGGATTTCCCTCTCCCCCACTAAAACTTATGTGAACGGCTTCTGTTCTGTTTGGGTGGAAGCAGTTAGACCTTATTTTACAGCAACCTGCATACTTGCTTTTTCACTGCCAGTAATTATATGAAAAATGTGGCTGACTAATGATTGCTCGTTTGCAGTGAATTTTATATTCAAGGCAAAAGCTTCCTTGGTGTGACTTTGGAGGAATCCTTTGGCAGCTGAAGTGAGCTGCTTTATAAAATGCTGAAGGGGTTTTCCGAGCTTCCTGGTTCCTAAAGTGAAGCCTGAGAAGGGGGAATGTGTGATTCAAGCAGCTCATTTCTGGCTCTTTCTAATTACTGCTTTATGGGCGCTGTTAGTGAAGTACTTGTAGGGGACCACATGCTGTGGAAACCCCTCAGCAGCTTTCTAAACACTGCTCGGCCCTCTTTTTTGGTAGCAACTGCAGTCAGATTTAGGATCCTGCCGAGCGGAGGCGGTCATCTGGGTTCAGCTGGCTCCCGGTTTTGTTGAATGGACTGACGTTCTCCTAATGAATGAAGATGAAAAGCTGTGTCCATAAATGAAACCACTTGGCACAACATGACCCTATGACAGGCTTCTGGAGTGCGAAACTGTCCCCCCCAACCCTCCCTCTCTCCTCCACCCCTCCCAAAAAAAATGTCCACAGTATTTCATTATTTACAATGACATTTACTTTTTTTCAATGCAGTACTACTTGCGATTTCGAGCTACAGGCTCTTCTTCAGGAGTGTACAAACAAGTAACAATTATTCCTTTGGTACCATGATGTCATATAACCCGATCCCTTACTGAGGTGTGAATGTTTTATGGAAATAAGTCAATTAAAACTACATTCTCTTAGAGAAGAAAAAAAACCTTAGTAAAACCTGTGCTTCTTAAAAAAAAAAAAAAAAAAAAGAACCCAACCCCCCTCAAAACACCAAACCACTCTTTCCTGGCAGGCAGAAAGGAAGGGTATGAAATGCAATGCCAATGAAAAATTATTGGGAAGGGGGAAAAAGTAATACTCCTCATCCTGAAATGATTATGTTGAAACTTGGAAATGTATGAGTGAGCGCTGTGACTAATAGCATAATGAATACCAAAAGAATTAGTAATGATCAGTTCTTTATTCTTTTAGTTTTCTCTAAGGTTTCTATGAAAAGCTTGCTAATTTAATAAGTGACAGTACAGCTAACAACTTAACTAACTTGTAGCTTTTCTATTCTTTCACTAGAAGCAAATGTTGAAAATTGGTAATATGATGAGACAAATTGAAATCAAAGTGTAGGTAAAGCAGGGTATAAATGACCTGTAATATGGCATAATTGCACTGGAACATGAAGAATGACTGAGGAGAGTTTATTAAAAAAAAAAAAAAAAGAAGCTTAAAAGGGGTTAATTTTGACTTTGACTTTTGCCTTTCCCATAGCCCTTGTTAGTTACATTCTCAGTACCAGTTTCCATGTCTCCGTTTCTGCTTTTTCTGACTTCTGATTTAAGCCAATTTAGCCTATTTGCTTGAAATTTTGACCCTCCTGAAATGAGATAATATTTTTCCCCAGTTGTTTCTATAAGACTGTGGGACTCTAGGCCATATTTGGCTTGTGAAACTTTTAAGTATATTGGTTAGTGTATGTAAATGTGAGGAAAATAATTGTATTTAGAGTGATAGTGGTGTAAATCCTTAGAAATTCATTTGATATTATTTGTGTGGATGTAAATGAGCCTGGAAGTAATTTCTTAAGGGCTTAAATAAGCCTGACCTGTGTGCTGAGAGATGTCATTTATTCTAGTTATTGTTCGATTTAAACTCCTTAGTAAAAGAAGTGGCTCAGCCCAGCCTTAGTACAGGAGTAGATCACATCATTGTTCTGGCTCTCCTGCCTCCTTAGCACAACATCCATAGTCTGCAGGGAAAAAAATAAAATAATCTTGGTGTGGCAGCTTGTGGAAAGAAATAGGTTAGTTGCTGCATTTATTTCTGCTCAGGAGATTAAAGTGTAGTTGCAAATCTGGTGCTGACATCATTCCAAGCACACAAATACAGCTGACGTCAGTTATACAGTATATTGCAAGGTGTTTATCTTCATCTGATTAGGTTAGCAAAATGCATACTGCAAAGCCAGCACACAAAGAAGGAAACAGTGTATTTGCCCATGCTTCTCATTTGTCCTCTGACAGGGTGGTTGGTCCTAGAAAGACTAAAACACTGTGTGCTTAATAAGAGTCTTGTAAGAATCTGTGCAGCTCCCATTGGGCTTGACTTTTTCCCATGTTAATCTCCAAACATCAGTGTTAAGGCATACACTTCGCCTGATTTGGATGCTGGGCAGCCCCTCCTTGCAGGGAAGTCCACACCTGACCTTCTGGTCTCCACAAATCCAACTGAAGTGACAAGCTGGAAAGGTACATCATGACATAACAGTGCAAATAATTGTTATTTTAAGAATTGTTTATTTAAGTGTGTATGTTTATTAGCTTGTTTATTTAAGTGTGTATAATAGGACAGCAAGGAACCCAGGAGGGAGGCAGCCAGCGGACTGGTAGCAGTGTGGTGCTACAGTCTCAGTACATTGTCCAGAGTAACCAAGCAGTAGTGTGTGCTGCTAAAGGGGTCGGAGTTACAGTTTCTTAGTTCTCCCTGTGTGCAGGCATTTACCCGAGATGTGGAAGACAGCAACAGAAAAGTCAGGTGTCTAGTTTCTCCTTTCCTGACAAGATATCATTGTGCCTTTACATACCCTCAAAAAGTCACTTCTGCCTGTAACAATAAATATCTGCACTAAGACGACACCTACAAATAGTGGGCTTTATGGATCATTCCTATTATAGCATCAAGCTACAATTTTTCAAGGTATGGGGTAGAGGTGGTCAAGTGTCTGACTTCTGCTCATACCAACTCTAGGAACCCAAGTCAATAACCCACGTGTTGTGCTGTATGAAAATTGAATTAAATATATGCTTATGATGTCCTATGTTTAAACTTAACAGGACAATTCCAGGATTTCCTGTGAGTATGTGACTTGGACACTTGTGTGTGCTTCTAGAGGAGGAATCTCATTGCTGCATATGGACCACTAGTCACAACTATTGACTAGTTGAATGTTGCAATCCAATGTTTATTTCAATCTTATTTTTTTCTTCCAAGTTGGTTGCATCCATTGTTTCTCTCGTAACAGTTTATGATTAAAATTTGATGTAATTTAGTGACTGGATATCAGGATAAAATTTAGGCATATGTTTAAGTCAGAATTTGAATATCATGGGCCTAAATGTTTAAGTTCCACTTTATGCAGTTACCATTTAATTTTGAAAGTTCAATATTAACCTGCTAGGAAGAAGGGAATTCATGCATACTGGCTACCAAGGGGCTAATCGACCTGTTGTTACTTCATATTTTGTTGTATTCTATTCCTTCCTATGTATAATCACTGTAACCACAGATTATCTGTACTTTCTAAGTGTTTATAATTGCTAATTAAGAGTGTTAGCTTTCACATTAGAAAGAAACGTGCCTGAACCTTCTGGATAGCCTTTAGAGTAGTTATAAGATAGAATGTATTTACAGATAAAAATTTCAGCTCTTTTGGCTATGGAGTTACTTACAGGGCTCCAATTGCATTGGGGTAAAATGGTTGTACCACATACAAACTTTTAATTCAACTATTCCTTGTTTTAAAAATTACATATCTGCTCTCTTTGGTAACTCAAATCAAGGCCAATCAAATCAGCATGCTCAAGATGAGCAATACATGCATATTTTACCAGTTGTTACTTTTTACAAACTCCATAATTCAGTCAAAGGTACGTATCTTGGAAGAGCAATAGCACAATTGCAACAGAGACTTTATGGCTGAGAAGTAAAAATCTTTTTTTTTTTCTTTCTTTTCAAAGTGATGAGCAATGTTGACAAATCCTTTTTCTTGGTACTGTGTAGAATACCCAGCCCTTGCTCTGAAAAGCCGGTAACATGAATAACCACTAATCTCATGTAACCTCAGAACAGCAGTGAGATTTGTCAGAAAGTTAGCAATGTGCTGTCTTTAATTTAAAAAAGTAATATAAGACAGCATGAAATGCATGATTCAGAGAAATCCACGGACATTTTGCTATTGACTGCAGTTGATGAAACTGGAGTAGTCAGAATCTTCTAGTTTGATCACTACTGATTGATCAGGCCATGAATATAACCAGAATTTTACCACAGGATGAAGTTTAGCTGGAAGATATTTAGCTGTGTGTAGGGAGCCAGCACAAGGTCAAGGCTGCATTTTTGTCCCTCAGAGTATAGGAGATGAAGAGTGATGGTGCCTTTCTTTCAAAGTAGTCTATAAGCATAAGTAAAGGTAAGGATAATACCCCTTACCCCTTATAGAGGAGAAATGCTGCTAGGACATTCCAGAATGACTCTGCTTACTGACTTGGACTGAGAAGAGCTAAATTGTATTTTGGGCTCTTCTACTCATTTGCTAGTTGAGCAAGGGGAAATCTGAGCCTCATTTTTTTTCCACCAGCTAAACTGGGATTGTGAGATTTTGCAAAGTGCTTTGAAATCTATTGATAAAATACCCTATGATTTAACAAACATATTGTTCTGCTCCTTCTTCTGCAGTTCTCTTTCAACATCCTCATTGATCTTTTGTAGTTGGAATATTCAGACCAGTAAGTTTTGGGGTTTTGGACAGTAGTGCCTAGGTAAGCCACAAAGACGATAGAAGCAGCAACCAGATACATGGTATTTTATGCAACCAGTCACAGACTTTTGATAATCTGTTTTCCTAAACTGCAGAACAAAGAAAGAAATCCCTTGATCATTTTGTTTAAACAATTTCATTTCCTGACTTTGTCTACCCTGCCAATACACTTTGCTTTTGTTTAAGACAACAGTAATTTTAAGTGACGCTTGTTACTTTGGGGTTCATACTGCCAGGTCACTCAGAGTGCATTCAGAGGCCCACATGGTGAGCACATCATAAAAGTAGGGGAAAGATGCATATATTATATCCAAAGGCTATCTCAGAAGCACGAGACTTTTCAAAAGGGTAGAAGGCTTCTCATCTTCTTTCTAATGGTATATGGAATTAAGTGACTCTGAATATTACTGTTCCCATCCATAAGTAATATTTCTAACATTGTATCTGTTGGATGCCAATTGTTCAAAGTGGAAAAAAGTGTCTATATTTCAATATTTCTTCACAACTTCTTGACACCATCCATTTACTCTGCAGTCCAGTCAGCTGAATCATTAAGAGATATAATCCCTAGAGATCCAGGAAATAACTTCTCTAATGAGGTTAGTAGATAGGCTGTAGGCTTCATTGTCCGAGGTGAAATCATCATATTTTTGCTGCAGTAGAGGACTGAAGACTGTGATATTTAGGACAGTTTCGAAGCTTGTTCCAAGATTGTTTTCACAATAAAGGTTACTCTGTCAGAGCACGGCAGGGGAGGCTGACCTCAGCTCTGGAGTCAGGATAGACAAGCACAAGCTTTGTTCTGCCTCTTGTCTCTTAAATCAAGCTCCATGCAGAGTGGCAGAACAACCCAACGCCAACTGTATATACACAGGGAGGAAGAATACAAGATTCGGACCATCTAATTCTATTCAAGCTGGGAGTTATGGCTTACCCAAGTGGAATTCAGGGGTGGGATTTATCTGGCTAAATGTTGACATATATTTCTCTCCACTGACAGTAAAAGGATTTCAGTGTGACTAGCTCAGATATAGGTGTCTAACGTTAGATGGGATTAATCCTCCCTGAATTCCAGGTCCCTGATTCATTTGCACGCACATAAATGTATAGGTCTTTTTGAGATGACCCAGGTATCCAAGACCTCTGCACAAGGCTTGCAGATATTACACAGGCCCTTGTGAAGAGGCAGCTGGAGATCTGGTGAGGTGCCTTCAGGCATCTCAGATAGCACTAGGTGACATGGGCACCTMCGTACCCTGTATTCAACAGAGTGGTCCAGATGACCTTAACTCCTGAAGGTCTAAAGCTCACAAAGCTATTCTCTCATTAGGTTGAGAGTTTCCTCGATGTCAACATCTGGATACCTGTCAATGTGTAAAAAAACCACGTATAGTTTGGGTAGGAGAATGCTCCCCTTCCCCCTTCAGAAACAGTCACTGTGAAACAAGATTGCAAATGTTGTTGGCCCAGAACAGTTTCAGACCAAAGGAAGCCTGGTCCTTGTGTGATATATGAGTAAGCACTCAGATAGGCACAGGGGTGCATGGGCTAGTTTAAGATTTTTATGTGAAGCAGTCACTGGACAAAAAAACAGAAATAAACCTGAAAGTAGAAAGAGCATAAATCATCATAATAAAAAGCACTAATGATGAATGCTGAGGTATCAAAAGATATTGAGAAATTAAATAAAAGATGGAGAGCAAAATGTATTTATTTACTTTTTATAGCTTGTCATTATTTTATTTTCCTCTTGTTCCACCTCAGTGTAGTGTGTACACCTAGTAAAACTGAAAATTAACACCTGCTAAGTAGAGAAATTAAATGCCTTGGAAGAGCATTTCCGGTTTCTTTCCTCTAGTGTCCACCAGAGGATGTGTTCTCTGGCTGCAGAAGCTGCTGGTATAACTCAAATAGCTCATAAAGGTGCCCTGTGATCCTTTCCATTGTATGCATGGCACTTCAACCTGTTTGCTCGGAGACTTTTCCCCCATAACTGCCTGCAAAAACAAGTAACTTTTTATTTGAGAGAAAAATTTACATGTTGTCAGAAAGGAGGATTCAAATTGGGCACGGCACAATAAACACGCCACTTGCAAATCTCTTTGTTTTTAGGCAGTAGGAAAATGAGTTCTTAGCATTTGCTAATACTCCAGACAAGTGTGTTAAACAATGTTAATGTTTTTCTTTTCTTAAAAGCCAGGCTATGGTACGAGTCAGCCTTGTGTTCAGCAGTTGCTCACTGAGTAAAAATCCTATGGCAACCAATAAACCAAAAAATGTTGCAATATTATTTTAGAGGACTCATCTGCTTATTTTTACAGTTAGCCTTGCATAACCTTCTGTATTTTTGGACTCTGCCTTATGTAGAATATTTCTTAAAGTTTCCATTTATTTCAATTGTACACTGCACATTAGGAACACTCACTTATAAATGACTCACAAATACTTTCCCTTTATGATGTTATTCTGCCCTTCTATAACCCATTTATGTATTGTCTTTACATAGTATTTATCTGGTGTTACAGTTTTGCTGAAGGTCTAACACCAATTTTTCAGTCTGCAAAGCAAAGATGAAAATAATATTATTAAGGTAGCTTGAAATGCATCTGCTTCCTGGGATTTAAACATGTGGACACAAAAAATGAGGAGTGGGTTTCCCAGCTGACAATCAGAGCCAGGCTTGCAGCTTGAGCCATCCCGTATTAATCACAAGAGGGTGTGGGGTCTGGGCTGGGTCTTTTTTTCTTTTTCTTTCATTGTTTTGGGGGAAATACATGTTTGTAAACAGTGAAGAAAAGTCTAATGGCAGATTTAAAATGGCATATGAAAAATTCCATTTCATATCAGCACAGCTCAGGCGTTTGATATACGCCCATCTCTGTATTACACAGATGCTATTAACTATTGTCTTCATCAGAGTATCAGAGGTTACATCTGTGGGATTCGGCCTTGATACTGACATGATGTCTGAGCAATGACATATTTCATTCTCTCACCCCACAAAAATAACAACAAAATTCTGACAGTCTGTTCATCTTCAGCCAGCAGTATTGCAGTGCATAAACTGCTTCAAGCCAGCTTTCTATAGATTGGCTGGTTCATGCCTGATGTTGCAATCCCATCACCCATGACGAATTACACATGTAACTATTGCAAAATTGTATTCTGAATAAATAAAAGGCCCAGGACTTTTTTTTCTTTCTTCAGCAAACAGAATCTTACGTAAAACTGGAGATGGATGAGTTTGTACGCCTGCAAGCGTGCATCGGGGTGCGCGCGCACATGCATAAATGAACAATCCTAAATTAGAGAGGGGGTGGGGACTGCACAGCTTTGCTTATCAAATATCTCTGCACCAAGCTGTATAAGAGGCTGGAGATGGAAATAGTGATGTATTCCTCAGTTGCTTCAGAATATCACAGCTTATTTCTTCAGAAAGAAGTGTCATTGAGAGCTGGGGAAAGGTTTGGCCCTTCTGTAGCCATTGCTATTTTTTATGAAGCGAAATGATGGGATGTGCCAAGACCCTTTTCTTTCCCGTTTCAGTATAGCCTTCCCTGAGCAAATATACAAGTTTTCTAATTAAAGATTTGTGTTACCTTGTGCATATGTAACCCATAACAGGGACCTGATCAGTTCAGTCCTTTGATTCCATAAATACCTTGGGTGGGATTGAGCGCCCTTAGCTTTAGGTTTCTGCAAGAAAGGTGTCTTGGTTCCTGTTATGGTTGGTGGACCCTAGTCAGCACAGCCTGTGGAGTCTACAGAGTGAATAATCTCATCCTAAAGTAGACACAGATATTTGAGCACCATAGACCCACTGACTGGGAAATCATTTTTTATTTTTAACAAGAGCCTAGACATCTAGCTCAAATATAGTTACAGTGCAGACACCTGGAATTAGGAGTGCTGCATCTGCTTCTAGACTGACACAGAGTCTAGGAAAATCGATATAATAATTTCCATTCCTACTGGCTTACGTGCGCCTTGAATGAGAATGTTAAGCACAGGAAATATGGGAAATATATAGAGAGACATTATTATAAATATATATATATGTGTATGCATATATATGCATTTTCATACAATAATATAAAGTATAACTATTCATATGACAATCCTATTAAAATGAGTACTTAGATTGAAAGTACTTTGGGACTAGGACATGGTTTTTGCTCTATTTTTGTTTATACCAGCATAATGAAATCTGGATGTGCTTAGGATGAGGTATCCTTCTGACTATTGAAGTAAAACTGATATATGAGAATGGTTGAATAGTTTCAGGATCAAGCATAATATGTCCTGTCTGATGAGACCAGTAGTCCCTCTATTTTTCAGAAATGCATCTGCTCTGTTCTAATTGATTTTTTTTTCTTTTTTGTGCACAGGGAATAAATTTTATTGTGAACTTTAGCTGCAACCGACTCAATATTGCAAAACCCATTTCTCACAGAACCTAAGCAGGTTTTAACCCAGCTTTTGAAAGGAAAAAAAAAATCTACTTCAGCAACTGTACTCAGAAGATAATCTATTAAGGGTAAATGAAAACAATGGAATAATTTTCTTTTTATGGCCTTTCTCTGAGAAAAGGTCACATAAAAATCTCATAAGCTGAGGTCTTGTTTGTCATTTTAGATGTTCCCCGTATGCCTTAAAATATTAGTGCAAGAGATAGCATCCAATATATTTTCTGAAGGTCTTTTAAAGCAATAATATTTTTAGTTATATACAATGCTATATTACATGACATATTATATTACTATACTTATGAGCAAGCAATCATCTTCAGAGTTATGAGAAAAAAGAGAAATAACAAAAGATTTTTGAGAAGTTTAAATTTACCAGTTTGATAAATATGGTTCATTGGTTTATAAAACTGAGCAAGGTATGACAGCGTCAACAGCAATCCTTTCGGATACAACCTCATGTTTCGTGGAGTTCTGTTAGGTTTACTGCTGTAGTTTACTTTGTTAATATACTCATTTATCCTCATTTCTGGCTGGTGGTGGAAATAGTGTCAGGAACAAGGCTTTTGTCATGATAGTCATGGTCACGCATGGATTCCTGAGCTTTCCACAGCATGGCTGCAACGTGACTTGCTGGTGCTTTCTTAAGGATCTGCCCACGTAGATTCACGTCTGAGGTGTGGATCCAGTTTCACACGCGTGTGTCCTGCTGGCTACAGTCAGCCTGCAAAGCCCCTGCAGGTGGTCTCAAAAAGTCTTTTCAGCTGCAGCCAGCACTGGCAGAGCCAGGTGGACCTCCAGCTGGAGTTGCCATGGGGGTCTCCATAGCTCCACTGAGACTGTGGCAAAAGTCAGTGTGTGCAGGGATGTTCAGTTTAGGAGTGCTCTGAGCAGCAGTGTTTCAGTGGAGGTTAATTTTGTTATGTGCTCAATTCAACCTTTAAATAGGTTTATGTGAAAGAAATTTGGGGAGGCCATACTTAAAATTTTCATAAGGGAATGTATGCCACCCTCTCATTCATAAACCAGTATGGCATTTCTTGCAAAAGGAAATGATATTGTAAAGGAATTTGGTTGCATATTGCCTTCAATAGTTAATGGAATACAGATTTACTGATATACTGATATACTAATTATGGTAGGTTGATTATTATATACATAGGAATTTTTTAGGCTTCTGCAGTTTCTTTCACCTCATATTTCTACTATGAATGAACACCATTCATGAAGGGGATGATGAGAATAAGGTGGGAAGAGTAGAGGTAGCTTTATTAAAAACACATAATTTTTATTTTAAAGTAAAATGTGAAATTAGAGGAAAAGCATGCAGAGCACGCTCTCTCCTCCTTTCTCACAGCTGGATATGTGCCACTGTTCCATTTTTTTGTTGTTACTGCGTCACTTCTCCCACCTCCCACAGCAATGCACAACTCCCAGGCAGTGGTGAACGCTTACAAGAGTTTCATAGACACATGCATGACATCTTTCCAGCTTGTATTGCAGTGCTATCTCCTCTCATCTTTTATCAAAAGTTTTATGGTTTTAATTTTTTCTTTTTCTTAAGACTTCAGATTCTGGATTTTTTTATCTCCAGCTTAAAATTTACATTTCTGTGTCTTATGATTCTACAAAGAAGCTAAAGTGACAGAAAAAGCATAAAATGTCCTCATGTGTATAATTTTTTAAAGGTTCACATTTTTCAAACAACATGTATGTGTTTGGAGTCCTCTTGCCTCCTCATTGACACTCTGAAGGGGATATACCACCACCTCCTGTTTCCTCTCCCCCAGAAATGTTTGAGGACTCTCACAGAAACTGAGGACAGAAGACAATTTTTAATTTTTTGTGACTGCCTCAGGTCAGTTAAGGCTTTGTGCTATACTGCACCCAGTATGCCCACTTTGTATTATAATCAATCAAACTTGAATGTGCTCAAACAGAATTTCCTTTAGGTTTTGTAAGGTTTGGCCTCTTGAAATCAGCATAAATTATAATGTTCCAGTCAACAGCTTGTCCAGCAGACAGCAAGTCACTTGATTTTGCTTTAGTATGTCTCAATCTGTGAAACAATAAGGCTTTTCTTTTCTCAAGTAGTACTGGGGTGCATGCAGCAAGAATAAGCTCATTCTAACAGTTTTGCTTTGGTTTTTTTTTGTTTGTTTGTTTTCTATAGCAAGCGATAGTTTGTAAATAAAAGGTATTAAAGCATGCTTAGTAACAACATGTGAACTAGGCAGCTAAAAGAGTTGGCCCAAACAACTCAACCTCAATCTAACAAGATCAAAACTTATTAGGGAATTTTTGTTTTTTGCAGTTTATTGTTTCACAGCTGCTTGTTTCTAAGCACAACTGAAAACAGGAAAAATGCTGTATGAAAGGGAATTCTTATAATATTTTACTATCTCAGCATAAGCCAGAAAGCTTGCAAGAAAGACTGGTTTTGTCTTTCCTGGCCAATATGTATATTGAAAACCTGGTTAAATAAGAACATTTTAATATGGTCATCTAAATCAAATGTTGCTAATTACAAATCACCATCAGGAAAGGAGCTAAATATGAAGACGTACATACTCAAGATATGTTTCAGCTGATATTATCTTTTTATATCTTGATTTTGTCACTCTGTTTCAAGATCTTCTGGACTAGATGCTATAATGGAATACACAGTTTAAAACAGAAACTATCTTTGACACAAAGCTTCCTTCTTAAACCAAGATCAGGGTATCTCAAGTATTCCAGATTAAAATCAGGACAAATGCTCTATTTTTAGAAGAATTTTCTGTGACTTACTCTTTTATATGTCTTACATACAGTAATATGGCACTTAAAAAAAATCAACTTGCTAATATAAGCAAGTCATATGCAGATATTCTCCCTCTTCTCCCTAGTTAATTCTAACAGGTTAGATACTTTCTGAGAACTAAAGACTGTTTTGTTTCAATATGATAAGTGAATATTCCCAAGTATTGACTAATATTGCAAAAAACTGGAGCTGAATCTGTCTTCTAGGCTTTACAAGGACTTCTGAAAAGTTCTATGGTTGAAACCTTGAACCTCCTGGTGTGAATAAGAGCCTGCTTGTTGTCCTCATTGGGATCAGAATCTCATTATAGATGCTCTGTAAGTCCACTGAATGACCTTTGTTTCCAATTCCTAAATAAAGTAAAAGGAAAGTAAAAACTTTAAAACTATTTGTTGTTTATTAAAAGGAATGACCATCTGCTCTCTCAGAACTTAGGTCCCTGTTAATCAAAGTAATTGGATTGAATCTTTTGGGCTTTTACAGGGAAAATAAAAACCAAGAGGGTAGTAATAATTAGCTAATTGTCTTTCTATGTGGCTTGCCATACCTTGTTCCCTTTGAATACACTGGTATGTGTAGGTATGTGCTTTAGTCCTCAAGATGCCATTCTTTTAGTGTCCGTGGATCCTGGGATGAGATACTTCATATTCAGCATAAGATTTGCTTGCGTTTACTATTGTCCCACACTCTTATTCATACCCATTTGGCATAAGGTGGGTCTTTGCAAACCGGGACTTCTCTCCTTTTTTTTTTTTTTTTTTTTTTRAGAGAACAATGAGTGGAAGAATGGTCCTGTTTTCTTATCTGTCATTTCTGAAGGGAAATTAAATAATAGCCATGGCGCTACATTATGTCCTTGCTTTCTGTCTTGCTTTTTTAGTCATCTTTTTCTGGTTCCTGTTATACTTAGTTCCTGAACTCTCAGCACAATAAATGTTATTGTTCATTGGGAGAATGAGTTGTATAAATGTCAAGTCATCAACAATCAGCCGGGCAATTGCCTGAAGCCTTTTTCTGTTTTCTTCATGGGACATATCTGCAATACTTATTCATATGAATAATTCTTACACACCTAAGTAGACCTGTTGACAACAGTGGTGAATTGAGTGAAAAAGGGTTGCACGACACTGTCTTGTAAACTTAAGACTGAAGTTCTAGTTGTCACAAATCTTTAGCTGACAGTATGAATTCACTTGCTTCTGGCAACATGTACAACCCCATATGCCATCTTTACTTTTTAAAAAGGGGGATAGAAGAAATCAAATTGAGAAGTAGAAAATTGTTATGCAAGTAATTTCAAAGCAAGAATGATGTGGTTAGGACAGTACCAGGTAGAGACACTTAAAACATTTTAAAATTGTTATTCAAAATGTAAAGTTGGATCTGTCTAATGCTATTAGCGTCTCATTGAGTGTTGATCTCTTTTGAAAGCATGTACCAGTGTAGAGAAATCTTTCTCTCACTTGATACAGCAAACTCCAAACCCGAGACTATGAAAGACAGACATGACAAAACTGACAATGTTCACATTGTCTAAAGATGAGCAAGAAAGCTAAAAATTAAAACCTAGTAATTAAAGAACAATCTAATGGAAGGCAATATTATGCTTCTTGCTGTAGCAGGAACAAACATTATTTTTCATTTGTTCAATAATAACACCTAGAAACACTAGTAATAAATTTTGTTTACAATTTTTTTAAGCAAAGTACTCTAGGCATCTCAAAATCAAACTACAGAGTAGGTAAAAACACTTTGAAATTGCTTGAAGTTGAATTTTTAGGCAATAATTATATCTTTTGCAATGCAACAAGATCACAGCAGGGTAATTATCAGCATCAAGTAGCTGGTATCTGCGAAGTTTCATGTGCTGACCGCAGAATTTACTTTTGTGAAGGTTCGTCTGCCTGTTGACACACTGCCTTACATAGCTGTCATTACACAGGCTGCCTCCCCATCTTCTTTGACATGATATGTTCCCTTTCTCCTGCATAATACGGGTGCCTCTTGGCTTCAGGGTCCCTTTCTGGAGCCATTCAGCAACAACTATGTTTCTCACCCAGGATGGGATTCAGTTGCCTAAACATGGATGTCTGGCACTATATGGAACAACTTGGGCTAGCCTGCCTAGCCTCCAGCTGCTGGTTGAGAAAGTGCGGGTCTTCTGTAAGGTCTGTGCCCTGTCTGTCACACCTGTACATCCTGTGCATCTCAAATGTCATAAGACATCTATGTTTAGGTGACTGAATTGAGCCTTGAGTAGGTGTCTACATGTGAGCTAGGCATCTAGGCTACTATTGCATTTAACAGAGTCTGAAGATCTGTTCATCTCATCCTGGACACCTCCATGTGGTCAGATGAACTGCACCATTAACGCCACTGACTTCTTTATCTTCCTTGACTACAGTGGGAGCTTAGACACCTAGCTCCCCTGTAGATGCCTATATTGTAGACACCAAAAGTAGGTGAACTGAAACCCAGCCATGCTGCTCCATCCCCCTGTGCTCTCTCTCTGCCTTTCTGATGTAAAGTCGGAATCCCTCATCTGCTTTTTGTGACTTATTTACATTAGGGACACTGTAAGAAGTCTGTGGGGTAACTGAAACTATGTGAACCTAGAACAGAGAATTTGTTTCCCAAAAGTTAACTTGACATTTCCTCATTTTGTCATCTTGTTGTTTAGCTTTGGTGTGTTCTCAAGAATATATTCTTCTTCTTCTAGCAACTGGAACTGGTAGCTACTTCTCATAGATGGGATTCTTTTTCCCTTTACATCCTCTTTCAAGGTGACTTTTAATAACATCTAATATGATATGAACAACTAGTTTCACTTATTGTAGTATATAGTAAAATATTTCTGCCCTTTTAAATTAAAAAAAGGAAAGAATACTGTCAGGAAAATCTTATTCTTTTTTTTCCACAGTGGAAACTGTGAATTATTTATACCAGTAGTTTGATTATATTAAAAAGCACAATCCCAAGTCTGCAGTACATTACTGGCTCCATTCCTTGCCTAAGAACAGGCGTGTTTATATTTTTCCTCAGTAAATATGTGATAATTAAATGCAAATAGACCATATTTTTCAAACGAATTCCCAACCCTGGAAACTTGGATGATGATAATCTTGCCTAATAAATGCACAACGGCAAGTGAAATCAAAGTTTACTGAAGCAGAACATTCTTAGCAGTCAGTAGCAGTCTCCACTTAGTTAAAAAAAAAAAAAAAATACTGGATTCATATAGACACCTCACTGAAAAATGGGTAGCCCTAAGCTATTTTATAATCATGGTATATACCTAAGTATTAATTGAAAACACTGTGCACTCTTTATGAAATGTTCTCAGATAATCCATTCCTGTAAATTATTAGTGTATATTGAAGACATGCCTAAGGCTGTCATCAGTTCTCCTGCATGTTCCCCGTTGTGTGCATTATTCCTGCTTCCAGGTCAGCTCTTCAGCCTTTTTCCTTCCCCTTGTGAAAACAAGCAGTCTCTTTCCTACATATTTTCTTTCTGAAAAAAGATGCTCCTCCTCTCATATTCCTTGGTTGGCAATACCTGGGGTTCTCCTGCTCCCTTATGACCTCAAGTCCTAAGTCATTTGTCCATTCAGGGTAATGGATGGGACTTCACTTCCCTTTACTTGTTGCACCCCAGTGAGTGGCTCTGCTTTTTGATGGATGGAGTGTCCTCTCCTCTCTCCCAGTCTGCTGGGGTAGAAGAAGTGGGAATAGAGAGTCCCAGAAAGATAGCATTAAAGAGGGAGGTGTCTCCAGTCCAGCTTGCTGTCAGAAACTGAAACCTCCTCTCCAACCCTCCCCATCCCCTCCTCCTTCATTCTCCTCTCATTCTCCCAGTATGCACCGCTACTAGCTGTTTTCTACTGTCTG
The DNA here is from genome assembly GCF_003343035.1 of Apteryx rowi. NCBI lineage: Eukaryota > Metazoa > Chordata > Aves > Apterygiformes > Apterygidae > Apteryx > Apteryx rowi. The sequence goes on from NW_020447353.1 coordinate 899,102, forward strand.
GGAATAAATTAACTTACCACGTGTCCCTAAGAAGGGCCTTAAAATATTGGATCTTTCTTGTTACAGTGTTAGGATGCTGGCAAGAAGCCAAGCATTGTCTTTGTATTACCTGGCTGGCTGCCCTCCCCAGCCCTGATAACTCAGGTTCCTTGCTTTATTCCTGTAGTCACACCCCCAAGACCGTATTCCTGAGATGTTTGGAAAGAGGCCTAAAACTATCTTTCCTTTCTTCCCCATAACTTCCTACAAAAATTTTTTTTTCCTCCTTTCACATTACTGGTTAGAGGAAGAGGCTGCATTTTGTTCACTCTTGAAGACCCTATGGATGGAGAAGAATATTGTAAGGCCAATAGGAAGCACATATTTAAGGTCTGATGGCTATTCCTTGCGTAGCTCTAGCCTTTTTTTGTTAATGTTTTCTTGCTTGAACCTGGAGAAAGAGAGCAATTGTGGGGGAGGAAAAGGCAGTTTCCTGGAAGAAGAAGTAGCTGACAGGATGTTGCTTTTGTTGGACAAGATCTGTCCTGTTGACAACAGGGAGGACCAAATAAGACTGAGAGTTAGCTACCAACCAAGCAGCATGTTGCCAATCAGAGCTAGGAGGCCAAACTTTCATTTTTCTTGCCAAGAAAAGACATTTAAATAGGGACTGAAGTATGATCCCAATTTCATTTGAGTTTAATGCAGACAGCAGAAAAACACAGTGACTCACAATACATTTTTGCCCCCACAATAAATGAAATTTCCTCTCAGAAGTCTGCAGTCTTGCTTTGGTACAGAGGCAGAGGCATGGTGAGTTGGTCCTAGGAGGTCCACAACACACCAGCTGGGTTTTTGTTCTATGAAAGGCCCAAAAATGAACATGTTGGAAGCCTAAGAGAAAGGCTGCAACTTAGATAAATATTCTTTTTTTCCTTAAAAGGCACAGGAATCAGTGCTTCTTATCAAAATATTAAAGGGCAATAGCTAATCCTGTTCCCACAGCTATAAATCTTAAAGCAAACAGTATCCGCCCCAAATCAGCCACCTCCCTACCCCTGTATCTCGTACTTCCCTCCACGGTGTGTGGTGAGGGGAGGAAGTTAAGGGGGACACCTGAACAATGGTCTACCACAAGCAAGGCTGTAAAAGTGAAGTTCCCCTGTAAACTACAAGTTTACTTCACAGTTATTGCTACAGTAAAACAGTGATAGGTAGGGGAGATTTTTCCTTTCTCTGCCCTCCCCTGCTTATGACCTTAATGTCTGGTCAGCTTCTCACTCAGATATCCAGACACGGATGACCCCCAAAATGTTGGCCAATCTTTTGGCCGGTGGCGTGGTTTGTTCTTTCCCTGTCTCTGAAGGTGACCAGGAGATATGACCGACAGTTTAATTTCGGGTTTGAGATGCAAGCCTGAGGTTTTCACTTTACGTAATGCTTTCTGAAATGTCCTGAAAAGAACTGAAGAGTAGGGCTGAAGTCCAGGAAAGGAAATGAATGACAGAAAAGATACAAAATCTCCCCTGACATCCTGTTAATACGGTCTTGTGCTTAGCCTATGAGCTCTGCCTTGCAGAGCTGGCAGTGCCAATAACCTCCTGCCGACAGGGGTAACTCGTGGCCTGCCCTGGCTCGCTGTGTCCTGAACCCTTGGCCACAGTCTGTGATCCCTGGTCCTGCCCCGAGGCCAGGCTGAGGAAGCTGTACCCAGCACCTTGCGTCCTGTTCTCTAATGCTGACTTTCTCTCTGCTTTGGCACTCAGTGGCCCAGACTGGCATGCATTCAGGTAATTTTGGCTCGTCCCTTTTCTCAGGCATTTAGAGCCTCATTCAAAGTCCGTTAAATGCAAAGGAAAGATTTTAACTGACGTCAGGAAGTTTTGATCAAGCCCTTGGGGAAGAGCTGGGCTGAAGGACATGAAGTACAATTTAATGTTTTTTCCAAATTATTATTTATTTATGAATATATTTATTGACTTCTTTGATATTTTAATCATTGTGGAAGCACCCCTAGCAACTTGATGGATCCCTATTAACATTCATTTAAATAAAAAAAAGGGCAGTTTATTTTTCAGCAGTTTGAGCACCTGCAATTCACATTAACTTCAGCTGGAATTCTGTGTGCTCAGCAAATTAAACCTTCAATAAACAACATTATAACAGCATCGACTTTAAGATGAAATCATAAATGCATGAAAACAGAATGAAGCCTATAGCTATTTGCAGCTATATTCAATCTGTTATGCCTCTTGGCCCTGGAATAGGAGGCTGGAAAAGATCTCAGCTGCAGTGAGTTAGCTCATCTCCACAGCAATACCACCTGAGAAGATAAGAGCTGGTACTTTGGTTATATTAGAAAACCAACCCAAAATTGTCATGTAAAAGGAGTATTAACATTTTTATCACAATACCAAAACCAAATTCAACTCAGAGCTGAATCAGTCTGATTTGCTGAGTCCTGTAGGCCACTGCTTTCTCACTGATATGCAGAGACTACTGCTTCTCCATGTCTGATGGGGAGAATCCAGAGGGCATGATTTTGTGCAACCTCAATGAATGCTACTTCTCATTTTGCTTCTGTAATATGCTATTTCCCAGAGATTCCCATTAGTGGTCTTTACCATCCAACTTCCATGCATTTGTAGTAAAATCATGATGGAAACAAGAGCAGATATTCTTAATAAAAGATTTTAAGCAAAGTGCCTTGCATAGAGTGAGTAATTTGATACACTGTTGGGTAAGCTGGTCATTAAGAGAGACCCAAGGATGGCACTGGCCCTGTTTCCAGGCTAGTACCAGAGCACAGTAACCTACCTTGGAAATCCTGGGAGCCGTGGCAGATCACCAAAGAATACATGAACTAAGGGCAATCAGAGAGCTTAGAGTGTGCCAGAGAGGAAACAAAGAGAGTTTTCTATCTGCTGGGGTAAGATATTACTGATTCAAGAGATTATACAGTCCAGGAAAGGGATTTTGACTCCTGCTCTAGGAAATTCCCCCAAACAGGAAAAGCCTACATCCTTCCTTGGATCTACAAGAAGTTGTGAGAAAATCCCATCGTGGTACCTGCCTTTCTTGCCTTGTACAGAGAGTACCAGCCAGTAATCAGAATTACTGCAGTGTACTGACTGAGGTCTCTGCCTTTTTGGGTGAATTACAGAGCTGTAGGATAAGAGATGGGGACAGAAAGCAACCAATTTGGAGCCCTCTGCTCTTTTGTTTCCTACACAAACAAATACACCAAGATCTTTCTCTTTTGCTAAGAAGCTTTCCACAGCAATTGACTTTGGGGCAAAGAGGAAATGAAAATGCCTGGACCTGCTCAGGTATCAAGTCTGATAAAGCTGGAAAGCCTCCAGAGAAGTAAGGAGGGTAGAGGGGTAGGGTTCAAAACTGTGCAAGTTTGTAGAAGTTGATGACACAAACTTGGAGATGGGGACAAGGGTAGGTAAAATATTGACTGGCCTGTGACAGAATAGCTTGGTCAGGCTCAAGGCGAAGCCCTTCCCTTTCCCTTCTCAGCGGAGGCCTGGGGGGCATTTACACTCCTCGCTGAATGAAAGGCAGCTCCTCCTACATTGGAAGCAATCAGTTTGTTTACCCAGTGCCTGGAGCACTTGCTGTCACATCTCTTTCAAAGGAAATTTTTCTGACTCATGAAAATTTAGGGAAGTGCTTAAATGAAGCTATTTACTATTTATTATGGGTGCCTCCCTTACAGCACCCTGCTGCAGGGTAGGAGCTCATTTCTCTTTTGCAATCTCTTTTCTAATGCGTCTTTCAATAAACAACAGCTGATCCTTGTAAGTGTGTGGAGCTGCCTGGCCTCAGGCCCTCTCATATATAAAAGGGTAAGTTGTGCTGTGGCACAGACATATGCATATTTTTTAGTATGTTTTATTTTTGTTGGGGGAGGGAAGGGGTTGTAGTCTGAGGCAGAGGAAAATCTCATGACACTGGAATCAGATAATTCTTCAATCTTTGCAACTGGCAATGTTGCTAGTATTTCTCCGCCCCATGAAAGGGTCTTGCTGGGATTTTTGAGGAACCAGGAGTGAGGGCCAAAGCGACAGGCTGTGTGTTTTGTACGCAGAAAACAACAGAGAGGAAAATCTGCAGAGTGATAACTGCTTGTAATTCACCTCTACTTCATAGGAAATAGAAGTTTTGAGACCTTCAACTCTTTAGCTTGGCTTTCTGCACTGCAGAGCTTGAGGTGATTATCTACTTGGAAAAGGGAAAAGCGGATGTTGCAGAGTCTGCCTGATCTTCCACCAAAGAAAGGAAGACAATGACCACACATGATGCTGGATAAATTAGGCACTGATGTGTCATTAGATAACTCCCTGGCTTTGGAGCTACAATGATGTGTTTATTATTTACAAGTTCTGTTATTTGCATAATGCTTGCCCAAGGCCTTTGTGGCCAGGTTTGAATCTTTTTTTTTTTCCTTTACTTCCTCCCACTGAGCAGTGGTTTATTTTGTTACAAGTCATTTACATACCTCATGTGAAATGGATGTTGGTGTTTGGTTGTTTGTCTTTATTTGAGATTTGGATGGGCATCCTAAGTCTGTTCACAAATCCTGCAGAGCAGATTCTGTTACCCAAAATGGGGACTCCCCAGAAAAAGGCACTGATAAAAGTTTCATATCATAGATTGTTAGTTAGGATTGTCTCTAAATAAATTGTAATTTTTCAGGGATCATCACGTAACTGAACTGTTATTTTGAATATTAATGTCCAATTTGATTGTTATGTGAGCTATTTCTTATACAGGCAAATTCTTTAGGTTTGTATTTGAACAGATCTTTGAAATGCTCAAAACAAAATCCTGTAGCAGTTAATAGGGACAAAAGAAATATTAGAACACTGGAAGCGATATAAGCAGTTTGGGGACTACATTTACCTGCTACAGATTTTCAGAAACAGGTTTTAAATTTTTGTGGAAACAATGTTATGGTTTACTAAATTATATAGGACCTTCTTGCAAAAGGCTTAAAGTCTTGTCTTTTTGATCAGTGTGCATCTGCACTATTGTATAAAGCTTGCTGAAGTAGTGTGTGTGATTCCTGGGGACCCTGCTACTAACCTGGCCCAGGTCTTGCATTTAAGCGTGACAGGGCCTTGGCAGAGCCCCACAGACTTCTGTGTGGTTTCAAAGGAAATTCACTGGTATATTGGTCAGCACTGGTAGGCCTGCTGCAGGACTGACGCCTCAGTCAAAAATATCCTTCAACAGTTCAGCATGTTGCTCAAATCTGTGGTCTGAGCCACTAATGCTAGAAGTTAAAATGTGTTTAGTATCTTTTGGTATGTGCAAGATGAGCAAGAATGTATGAACTAGGCACAAGTAAGATGAGAGTAAGCTCTATATGTGAATATATATATATGCATATATTTCTTTATATATGACTTTAATGGTGCTAATGCATTTTAAAAGTACTCCTAGGTGAACTAATTTAACCTTATTTTGTAGGTAAGAACTAAGCCTCTCTTGCCCTCTTTTCTTAGCCTCTATTTTTTTTGTGTGTTTTAAACTCTCTCATATAATTTAGTGCTGGAGACTGGGGAGAAATCAGTAAGTTCTCAAAAAAAAATCAAAAATATTAAGATGTAGGTGATGCTTGGTCCTCCTGTAAGTCTGTATGGAAAAACATACCTGAATATGGAGAGCAATTACAGCTTTAATGTGGCTGTATATGGTATTACATTTTTGCGTATATGTTTTATCTGTCAGTGTCTGTGACAAAGGAATTTATATCAGCGTGAAGAGAGTACATGCTTAGAAGGTTAAAGTGATACAGCTCCATAGATGTGCACGCAAAACAGGTTTGGTATTTTGGTCTTCATTTTTAGGACCTATGAACATTAGGTCTGTTTGAGAAGATAGATACCCTCTTTCACTAGGCTCTTTTTTCCCCATCCAGGCCAGGTTCTAAATTGGCTTGTCAGTGGTGGTATGATAAGCTTTTTTTGTGGTTGATGTGCTGGATGAGATGTGTCACAGGAGTGTCTTCATCCTTGTTATTGGGGATCCTTTAGCTTGTACCACATATGCAGCACAGGCAGGGCCAGTTACAGGCTCTTCTGTTAAAAAGCTTCAGCTGTAATCTGAAGGAATACACCATGAATTAGAAGGTTTTTAAATCTCCATATTCAATTGTCTTGTCTACTTAGAGCCTGGTAAGGGTCCTGCCAGTGACCAAGGACTGCCCGTGTCTGAATTAAAGACGCTGGACGCTGTACATATACAGGACTTTGAGTGATGATTATTGACAAATGAAATTCCTGTAGCATAAAAACATGTCATCTAGGAGTGATGCTGAATCAAGATGACTCATGAGAATAATCTGGGCCACTTCACAGATAGCTCAGCCAAGACTTTTCAGCTCAATTTGAAGTCAAGATCAGAAACACAAACATAGTTAGCCAGCTCATTTTTTACACAATCTGCATGGAGAACACTACAGTACTCTTACGTAAATCAGTAGTGTCCTCATCTGCAATTAATATGCAATGAAGATTATTGCCTTCTGAAGAAAATATTTTGAATAGCTAGAGAATTCTGACATATACTGACAGCATTCAAGAAACTTGGAAACAGACAACTCATAGCAGGAGATGGACATGATAAAGGCGTGTAAAGTAACAAATAATACAGGGATAAGAGGAAATACTTTTTCATCCAGCCTCTAGTTAGTCTGTAGAAGTCATTGCTACAGGGAGTTAAGGGCAAGAATGTGATTAGATTCAAAAAGGGATTGAAAATATATATTGATACGATTAATTAAGATTCTGGGTAGTCTTGTTGCAGGGATATTAAACTTTGCTCTTCCCCCTGGCGGGATGGCGTTTTTGCAGAAGGCCAAGAACTGTTGGGCAGGAAACAGCCCTTTAGGTAGTCTGCAAGGCACAAGCAACACTCCTGAGGAAGAAACAAAGGTGCCGTTATAGTATTAAGCTGCACAGTCAGTAAGGTGCTGGGTGGTCTGTGTGTATGGAAGACTGACACAATAACGACTTAGACTAATACTCAAACATACAGTCACGGGCACCAGATGGTCACCAGCTGGGAGACAACTCTTTCCATTTCTGAATTGTACATCCCTTGTAAAATATCTTTATCAGCCTCTGTAAACTTTATTTTAACACTCTGTTGCATTGGCTTAGTTTAACAGTATACTAAGTATGGCAATTATTGATACTGAGGTAAATCTAGCTAAGTCACAACTGGAAAGATTTTCAAGGGCAACTATTATAATTTGTTTACTTAAACTAAGAGGCTACTGTGTATGCAAAGACCACATGGAGAAAAGCTCTCTGATATTCCACATTCAACATTCAGAGATATGATGCAAGTCTAGGCAGCATTTTGGAGTTGATAATGTTTTATCGGGGGTTACTCTGTCCTTTCTTATCACAGAGGAAAACAGCTAATGTTTCCCTGACTGCTTAAATATACAGCTCAGTAGCTAACACGTTAGGAAAAACAAAGTAATCAGGAATTGGGTGGTGCAATCCCAAAAGTAAAATAAAGCCTACAGTGGAATATTAATAAGCCATGTGATGGAAATACTAAAGGTTAGAAATGCTGCTGCAAATGGGGGAAAGTAATTTAGTGCAACTTGCATAGTTGGCAGAAGGGAGTTGAAATTGGATTTGCCGTGGAAGGTCAAGAACAGTCAGATGATATCACCTGACCAGGTTACTTGTTGCTGTTAGCTACATTCAGTACCAGCACAGATGGGCTCAGCCTCCTGGGGATTTGCTCTGTCCAAGGGTAGTTTTGACCCAGAGGACCTAATATAGAGATATAAAAGGTATTGATCAAAAGAATGCGAGCCTGTAGCTGAGGTAATAGACACAGGCACAGACTTTCTATTTATCAGCTATTCCACTCAGCCAATGAAGTGGTGGCTATGGAGAGGTCAGCTTGCCTCTCCAGTTAGAAACTGGTTGTAGCAGTTATTATGAAGGAGAGTTGGAGAGGAAGGCAGTGGGAATAGGTGAGTGATGGGTCTGTTTTCCGAGATATGCATGAGGAGTGAACTCTTGCTAAATGTATCAGTTTCTGCAAGAGGAAAGTTCAGTTGTTGTCACTCTTTTTCTCCTCCTTTTAGGTCTGTGAAACAACAGCGCCACTCTTTCTGTTCTTCCTTCAGCCTTGTAGTAAGATGTCCAGGATTTGAGACTTCAAGGGAAGCTCTGTGACCAGTGTGACCTAGTTAACTTTGTTCTGGTAACATGCTAAGAACAATGATGACCCAAAGAATTGAATACTTCTCCATCCCTGGAGGTCTTTTCACAGGGATGATCCCCTGACCTCCTCTGGTGGGCTTGCTGAAATTTAGGGATACTTTAGCATGTTTGATGGTTGTTTTGGGTGGAACTTCAGCTTTGCCAAAATAAGATTTTATTATTATTATTATTTTGTCAGGAAACTGTGGAAAAAATATTAGGTAGTCTCTGAATAGTTCTGCCTCCTTCTTTGTATTTTCCATGTATAGTAGAGCAATTGTAATTCATAAAATTAGGTATTTGAATAGAGACCTTCTGTACTGGCTTAGCATGTTGAAATCTAGGTTAAGTTGTGAATGAATCAAGTCTGACTGCAGTTATTTGTCCATATTGCAGTATAGTCCCAGCTCATAAAAAGTCTGTTAGTAAGATAGAAGAGTTATTGCATAGCAGTGCAGAAATATATTGGTAAAACTGTGAAGAACCTAATATCTGCTTTCACTAGCAGTATAGCCTTGAACCACACTTGTTATCAGGAAGCTAGAAAGCTTTGTGTCTCAGGGGTAAAATGTATGTACTAACAAAGCACAGACAGATAAAATGCTTCGGTCTCATCTTGTCTTTGGAATAATTACTTTCCATCAATGACCACCAAGTGAATACTAGACTAGAGTGTGTTTTACCCATTATGGATCTGAGTTACAACCTCCAGCTTCTCCCCTTTAAGGAACCACTGCAAAAGAGAGTCATGCATGAACGTGGACTTCCACAGATCAGATTTTTAGTGTGAAGTACTGCAGTTTTCTTCTATACAAGATTGGCTTGCTTTATAATCTGTTTCTTACTTCCAGACAAAAAATTATCTCCCTGAACTCTGCTTTAAAAAAAAAAAAAAAAAAAAGATTAAGGAAAACTTAGGTTCTTTCCCAAATGATTGTTTTCTGAACTTCCTTTCCAACCCCTTCCTGTATCTGCAGAGAACATGGTATGTGTTTTGCATCTCCTCATTTACAGAAAAATGTTATTTTTGACAGAAACTTGAATATCTAATATTTTGATTTTGACATAGATTGGCATAGATAAAATAGGGGACGTTTGTCAGAACACCTGTTTTATCAAAATCAAACTGATATGATTTCTTTCTTCAACAGTGGCCTGAGCTTTTGCAGTACTAATTCCTAATTAACACCAGTTGGAGTGGCCAGTGGCCAGTGACTCACTAAATTGCATCCTCATTTGTTCTAAACTCCATTGAAGAGGGATCTGCTTCCTCCTCCCACTCTATCTCAGGCCCCAAGCGGACCTTCAGTTAATTTGACATAATAGGAAAAAAATGTAGAATTGCTAAATGTATCTTTTGCTCACCCGCTTTTTTCCTCCCAGTCACAGAGGGAAAATTTTAGGGATATGTGGAGTTGAGGGAATAAAGTGTTAGAGTTAGCAGTCCTGGTTCTGGTGACAGAAGTATAAAATTCCACTAGCAGCACTGGCATAAATTTGGGCCTCCTGTTACAGCTTGTGCAGTTCTAGCAAAGTACAGCTATTGCTTAAATCCTCCCTGAGCAATCAGATGTCCTCCTCTGTGCATGCTGCTCTGGGAGAGATATGCATATCTCATGTGTTTTGCTTAGCACTGATTAAAGTAAGGACATGCAAGTTCATTGCTTTCCTGGCTACCCAGTCTCAAATGTACCATGCATTAGGAGAAATCTTTTAATTCTATTGTTAAGTTCTAGGCCAGAGCGCCTGGGATCCAGGCTTTATCACTGAGAAAAGCAACTCGCTAATGACATGGTGAGAATCCCACACTCACTGAAAGCCACCAGCTCCTTACCAGACCAAGGAAACCAGAAAGCATATCTTAATCTTTCTGGCACAACCTTTACTCAGGATGCAAAAGAATAGTTAAAATAGTTTTGCAACTTGTGCTTCCAAGTTGTTTGTTTCTTTGCAGACCAGATTAAAAAGCATATGCTAGACAGATGTTGCACTGAATCTGATAAGTTTGCATATGGTATTGATGATCTGTAGATATCAGAAAATTCTTGGATTTATGTAAGTAGATATGTCCAAGTAAAGTCTCTGAATATTAAGGAAGTATAATTCAGAACTGATGCAGCGTATGTAACTGGAATATTAATATTCTGCTTTAGGGTTCAAATATGTAGGCTATCAACAAAAAATAATTATTTTGTCTGTATCTTTTTAGACATCTCATTAGGACACATCAATTAAGCCCTGTTTTCAGCAACATTTTTACGACAAAGTCAAGAATTTTAAAAATATCTAATTTCTTCAGTTTTTTTTATTAATTACAGTGTTAAAATAATTTCTATTGTTTGGGATTGTATTTTACAGGATTTTGGGCCAGGGAGTTGAAGAGTTCAACATATAATTTTAAATTTTTCTTTTAGAAGTATGAGTCCCAGTACCAACAAGACACCTATTCTTCTGGTCTTCTGGAGGACAGGACAGTAACAGTTCCATCTCTAAATATAAAGAAGAAAATCTCTGTAGGAAGTCTTTCAGTACGCTTCTTGGAGATCTCTCACATTACAATGTCTTGCAGTCTGAACAGCATGCAGAAATCCAATGTGGGAGTATGGGAATTAGTTCATGTATGGATTTGATTACCTTCTAGCACTATAATGTTTCCTCTATTTTTATTTATTACAAAAATGTGATAAGAGTTAGCACATTTTAAGTTTGTTTTGAAAACATCCCACTCCCTTTTGGTTATGTTAAAGCTGAAAGAATGCCTTGCTCTTAACTACTAGAGTTTTCCCCCCAATAACTTGTAATAATGGTGAGCAAAACCTGAAGTACAGTCTGTGTGCAGAGTAACTTCTTTTAAACCATGCCTGCCACTTCAAACAGAAGCCATGGAAGTGTGTCTGATTCTCATGGTTTGACAGAATATGTAAAACTGAGGTAAATAATAATAATTAAATAATAGCATCCTCATCTTACAGATGGGGACAGGAAACCTACCAAGTGCTGGGGATCGGATATCTAACAGATGCTTGGGACCTATGGGCTTCTGAGAAGCCTGACCTGAGCAACTTGCCAAGACCTCGCAGGATGTTTGGAGCAGAATATATTTGACTAAGAGTCCGGAGGTACCCACTTGTTCCTCAGCAGTCTTGAAGTTCTCACCAGGCTAAAATCTCAGTTGCATCCAGCTTTGGAAGAGTGGGGTGCTGTAGCTACAAATCTCTGGTGTTCATTACTCTTTAAGGATATGAAGCAGCTCTGTAATGTGGCTCAGCTGTTGACGGCTGGCTGCAGAGTGTCCAGCCGCGGCTGCAGGAATGTGCTGTGCTAAAGCAGTGGTTGGAGCTTTGAGACTTTCCAGTCTCTGACCTGCCTGTCCAGGGTTTCTGCCATAAAGCTGCTGCTGCTGCACATAGGCTGGCTGTGCATGTGTGTGAAGCACCCCGCTTCATTTTAACAAATGCAAAAAGCATTGGTCCTTAAAACATGCAGCTCAGTGCTCTTTAAGGTGTTTTCCTTGACTTTCACCCATATCGAGAAATTCCTCAGGCTGCTTTTATTTTATTATTGTGGTTTTACACCTCTACCCAGCAGCAGTGAAATTAAAAAAACAATTAAAATAGAAATGTTGAGAGGGGTGAATAATTCCTGATGAAAGATGGACCTGCCAAAATTAGTCTGTACCTCTGTTCATGGAAAGTCTGCAGGCTGGTTGTAATTTCCAAATATGTATTTATGACTCTGGTTTGCCTGATATTCTCATGAGAGTTTATTTTTATGCTATAGGAGGTATCACAAAGGATTTGCTTCAAGTACTTGAACTGAAAAGCTGAGCTGTGTTGGTTAATTGTGGCTGGTCATATACAGTTACATGAGATGGCAGGAGTGGTAGTCACTGTAAGCAGGAAAAGATTGCCTTGGGATGAATTCTTTCTGGGAGGGGCTGCTGAACGGTGTACATGGGATTATTTTAAATTTTCTAAAAACTGTTTACTCTGTGCAAAATGTAGGCTTTACCTACTGTATAATGAGGAAAGGACTAGACTATTGCAAAATCTATTGGCTACATACAGAGTGTAAATGCAACTTTCTGTAGTTATATTTCCATGAAGTAATTCTATTTATATGGGAAGTCTTAGTCTCCCTAATGGATATTTTTGTAGGGTACTGAGTTTAACTGCTTTTAAGCCAGGGCTATCATAAGATGCTTTGGGGACTCCTCCCTGTTGTCTCAGGTGAAAGTGCATCTAAGGAAAATTAATTTTTACATTTATGCAAATCCCTGTCAAACATATTTGGGAGTATTTGCTTAGCTTCTCTGTTTTTCTTACAGGAGGAACACTTGCCTCATATGTTACTGCCACTGATTCCTATTTGAGGCCAAATTATTTTTAGTGGAAATAAATCTTTTATGGAACTAAATTTTTTATTAGTCTAAATACAAAATATTTATGTTCCATTACATATTTAAAATCCTATTCATGAAAAAATAATGGTCATCCTAAAGCAATATTTTCGTGGGAATTATTATAAAAGACTATTCCACTGCAACTTTCTTCCCTACAGGGAATGAAACCCTTGTGTGTAAGAATCTATGCAAGGCAGATAGTGAGCAATAGATATATGCTTGTCACCTTTGAGTCCTGCTTTGAAATTCATGATTAGTCAGACATGATTATAATGATGAACTTTGATGCTTTGGGTAAAGACTTTTTCCTAGAGTTCTTCACCAGAAAATTTTTAAGAAAAATAGTTACCACTTGCTATTCTGTGTCTACTGTTGCTGTGAAACCGGTGCTAAATTCTGTACCATACCAACCTTCAAATATCTGCAGCATTGCGTTAGGGGTTGAGCCAAATTAACTTCTGGAGCAATCCTATTGAAATCCTGGCCCATGAGCCAAGCAAAGCACATAAACAAGTGTTCAAGCAGCAAGGGTCATCCTGGGAATTCAACAGGACTATTTACATGCTGCAAGTTAAATATGTACTTACTTTGCTGAACAGGGGCCATAGTGTACCTCAATGCGCAGCATCTAAGGGCCTGATCCAAAGCCAGTTGAAGTTGATAGAAGGACAGTATCTGACTTTGAGAGGTTGTTGAGGCAGTCCGTGAATGACTTGGTGTCTAGTGGATCACGGCAAAAGACTTGATTGGATCACAAATGGTGCCCAAAATCTGCAAATTGCCTTTCTGTCTCTACCTCACCTTTCATCACTGGACAGTGCTCCTTGCCTGTGGCTACTACTCTCAGATCACCCTGTTCAGCTTGAGAGATTGACCTCTCTCTCAAATTGAGTTTAGTAGTCTCAGTTTAGTTTTCCATGTAGTGCATGTTTCTGTGTAGCACAAAATGGCTGTCTGGACTGCAGGAAGTTTCTGAGCATGACTTTTTTCTGTTTTGGGTAGGAAGCGTATGAGGTAAACCTTTTCTTTGTCATTGCTATTTGCCCTCTTTCAAACAGCTAGTTTCTTAAAGGAGTTCTTCTTGACCAGAATTGGTAATAACATTTTTTTATAATGCATCCATGAAATTCTTTGTCAAGCAATTGCTTCCTGTTTTAAATTAAAGATGCAGGCCAGAAAACCAAAAAACAACAATAAAAAAAAAGAGAGATTTGCTTAGGGTGCTGGAGGGGAGAGAAAAGGGGTTGGGCTGAATATGTTCTGTGGCAAGTTTCCCAGATCATTTCTGCATCTGAACTGGCAAGGATTTCTTTTAATCTGATGTCAGGTCTCGAGTTCTGTTTCTCTTTTGCATACCACTGAGATATAGCATAAAACCATTACACTGGTACAGTGTAAGGGGACTATGTAAATGCATGCATAAGGATGCATTCAGAGCTTCCTGGCAACATGCTTTCAGAGCATTTTCCTCTTAACTGGAATTTGGAGTGTACGATTTCCTGAAAATTCACCTAATCACGTTGGACCTGGAACCACATACATACCATTCACCTGAGAGATTTGCAATAAACTTACAATCCTTTCTAACTAGGGAGAAATGACTCCAAGATGCTTTTGTTCTGAACCTCCTTCAAGCACAGGAAGTTGAGTTGTTATTGTTTGGAACTACAGGACTGTAGGTAGTGTCCTTATGTTCTCAGTGGTATCCATATGATTCTAACTTTTTTTGTTGTTGTTGTGTCAGAATGAGAGCAGAAAAGGGGTCAGGCCTCCTGTGATATGACTGTTTTTTTTTTTCCAAGTGAGGTACATACATGTAGCCTCTATATCTAATTTAAGCCATGAGATGTTCATTGTCTTTTGGATTTCCTAGAATATCTTGCCTTCCATATGTCTGTGCTTTCTCTTGGGACACCACAGCTAACTACTTACAGCCTTCTATAACAGGTTAATTTGTTCTCATAAAGGAATAGCATAGACTAGAGTCCTCTTTGAAAGAGCAGCAAACAGAATTGAGGAGGAGGTGAGGGGAAGACAGGTGATAATTGCTCTCTTTTGCAGCGTAAAACAACTCTCAAAACCTAGTTTTAAGAAGTGTCAGTCTTGTAGAAAGTCTGTTTGAATTCTTTTTTAGATACACTCCCTAAATTACCTGAGGACATGAGGCTATAGGGAACAGGAGACAATTAAGGATGCTTGGATCTAGGCTGTTCAACGAAAAAGTCTTATCTGGGACAGACTTAGGAATATCACTTGTGGGCTTTGAGAAAGCTAAGATTGTGCTGGGTTCATGTGATCCCCAGCACTCGGGAAGGACAATATGGTTCACTTTGGTTATTGGAAGAGTCCTACAGAAAGTGAGAGGAGGGTACAGGATTTAGGAATTGCTTGGAACTGGGGAACCTGAGAGAGTTCAGCTTCATTTAATAGGCAGGAGATTGCCTCCATGCAACACAATAGTTAATAATAAAATAGTTGTGAAAGTCTCGTAAGGACACCATCCGATGGTCCCCACCAACCAGACCTGTCAACCCTTTTCAGTCTTTCATTCCCACAGTTTCTTCCCCATCAGGTTCCTCTCCCACTTAGATAAGCTTGTATCTTTAGTACCAAGACCTCTCTGCTGGTCTGTGAGACTCCGGTGGGCACAGCTGGTCAATCTGATCTGTGAAGTGCTGCAACTACCTCAACATGTACAGTCATGGGGTGTGAAGCTATGGCTCAAACTGTTCTCATGAAAAGGCAGCCTGTAGCTCTTCCTCATCAAATGACTCAATTCTGTCATTCCTTTCCTATATTACTCACCAAGCCAGATGCATCTTCCTGTTATGTGGCCTGACCCAGCACCTCCCTACTCATCAGGAAACAGGTTACCTGAGAAAGGTCCCCATGGCAGAAACGTGTGCAGAGCTGTATTGCACTGTGAAAGATGTGTTTTGGAAAGAAGTTTCCTATGAAGATCCCCTGTTAAATTTTCCTTCAGGTTCTCCCAGAACCTTGGACTATTTCTTATAGAATTCCCTTTCTTGAGATTTGAGCTTATTAAAATGTTGCCTGAGACACCAGTTACTGTCTTGGTCTTTGCTGTAGGGCCTTTTGTCTTGTCCCTGCTGAGGCTTTCAAGCAGTATAATTTTTCTTTTTAACTCGAGGCTTTCTATCCCTGAGCTATTCTCTTCACCTTCAGCCCTTTTTGGAGCAAATCCCTGGTCTTTCTACCTGTAGTCAGCTAACAGCTGAGTTTTGTATTCTCATCAGGAAGAAGCAGTGTGATTAATTTTCTAGCGTCTTTGCTGTTCCTTCTGAGCCCTGTTCCCTTAAGAGGGGATTTGTAAAAGAACAGGGAGGGAGCCAGCCCTGAGCTCCCTTTTTCCTAAAATAGACATGTCACCTGTTCTACCTTCACATCATGGAATAAGTAAAGATCAGAATAAAAAATGCAGTGTTCTCTCATCATTGACTTGCAGTCTTGCTTTGTCTTCTTTCAAAAATTGTCTTCTTCTGTAGTAAAGATGTGATTCAAGAGAGATRTGGGCAAAATACTACAATTAGACAGGAAAAAACAGCTGTACAAATATGCCTTACGAGGCAGCATTCCTTGAAAAGATTTTGGGATTACAGTGTGTCAGAAAGGAAATGCAAATTAAGACTTTTGGAGGTGGATGCCCCTTACTACAGACGGGGAGACGTTCACAATATGTGGTAGTGAGTGTATGCACCACATCCAGTAGCACTTATGGGAGGTTATTTTCCCCCTTAATGTCTTGATAAATCTAAGTACCATACCCTCATGGGCGGGAGCAAGAGTTGGAGGAGCTGCAAAGTACCTATTTCTCTCCATTGTCTATGGAGGAAAGCTGAACTGAGGAATCTCCTGCCTCCATCAAGTGTCTGAAGGTTAAGTGGGACTTATTCAGGCCAGGAGGGGGCAAGGGGAGAGAAGCCACCAGAGCATGGTTGTCTTCTCCAACTTCTCCTTGTCCCTGATTTGTGCCTGGGGATTCAGACCTACATCTCTTGCACTGTCTGTTAACATGATTTGTGGCTTGGAAACAACTGTTATACGAGAAAGGTTAGAACCTCTCAGGGCCATTAGGTTCCTGTTCAGAAAGAATAAGTCCTTGCACCTTCAACATTTGTTCTGTGGGTTTTCATGCTTAGATCTGCGATTCCCAAACTGAAAATCCACATAACACAGAGAAGCTGGCAATATTGTAAAGGAATTGCATTATATGCCCTTAACTAAAGGAGAATGATCTTACTGCAAGAAACATTTCATTTTCTCCAGCTGGCAACAAAAGTTAAGAGGCTTGCCTTCTGATTCAGAACAGATGATATGCAGGCTCTGGGAATGCAAGTGATATGGTTTGAACTCACTATATATATATATTTGCCTCTCTGGAAGGTGTGCGTTTGTATTTATTGTCAGTTAACTTCACAGAGAAAAAGTGTTAGAATGGTCCTGGCTTTTCCTTTGACAAGACCTTCTATCTGTACTTACTTTGAGAACTGACAAATTGCTGTGCGTAGAAGGTCATTACATTGTAAAGGTGGAAACTTGGTGCTCAACTATACCTTTAAGCTGAAATAAATGTAGTGAGTCAGAACATCTGTCAGTTCAGGAAAATCTTAGCAATGACCAAGAATGCTATCGTATAAAAGTTGTCCCAGTTCTCAGTGTGGACTGTGGTAGGCTTGTGCAGTGACAAAGGATGCCAGAGGTTCTGTGCTCTTTTTCTTTTATTCCCTAAATAGTGCAAATGCTTTATTGTCTCCAATAAAGTTTTTTGGGTTTTGTTTTTTCAGTTTTTGATTTCTTCAGAGCTTGTTGCTGCAAACGCTTATGCACATTCTTATCCTTACCTTCATTACTGTGTGTTTTGGAGCAACTCATCAAGAATGTGTTTCTCTAGGTCTGGAATTTTAGACAAATACTTACCGAATGTGCATTTCTTCAGAGGCTGAGTAGTTCTAAAAAGATCAGTAGATCTGTATGATAGAGATGTGGCCTTTTCAAGGTTGAAGTAATATTGCCAGTCAGCATGAGTGTCTGGATTATGTGATGTATGGAAGTAAAAGACACTCCCCCNCAAGAATCCTGTCTTTCAAACTTCAGGACTGTACAAAAGACCAGTTATAAAACATTAATAACTTCATGAAGGCTTTTCATTGTACACTAGGTAAAATCAAAGAAAAGTTCCTGATGACTATCTGCATAAGTATTTTTGAATATTCTATACATACATGCTGCTCCTTACTTCATTTCAAACATGTACCATATGCAAAAATATGTGGTTATTGTAATTTTAAAATTACACCTAAAAAATTTTTTTTTTAATTTTATTTAAGAAATCTACCATTGAGGAAATGACTGTATCACTGAGTTTAAAATAGAATCTTGGCAGTATGGAGATGAATTAAACTTCTTACCAGAGAACAGGTCTGTAGCAGTCACAGTATAATATGCTATTCTTTTTTATGATACAACAAGTGATTAAATGGCTTAATATATAGCTAAAATGAATATTTACTTGAATAGTTCTATACTCAAATGTTTGTGCCAAAGATTTAATCTAGTCTGGGATGCTTTTGTATAAAAGTGACTTTTTTGCTTTCTCTAGTACATTTCTGCTCTTTTATGTGAAGTTTTACATGTGTGGAGCATTAAAATCATTGCCGTGTTTTTGGAAAATAATGAATATTAAAAACCCTGAAGAAACTGGGTCATTAGAGAAAAGCATGTTACGTAGGGATACAAGCTATGAAAATAAAAGTATGTAACTGAGAAGATAAACAGGATAGTGTATTTCTTTACCAGCTCCTTCTAATGAGGGAGCTTCAGGATGCTAAGAATTTATAGGCCTTTATTTTTAGTTTTAACTGTGGTCCTGTTTTAATATATATATTTTTTTCATTATTTTTCCATAATGATTTGAAATGCTACTAATCCCTTTACTTCCCTTAACTGAAATCCCTCTATTCTTACCTCAGATGAATGAACTAGCAATGCAGTTGATTTTCAAAACTGATAAAGATAAGGAAAATGATAATACAATGCAACATACTTTGCAGGAAAAGACTATACTTAGCAGCAAAAATAACCTCTCCAGGTGTCTCATTGACATCTCTACAGCCAGGATTTCTTCCTTGGAATTTGTTTTTAGCCCCAATTCGTGGTGCAAAAAATTCCCTTTAACATCTGTACTTTGCAGGATTAGTCCCTCTGTTTTCCTCATCATTCTAAAACACGTTCATTTATTGGTCACATTTATTCTGGGCTTGGCAGCAGTCCAAAATATCACCTAAACCCATATGCAATATTGCTTTTATTTGAGCGTGTGCATTTTGTTCAAATTGATTGTTCTTTTCACTTCCTGGATTCAGTCAGTTAGGCAAAAAAGTCCCCCCCCCCCATAGATAAATATACCTATTTTTGTCAAGAAAACAGAAAACAAAGCTTGATGGTCCTCAAAACTAGTGGATAAAGAAGATGCTGTCAAATGTATTATTTAAAAAAATATATATATTTTTAAGCAAATCTTGTCACTTTGGGGGAAGGAGGTCGGGGAAAAGAATGGGCTGACTCATGATCTGAGTCCTGTATTAATAGCCTGAAGGAAGCATATTATAATCTCAGCAGGAAAACCTGTACTGTTATGTTAGCTCCATTGCATTTCCACAGTCTATCTGCTGCTTTCCACTCTGGCTCCATGCTGGAATGAAGTACTTGATCCTTCAGGCATACATTGGGAAAGATTTTTGTCAAAGGTTGAACTCGGCCCTTACAGGCAGTATGGGTGCAACGAGCATGGGTCATGTAGTATCCAAACTCAAGCTCACTGTCGGGCCTCATTAAGAAAAATGGCATAGAAAGGGCTCTTAAATCCTGCACATGTATTGTTTGAGGAAAGGATGTTAGGGTTGGCTATAACGAGCTCTTATGAGCCAGCTGGATCGCCTCTGAGCAGGAAAATGGATATGGAAATCTGCTCCTTTGAAACAGCACTGTAACCAGAACTAGTTTAGCCAACCAAAGTGTTTTAATCCTTTGTAAAATTACTAAAGAGATTGGACAAGAACATGAAAATTAAAAGCAATGTTGTCTAGTTGAAAACACAAGCTAATCTAATCTTTTTGGATAAGACAGATAAATCCCAGTACTTTAGCTATCATATTGGATATGTAATTATTGGCATCAGACTGTTGTACAATTAAATTAGGGCTTCGCTTCCTGCATTTTCCAGAATATTTGGTAATGAAGCTAAAGACAATTCATCTGTGACTGCCTCCCCTTATAATGAAGCCACACAAATCAACTATTTGGCTTTGTGATTAAATGGTTAGATGGGAAAAGGATGAAGATACTTGGTCTTATACACATTCCTTATTTCCTGCATCTTGGTTTACTTCATTAACACAAGCATATTTAAAGCACTAAGATTTTCCATCTGGTGTTTCATAGCTGCAGTAAACCRCTAACCGAATAGTGGGTTGCCCACTGTTCTGGCCCCTACGGATAACAGCCTTGTTTTCACCTATTCTCAATATACTCACCTTCTTTGTAAAGCACCAGATCTGTTCAATTAAGCATCCTTCTGGCCTGAGGTAAGAGTGGGGAGGAGAAGAAAAGTTAATTCTGGGTCAGCACAGCAAAACCCTTCCTCGGCAGGTCCCTGTGCTCCCGGCACATCAGTGCGCTGGTGGCCCTGGGTGCTGCATGATTCACAGGGGACAGCTGCTGCCTGGCAGGAGTTAGAGCAAACTCTGAACAGCACAAAGGATCCCAAAGCCTACCAGAGAGCTCAGTGCTTTCCTTTCCACTCTCTCCCCATAACTATATATTAGAAGTTGGGGAACTTCGTGCAACGTAGCACTGCTAATAAACTCCTGGTAGAGCTGCCTTTAGGCTTAGCTTTAAATTTGGCAGTTTTATTTCTTTGCTGCTGCTGCCTTGCCACCATCTGCTGTGTTTGTATTCAGTTGTCAACGGGGATGTGTGCATGTGCACACTGCAATCCTCTTGGCTTTGCGTAGCAGTTTGCATGCTAACGTAGGTGGAATAGTACTGCAATTCGTATAGCCCTTGTTTATTGTCCCAGTGGGCGGCACCTCATTGTTTGAAATTTAACTGAAGTAAAATCCCAGTGTTGAACAAAGAACTGTTTGCTCAGTCCTTTGGGTATATGCTGTAGACATTTGCTTCTTATTGTAAGTAGTGGTAATCTGTTTAAAAAGGGAATAGGACACTAAGACATCTCAGCTGTGATCAGTAAGACCCAGAGAAACTCTCTGTTCCTGCTTGCTGGATGACCTTTGGCAAATTGAGCTGGCCTTTTTACGGCCTAAGTTTTTCTGTCTATAAAATAGACAGTGAAACCTAGCCCTCTTTTCAACTCTAAAGTGTTGAAGCATTTTATATGAGAGCTTGATACTGTTTAATATTATGAACTATCACTTGCAAAAATACACTCAGCAATAGGGCAGACTCCTCACCCCCAAAAGGAAGGAAGGTGTTAAGAAACTCTGGGGCTGAAATGGAGTGAGAAGATGAGGGACTTGAGGAGGCATCAGTAAAAGCCTTTAGGAAAGGGGAAGAAAGAAGAGTTAGCTGTATCCTCTGCTGAAAGAAACCATAAAGCTTTTACTTATTCTGACCTCTGCTTGGGCAAAGAGAGCTCTGTCCTGACTCTATCCCCTTCTCTCTTTTCACGCTACTTAGGCTTGCCTGTGCAGGCTATGGTCACTTAAGATTAAAAGGGGGAAATGGGCTATGTACTATCTGACGCGGTAGGGTCAAGTGTGTTGATGTCTGAAGAGCACCAGGAGGCAGCTGTGCTAGGCAATGACAAGGACAGGGACAGTGGCTGCCCTCTCCCCATTCTGAGCAGCTTGTGACAGCCGGTGACCTAGAAAAGGACTGTAATCAGTGATGGGTACTGCACAACTCAGATGATCCTAGGACCCTTTCTTCCCCATTATGCGCATCTCTTGCACTGGAGGATATGATTTTTCATTCCCAGGGTGAGGAATGACACCTTTAAATCCTACTATAGTATAAATAGTTCTTGGTAATAGCAGTGCTGATCCAAATTCTCATTTAAGTAGTCCAGAAAATTCATAATCCCAATTTCAGCATGTTTGGCTCCAGAATGTGAGCTTGAGCTTTTCTCTATTTATTGCTCTCTAGAAGCACTCATGTCAGGATTTTACTAACAGAAGGAGGTAAGAATAAGAGCTGTTTAAATGGTCCTTTAGCACTACAGGAGCCCTGACTTTCTCATGGAGCAATTTAGAGCTTCCTCCCAATCTTCAAGGCTTGCTTACTGATGACATGCACTGGTTAATTTAGTGGGCAGTTGCTAATGTCAGGACATAAAACTACTGCCTACAAATGCTTTATGAATATTTCYACTTCTAATAGTCTTTACCGAACACACTGGGTGCAAAGTTTATAATGCAGTAGCTGCAAGTGTGATGGTCTGACACATCTATTACTTCTGCATCCATATGTTTTGTCATAGATGTTTACCAATAGCTCAAGCAGAGAAGCCAAAGAGTAGCAATTAAAATAATCCATCCTTGTAATTTAAAGCTTCCTGAGTAAGGAAGTGGAGGAGCATTATTGTCTCCGGATTTAAGCCTGTTGAAGACTTTCAGATTGTGAATTCAGGAACCTGAGGGAGGGTAGAAAATTTGAGTAAGCACATTACCACTTCCTCTGGAGGAGTTGGTTGCTGTTCCAGTGGTATTGCAACCACTAAATGTCACATTGATCTCTCTGGTCCAGCTCAGCACCACTCTGCAAGCTCATTTTTTTTACAGTCACTGACTCAGCTTTATGAGTAGCTGGTGTACCTTTTTTTGAGTTCAGTAGGAAACTCAGCTATATATTTAGGGTATTTTATAAATAACTTTCCGCCTTCGACACAACTGACACAAAAGGAGATTTTAATTTCACATTTTGGTAATGATTTACAGCTGTTGTTCCACTAGGCTTAAGAAATATATATATACACTTCAGTGTTTTATGTATATATGTTTATATATAAACAGTGGAGGATTACTTCTGAGAGTCACTTGCAAAATCACCACATTTTATGCAAAAAGCATTTCGTGCAGATATACTAAACGGGCCTTGCTGATATCACAATTAAGCAGACCAATTTTCCTTTTTCCCTCTCTCTCTCTTTCTCTCTCTCTCTATATATATATATATAAAAGTATATATTTATCTCATAATGAGGATACAGCTATGATTCAGGATGACAATTTTCGAACTGGAGAGCAATTTTTCAGAGGCTGATTTAGGGCCTGTGAAGGGCTGTTTATTGTGAAAAATGTTTAACTATATTTTCTTTTAGAAAAAAGTAAGATTGTACTGTGCTAGGAATATTTTTCTGATTTTAATTCAGATTTGCACAGTCCTTGGCAACACGCTTGGCCAGTCCTGTGAGTTTTTTGCTTCGTTATCATCAGATAATCCAGATTTGTTTTTTGTCTCAGCATTTTAAATGAGAAGCAAAAGGTGGATGAAGAGGCGAGAAACCCAGATGAAATTCAACCCTGTTTGAGCCAGGGCTGTGTTGAAGATCTGCTGTGTGAGCTGCAAGTCACTCTGCCTGTGCCTCAGTTTCCAGTCATTAAACTGGGAAATAAAACTGCTTTTCAGTGAGATGCTTTGAGATTTACATCTGAAAAGCACTAAGCATGATTACTATCCAAGCACGTGATGTCTGACATGCAAAAATACCATGTTGTTTAATCACTAGCGCCTTATGGTTGTACTTTGACATAAAGACAGCAGCTGGGTCTCTTCAAAACAATCCCCAAAAAATCTAATTGCTAATGATTTATTTGCTATTCACAAGAGGTGTTTTACACAAGTAATTATACGGGGACTAGGAATTTGAACAGCGAAGTGATCAAGATTCATCTGCATGATTGCAAACACTTTTAAGTTATTTTAACAAATATTTGCTATTTTAATGAAAATTGAATTAAAATTTCTTAAAGCCTACTATTTAAGATTATGATATTTTTGAAATGTCTGGTGAGAGTTAAAGGAAGTCTGGGAGTGTGGAATGCTGAGTATTAAAAAGCGGTAAAAATTGGCTTGTCCTTTTATTGCTTGTTCTTACATGGAGCAGCTGATGTGAGCAGTAACATCAGGGGATGAAGACAATCAGTTTGGTGAGTGTAGTCTGTTTAGTTCTCCTTTGATTAAGAATTTCTCCTTGGTTGTGGATGCCTCCTTTCTCTTTAAAGGACTAGCTTTCTTTGCTGACCCTGGTTGTATTTTAAGCCCTACCTTTCTTGCTCACACATTTGCTGTTTTAGTATCCCCATCTATTCATGTGGGCCAAACAGAAAGGAAGATATTACAGTGAACTGTGTTATATTCTAGGCTTGCTAGTAACTTTGACAAAACAATTAATTAAGAAACTGATGTGCATATAGTTGAATAGGAAACTTGGGTTTGTTTATGTTGAATGACCCTGTTCAGGAAAGGATGTAAACATA
This sequence comes from Apteryx rowi, assembly GCF_003343035.1. Lineage (NCBI taxonomy): Eukaryota > Metazoa > Chordata > Aves > Apterygiformes > Apterygidae > Apteryx > Apteryx rowi. The sequence continues at coordinate 923,245 of NW_020447353.1, forward strand.
TGTATAGTTTAAAGCATATGTATAGCCTCATGGATGGCACTGAGTACCTGTAATTCTCCCTTTGCCTTCAGTGGAGCTACTTACCCACTTAAACTTCCGCACATGCTTAAGTGTGTGCTAGTGATACTGATATTCCTTATGATAGGATTAGGGTAGGTGCTTACTTTTTTTTTTTTTTTCATTTTTGCCAGCTGCTCCAATTTTTCTTCTAAAACATTAGCATTCCCTACATTTTTTTGCCTTTCACTTTATCCTCTTCCCCAGTCCTCATGCAGTCCCTGAGCGAGGAGCACCTCCTTTCAACCTGACTTCCGTTTCAACTCAGCAGGCACCGCAATCTTTTTCTTGGCTCCTAGTATCTCATCTAATCAGACACCATGCTTTTATGCTGGCTCCCTGCATCTGCGCTAGGTATTTTGTTAGACTATCAGGCAGAACTAAAAGCTTCCAGCTTTCCTACCTTCTTGTCTGCCAAACTGGAGAAAAGGGAGGAGAGAAGGGAGAGGGGGGAGCGAGAGAGACAGTGAGAGCCCTTTAGTGTGAGTCATCTGTAGCTTCAGTCCTTTCTCTACTCCTATGGAAGTGTTACTTGATATCTTTAGTGTGCATGAAGATTCAGCACTTCGCCCTGCACAGCAAGAATTCCCAGACTCTTTGATAATATCCTGTTCTTAAATCACAGATATACCTTAACGATGAACTGCAAGCAGTTTAAAAAAGAAAAGGAGGAAGGGGGGAAAAAAACCCAAACTGTCTTACCAGGCTGGGTATATATAGCTCTTGTAGTTAATATCAAAACAGTAGAGGAAAGACAACTTCATCTCTACAATAACATTCTATTTTAGTAAGGTAGTCTGATGGTTTAGTAATATAGGGAAAGGATCACAAATTTCGATTGCATTTATGTTCCACTTTTCACTACTGTATATTTAGTTTCAGTTACTACATACTGGAACAGCAAAAAGTTCTCACACCACTCTGATAGCTTAGGATCTTCTAAGTTGCGTAGAATAACTCAAAATGGCAATCAAGTTACCATTCTGCACTCAGTGAGGGTACTGGTCAGTGTGTGGCTGCAGAGAATAAAGTGATTAGGGGCCATATTTCAATATAGAGAGATGAAGACAACGGGTGACGGTGTGATGCTCATGTAGAATTAATGATAGGACCTAAACTAGAACATGGGTTTAGTTCTAACTGCTGAGTCCCCAAAATAGCATAGCGAAAGTATAGAAACTAAATGGTGAACAGTGAAGAGAACATACACTGGGTCCAAGCTTGATCTGATGGAGAGAATTAGAGGATTTACTGTATGTTTTGCTTCAGTCATTCCTCTCTTTTCTCCCTCCCCTTCATTACCACTGCCCTGCGCAGCATGCTTTCGGGTTTGTGTACCAGGGAGGCAGCGCTGCTGAACCGTCCTCCCTTTCTCACCGTGGCTGCACCCGCTTTCCGTGCTTGCACATAGAGAGGGGAGACGGGAGTTTATTGGGAAGAGTTACAGTTTGGAGCAGCCATCACATGAAATCACATCATGTGAAACACTTGAAAGCCACAAGAGACTGTTTTCTGTTGGGTGCTGCCATCTCAAATTCTTTACCCCACAGCTGCAATTATGCATAGTTAAAATAAGCCGCTGATCAGCTCATAAAACACATGAAAGCTGCTGAAACATGGTCTGGGGTGATATACATCACCCACTGATTTGCTTAGGATAGTATAGGTCAACAACATGGGTTTAGTTTTATCTGTTTTGGAGTTTCATTTTTTAAAAATATTTTAAAGAAGATAAAGAGCATTCCTTAGTTTAAGTCTGAGTCTTTCAGAGCTCGTGCTGAAATGCACACTGCAAGTTACATAATTCCCTGACCCTTTGCTATCTGCTAGCTATGGTTGAGGTGAATAAGTCAAACTCTAATGTGATTATGTGGTTGGATAATAATGCAGAGCTCTTCATCCGATTAAATTGCTCTGCAAGGTGTGTAGTATCTGATAAGCCACAAACCCTACAGCAAAGAAAGAAGGCCTTGTTTTCTCTTTCCTTTTTTTGTTCTCTGTCAGTTGGCCTTTGTTTCCATTTTATGTCATGGGATTATGTTAAGCAGTTTACGCCCCTTGCTTATTTTTGCTGGGAAACCACCGCTTAATCCTCTATCCTATTCTGTGTGCATGTTTGTTACTGCATTAGACCTTTGCACTTCCCTTGTATGCACTGCAGTATTTCAGATCAGTTTTTTCTTCAGTTTTTTCACGTGGTGCCAAGTGCAGTACTACTTTCTTTCCTGAGCAACCTGGTAAGCCTGATTTCCTCTTACCCTTGTATAAATCAGGAGTCTTTCAAGTACAGGCAGTGAACCTGAGCCAGAGCAGAACAATATAGGTACTGGTACGGTGGGATTATGGAAAGTATAAATCAACATAAAATGTGGCCTTTGTCATCATATGGCAGCTATAAACGTGTAGTCACAATGAAGTCATTCAGAATACCCAGATTGTATTTGCTGCAGATTTAATGTGACCAGGAACCAACTTTCCTATTGCTTTCAATAGTAATATATGGTGTTTTCTTCATGCAAGTCCAGCACCTGGCACAAGGTCATCAATAATGGACTTCATTCTGATAGACTTCTGGCCTAGAGACTTGATGGTTGCCTATGTACAGGTGACTGTTTTCTACCCTGTTTTACTTTGTCCAAATAGGATATAGCACAAGCTGTAATTAATGTAACTGAAGCTTTTAAAATTGACAGTTTGCCTAAACTTGAAATGATTGTTGGAGTAGGTGAGGATATCTTCATGTGGAAAGTGTTAAAAATTGCTGGGGAGACTAGTTTACAGCCTTCCTTCCAAGAATCTAAGAAGTGATGATTCCTTAAATTCCCCCAAATTATGCTGCTTTAATAGTAATCTGATTAAAAGCCAGATGAAAGCACTGATGGGTTTGAAGACACTGATAGAACACTGATAGAAAAAAGCACATCAGGAAATAAAACCATTGTTAGATACTTTTATATTCCTATTTAAAGCATTAATAACAAATCTGCAGAAGACAACATGTGGTAAATCTTGAGGAGAGTATAATGGTACAGGGTGCTGTGAGTTACCTCCTTAGATGTTTGCAGGCTGTCAGCCAAATGTGATACAACTGGGAAAACAGACTGGAGATTATATTAGTAGATTATATCCATTGATGGATATACACTGTATTGATGTGCATTGATAGATGTACACTGTACTGATGTACTTTATATCTTTATATACTTTTTTTTTTTTCCTCTGAGTCAGTAACGGAGAATGAGACCTTCATGGGTAACAACTTCTGAGTTCTGTGTTCAAGATTTGTTTTGAAGGACTAATGTTGTCTATGGATGTATAGACAAGAAAATATTAAGTAAGAGGAAACTGATCTTGTCTCTATGTAGCATAGGGGTGGTGGGGGAGCACAAAAGGATACTGGTGCTCAATCCAGGTGTCAGGTGAGGGTGAATAAGTAGTGGAAAGACTGATTTGAAGTAATGTTGGGCTCTCTGCTTGTCATTGTTAAAATGAGATTTACATATATTTCTATTTTCGAATTCAACTCTAGGCAAAATTCTGTCATCCATTGTGCTAAATATTAGACTAGACATCTTTTTTTTTTGTATGTAGACAACATAATTTCCCCAGTTCTTTCCTTCATTTACTTTGAAACCATTACTTATCCTCTTTACTGTTTTCTCCCTTTGCAACTGCAGTAGACCCAGCTCTTCTTTCACAGTAATATTTCACATCTGAGCCTTCTCTACTGCTGCTCTACTCTTGAGCAACCCTGTGGAAATCACTGGGTCTCATTTAAGGGACAGGAGGTTAAGAATTGCCTTAGGAATGCCCACAGCACTTGCAGCTCTAAATAAAGATATGGTTATTATCAAATCTTATGCTTCAGGGCTTCTTATGGCTGCCTGTAAGAATTGAGAAGAATCTTTTTCTTTTATTTTATTTTCCTTCTTTTTTTTTTTTCTCCTTCTTTAAGCACAATTGACCATTTTTATTTCAGTTTTGCTTTGCTTGTCCCTTGCGGTCCCTGCAAGGACTGGTGAGGACAGCCACTTGCTGAGGATGAAAGTGGTACAAGAGCAGGCAGAGGCCAGGGTAGAAGAGGGGAGCCCGGTCTGGAGGTGATGTCCTGCTGAGATTCCCTCACATGCTTGAAGTCTAGTCAAACACCAGCTCTTGGGAAAAATATAGATTTTTCACCTGGGAAGGACAGCTGTTACAATGGTTCTTGGTTTTGTTTTTCTGCCAGTGGTGTGGGTTAATATCATCTGGGCATGCCTTCAGTTAAGAACAGAAGTCTTGTCTTCCCTGCCCTCTGCCTGCGTAGCAGAAGAATTTATTCCCCTGAGGACTGAAATAATCCTATCCTTAAGCCTCACAGTACAGTTTAATGATAGAGTTAATGCAGGTTTTCATGCAATTAGCTATTGTAATGGTTTAGCTGTACCTGAAAAGGTAAACTAAGTCTTAAAGGAGGAGGAACTGAGTGAAATGCAATAGCCTCTGTTCAGGCTATTCCTTCCTGCATTCAGGAAGTCAAAATAAATGATACAAAGGTCTCTCCTGTCTTTAAAGCTCCATGAAATCAAGAAATGGCAAGTCTTCCCTCAATTTTTTCCACGGTTTCCAAATATACTTAATTTTGTCTTTAACCCTGAATAGGCTCATCTATTAATTCTTTTTCAGTCTCGCAGTTTGTATGGTTGGCTCTTTCTTTTTCAGCCTGTTCCTTTTACTAAGTGCATGTCCATATTACTCTTTCATGCCTCATTTAATGTGGCTTGCTGTACGAAGATATCAAGTGTTTAGTTAGCTCRTTTTCTCATCCTGCTGCACTGCAGGTTTTCTGAGGCTCTTCACACTGATTCTGTGCTTGTTTCCTTTTGTTTCACTGCAGTGTCATGTATGTTGTCTTGACTGAACACAGTCCTTTCATCAAATCATTTTGATCTTTCCATTTAGCATTTATATGGTAAGTGACGTGGTTTAAAAATGAATAAACAGGGGGGAAAGAAAACCAAACAAAAAAGCCCCCAACCCCCCATTTCTTTCAGATCAGAAGACATGGCTGTTAAGGATCAGTATTAGGATTATCAGTCTTTACCAGAAAGGCTATCAAGCATAGGGACATGATGGTACCTATGTCTAGTGATGGCAGGGGAGCACCGACCAGGTCCCTGAGGGTCCCTTTGCAGCCAGTGCAGAGCAGCAAGCCATGCAATCCCCCACCCCTGGGGCTGGGGCAAGCTAAATATCCCCTGCCTATGCCCCTCATTTTCCTTTGACTGCTGTAGGCTAGATACCTGACTTTTAGATGGTTAAGATGTGCCCCACCTCAGTGGATCAGGTCTGATATAGGGACCTGAGGTTATACTTTTCCTCTCTTCCGAGGCCTGGCCCAGTGCAAATGCTTCACGTTCATCTCCTTTATGCCTTCTTTTGAATTTTGATGCAGCTTATTATGCCTCTCCCTCAGGGTTGTTTTGTTTCTTAAGTACAACTTCCTTTATAATTACTTCAGTTCTGTCTTTCCCTCGCTGTACGACTAGGGAAAGCACGGGGGTGATGGGTAGCTTGTGCACTTTGAGGCAGGGATGTTATCCTTCTGCGTGAGCGAGCTCGGAAGGAGCAATCTGGGACACGAGCACGCCGAGGTCTGCTGAGGAGGTCCTGCCTCTCGGAGGGCCTGGTTAGCTCAGTCAGAGCTAGCTCATCTAACCTCTCCAGGATTTAACTTAGTGGTGTAGAGAGGGATTTCTTATCCCCCACCCCTGACCCTTCATTTGCACATCTGATCCCAAACCTGAGTTTTCAGGTTCTGATATTTGCAGAATTACGAGGAAGATCTCCTGCCATTTGGGGATCTTGCATCCAAGGAGAGTCACATTACATCAGCTCTAGGTTGGTCTTAATCTAGTTTTGGCAGCTGTTATAGATTTATAAATCCTGCCATTTCACACAATGTAAGAAACAAAACAAGCTACTGCTTGGTTCAAGTGAAGGGAGTGGGCATGTTTCAACATGCAAAATGAATCACCAGACTCTATGAACCAGTCAAGTATTGCAGAGTATAAAAATGAAGTTTTTTTCTTAAGTCAATTACCTTCCAGGGTGATGGAAAAACCTTATACTTTGGAGAAGTCCAGATGTTTAATTTCCAGTAACTCTTCACTCCCTTTCCAACATGTTTTTCTATTAAAGATCTTTTAAAATTGATTGAGAGTTAGCTGCTGTTGTATGTGTGGGTGGAGAATCAACTCTTAGCTCAACAGGAAAAAAAAATAAAACAGATGCAAATCAGAGGTAGTGTTTTATTTTTAGGAAACTTGAGTGTGTGTGTCAGGAGGAGATGGGGAATATAAGCCATGCATTTATAGTAAGTTAAACTTATTTTAAATTGTACAGGTTGAAGTCAGGAGCATTAATATCTTTTTCCTTGGTAACTTTAGGATGCTTATTCCAGAAGACAGCTACAGCCAAAAAAGAAAAAAAATAAATAAACACCAAACCAAAGAAACCTTAAGGTTTCTAGCAGTGTGTTCCAAAAATGTGAGTTTAATTTTTTATTGTTTAATTAAAATTAAACTTTCCTTTCAACGGTGAAAGAAAACACTTGCTAATAGTAACATTTTAGCACTTGCAGAAAGTGATTATTTAATCTCAGAAGCTTGCTTGTTGCTTATCTTTATTAGTTGGGTATGAGCATTATTAGAACGGTACAATAAACTTTGTTTGCCTTAATAAAAATTCCTTGCTAAAATAACAAATAACCATGTTTTGACTCAATTGGCAAGAGATATACTCCATTTAGTTGATTTCTAAGGTGATAATCCTTTTGAATTATTTGGTTTTAAGTGGATACTTATTGAATTTCTTCCTCTGACATCATGCTGACCCTCAGTCCTCCCTTTCCCTGAGGTGCGGGTATGAAGGGTCTTCCATAGGTATAAATGAATTGCTCTGTGCAGAACACGAGATACTGATGGTCTTCAGTGTCTTTGCTTCCCTGTATTTTGCAGTGAGGAAGGGAAAACTTGTTGTTTCCTGTCCAAACTGACTAAATTCACAGGGAAAATATACTGCATTTCCAGGCTATATCAGTGTTTGCATTCATCAGCCACCCTCTGTGGAGGAGACTAAGGGGATTCTCTCAGTGTGGCTTCAGCAGATCTAGGCTTGGTGGAGAAAGATTCAAGACCACTAGTAAAACAAAGGTGTGCTGAGCATCCCTGAGGTTCCCCAGTGTCACATGAAACTTGAGGTGTGTGCAATGTGTTTGGAGTGCAGCTACGAAATCATTTCCTGACAGAGATTCTACAACACTTTTCTGTCATCAAGGAAATCCGTTACCCTGGTAAAACAGGTTATTGCAAGGGACAGGATTATGAGGCCCTCTGCCTCTTTTTTCTTTTTTTCTCATAAGTTTTCCCTGAGGCTGCTGGAAGACAAGTATCAAGGTGATAGAAAAAATATAGGATATACATAAGCAATTTTCTGTTCGGTTCAGAAGTAAACACGCAGCTAATCAGCGTCACAGGGCATGGTGATATGAAGCCTTCAGGTTGCAAATCCCTACACTCACTGTGGAATAGCTCCTTAAAAAGTGGAGTCTGGTCTGGATGGAAAACCCAGGTAAGTTTTACCTGGACTTGCCGCAATTGCAAATATGGAATTGCTTTCCCAGATGCTTTTGGAGGCCCCATATTTCTTATTGTCTCTTTAGGGTTTCTGGGGCTATTTGTGATACAACACTATGACACTGTTCTTCCCAGTCTGAAGATACTGCATATCTGATCTGGCAAATTGGAGCAAGCTCATTGCTTGCTGCCAAGATGACCTTGGGAAAAGTATCCAGGGTGCCTCTGCAGACATTAACTGAGTAGCTGCTCTCTGTAGCCTGCACTCGGTTCCTGGTGCCTGGAATTACAGCAGGATTGCCTCAGGATGGCAAGCTGCTTGTCTGCACTCTTCAGTGGGACGGAGAGGTGAAAGCCCTGGGCTGTTATCAGCAGAACCAGCCCTAAAACCAGCAGAGGAACATCCGCTAGCTATGGCCGTCTGCTGTGACTACAGCACTTCTCTGACCTATGCCCTCATTTTTGTATATTGCCCTCAGCTGGCACTACCTCAGAGACTTTGGGCCTCTCCATTTTTCCATATAATTACAGTCAGAGGAGTGTCTGACAAAGAAAAGACGCTTATCAGAAAGAAGGAAGGGCAGACACATGGTCATGGGGAGAAGGAAAGATGAAATTCTGATCCCTGTTTTTATAGAAATTTTGACGGTCTTCTGACTTATTTTGATGTAAAATCAGTGTAATTGCAGTACCCCTAAGAGACATATTGTTTGTACTGATGTGGAGAAGGGAACTTACACTGTGAGTGCATACTCAAAGAAGCTACTCTGACTCTGTGACTATTTTAACAACAGATAGGTTGTCATCTGTGTCTTGCTTCTTCCTCCTTTCATTACTTTTGGATTAAGGGTGAGCCTGTTATTCTGTATTTCTTGTTTCTCCCCCCCCCCAAAAAAAAAAAAAAAAGAAGAAGAAGAAGAGGAGGATTACATTGAGGATGGTAGAAGAAATGTGTGTTAAGGAGATAGACCAGTAAGGCATTTCTTGCAAGTTCTTGATTTGTCAGGGCTCTAGGACTATATTTGAGACATGTCCATGATGAATATTCTCTTTTCAAAAATTTTTGGAACTGGTGATAAAACTTATATGGGCAACTCTAAAACAGAAAGACTGGGCTGGCTGGTCATTTTAATTGACTCTTTGTTTTGAAACTCTGATTTGCACTGAAAGGTGAAGAAAAATGCAAATGTCAAAACTGAAAGCAAACAGTTTCAGGTTATTGAAAAAAAATATGAATTGAACTGATTCAAATTGTTTTCAGAGGAACAGCTTGCAAAGCAGTAACAAAATTTCAATTTTTTTTTTTGCTATGATCAGAAATAACTTCAAAAATCGAAATTCTCCTGTAACAGGAAAACTCGTTCCCAAAAGTATACCACACCCACTCTTCCAGCAGCATTTTGGAGCCAAGGATTGCAGCAGGCATCCGTTAAAGGGAGCTCAGTGAGGGCTGGAGCATGTTTACTGTTTAAACACTGATAGTGCAAGCAGCAAAGCCTGCCTTCTCCATCCTGGCTAGTACAGAGATGCATCACCCATTCCTGTTCCGATACGGAGCACAGCTTTTCGTGAAAGAGGTCCCAACATGATTAAAAATGATTAAAAAAGGACATGCTACTATGCATAGACTTCTAGTACTTCCTTCTCATTGAGAAGGTAAATGCTGCTCCTTCCTCTAAAAAGAAAGTCTCCTCTTGTCTGTTTTATACAGATTCACTTTGCCTAGCTAAATTATACAGCCATGGTACTGAGGAAATGTACCTTTTTATGAGTGGTTCTTGGCTACCTTGGTATTTCTGTTTTGTGTATTCTTTGGCCTTTCTGAGGCCCCTGTGACTGGCTTACTGTATGTGTTTTTGCAATCATTTTCTGCTCTCTTATCTGATTGGGTTCATTCTGAGCTATTTGTAGGCAGTACAAAAAGAGACCAGATTAAAATCAATGCAGACATTGTGTTCCCACACATGCCCTGTATTCCTAGGTATTAGAAATGGGAATGAGTCATCCAGCAATACAGTTAAGTACTGACAAATGGTTGTCTAAAGCTCTGATAAGTAAAATCTCTATGACTTATTGCATATTTTCTGTCTCCACATACTGCTGGTATAAATCTAAAAGAAAATCTACTCTTTGCCTCTCCAAGGACAGAACTCGCAGTCTTTGCTCAGGTATATTTTCCAGCAAAATGTGTAGGAGTTTTGGGGACTTGATCACTGGGACTAAATTTATGTCTTGGGATAGAGGAAAATAAAATAATCCTCCCTTACAGACAGCACTTGTTTGCATCAATGCAAATGTACATATGTCTCTGCAACCAGAGAGCAATGATACTTTTAAACCTCTCTCTCTGCTTGATGATGTTGCTTCTCTCCAACTCAAGGGATATCCCATTTTCTAAATCATTCTGAGCATACCAGGTTTTAGCTGTGTTGAAAAGTGAACAATAAAACAGAAAAGAGTGACAATTGTGATAGAAAGGATAATAAAATATCACCTGAAGATAACTGAATGTTTTATGTGCAGTGTTTATTTTAGGCATATTCCCTGAGAATGGGAATAGTTTAGCTGGAGGGCGGTAGGTAAACTCTTTTTACAACAGAGGAAGGACAGTTTACTAGGTATACTATTTATGTGAAGACTAGTATAGGAGTTAATTCTGAAGGCTGTGCTTAAGTGAGCAGCAGCAGGCACACAAGGTGATTATTTCAGAAGATGAAAACATTTCACTTATAAAAAAAACAAAATAATTGTTTAGCAAGAACACATCTACTCAAGTCAAAGGCAGAATTCTCACTGGCTAAAACTGGGAGCTGGCTTCTCCTAGCTTTTTGCAGGAGTCTCATAAAAAGTCCCTCTTATTGACTGAATAGAGAAAGACCACATTAGTCCTACTTCTCCATGGTGCATTCAAAGCCCGCTTTAAGTTTAAATGGCAATTGTTTAATTCACAACAGATACAGCTCTCCACCTCATATTTTCACCAGCTGCAAGCGCCTAACAACTTTAATTTCTTTTGTCTCATTTTGCTTTAAGTACTTGTGGAGGAGACATTGGAGCATGTTGACATCGCCCTGAGCAGGACACCAGTAGCAGTGTGGGCAGCGAATGCGTAAACATCCTCTCACCAGTCTGCCACTGCTTCACTGCTGTACCCCTCTTGTTCTGGCTTTGCCCTGCTCTGGAGCAGAAGTTGCAGAGTGTGATGGCTCGGATGACAGGATATGGGAACTAGAATGATGCTCACACCTTCAAAAAAAAATTTTTTTTTTTTACTTGCAACAAGTAATGAAGGCTTTCAAAGATGCAAAAATAAAGCCTAATTCTGTGTTCCCAGCTCATGTGAGTAGCCGACTGTGCCTGTGCTCCCGTTAGGTGCTCCCCTCCCTTCCCTTGCCCCTCGTGTCCCACCATCTGATTTACCAGTTCCTGGGCAGAATTGTTCAGTCCTCCCTCTCCCGAAGGGAGCCCTGGACTATGGTATCCTGTGTACTTACCATTCTTAGAGCAAGACATATTTCTTTGACTTTGCTAACATAAACAAATAGCACATGCATTTAGATTTCATTAAAAATAAATTCCAAAAGAAAACACTCTACTGAACACACATCTCTTCCCGAGGAGCGAAGCAGAGAGCACAAACGTTTGACAGATGTTAGTCATGTTGCTTAGTACACTACTGGAAGGAACTTCGACACTGTGGTGGTGAGAGCAGTACTAGAAATGGCAGGCAGAAGAACAGAATCAAGATTTGACAGGATATTTAATCTACTACACCTTGATACATTCCACCTTCCAGTTGTTGAAGGAATCTGTGGAAAGCTACAGTAAGAATAAATTGTGATTATGAAAAAGATTTTATTCCTAAACATGCTGTAAATGTTACTCTAGATGAAGGCTATGCTCCTGTTTCAAGGCCTCTCTACTTTGCATTTAAAGCTTTCATTAGGGGTTGTTTCACAAACTCCCTGCCTATGTAGCATACTATACCCTGTATGTAATGCACTTTGCTTCCCAACCATTCATATTCAGAATTAAAAAATAGAAATGGTCAAATGGAATTGAYCCTTGTGTACTAAAATAGCGTAAGTTGTAAGTTCAGCCTCAGGAAATCTGGTCTTTTGGAACAAATACTAAGTGGATGCTGATATGCTTTAAAGCCTTTATTTCTCTGCCCAGAACGAAACTCTCTGCAGAGGGTCACACCCTTTCATATTCAGCTGCAGCTTCAGTTTTTCTTCTTGAATTCTACATTCTTTTATTTTATTTTTCAGTATCATGTTATCTTTCTAAAGTCTAAACATTTTGGCAAGCCTTGATGCATGAATCTTCCCTTTTTGAATAAATACTGTGTCAAGAGAGAAAAAAAAAAAGAAATGGTCAGTTGGACACATTGCTGGGTCAGGAAAGCATAACTAAAGGTTTAACCACTTATTTACAGTGAAGCAGCTTCAGAAGAAGAAATCAGAAGCAACACAGACATGAATAAGCTAGTACCCAGTCAGAGAAGGTACTCGAAACAGGGCCTGTTACACTGCTGACGTGCAGACACCTTAGCTGTCTTAACAGGAGTCAGTTACTGATGCTCTCTGTGTTTTCCCCAACGTAGTAAAACCAACCAAACCAACTTGGAAAGCATCCTGTTTTCCTGGATGTAGAGTGAAAAACTCACATTTTTCATGTTCTATGAGAACTTCACTACTCAAGTACTTGGAGCTTTATTCAATATTACTGTATTACAAACTTGAATGTCTTTCACTGGTCCATAACCTAACAGTTGATCCATCCTAAAGCAGGTCAGAGACCAATGTCATGAATAGATAAGCCTGAAAAGGGGACTCGAACATGTCATACATTCAGTGAAAGACAGAAAGTAGGAGTGCTGTATAGGTGCTAGAAAAAAAACTCTGAAATTCTGTTCTTTACCTGATCTGAAATTATTTTAAACATGCTCAATCACCCTCATTCTGAGGCAAGTTGTCAAACAGAGTATAGGAATTTTATTTTTATTTTTTAGAAGTCACAACCTAGCAAAAAAGCCCAGTTATCAGAGAGTAATTCTCCCACTACAGTTCTTGAGATTTGACTCTTATTGGAGATTAAAATCAGGAAAAAAAAATCTTGTTGCTTCTTTTCCAGACTTTACGTAACCCAGACTAACTCCCCAGCTTGTCTTCCAAACTAAATCTTACTCCACATGCGAGGATTATTCCTAAGATTTGGAAAGAGAGTATGTAACAGCATCTCTTGTTGACATCTGTTGCAACAGTAGTTCTGTTAAAATGCAGTAATGAATTCAAGGAAAATTTCTGATGCTAATTGCAAGCTATCCTGTGATTGTGCAGACATTACTTCTCTAGATTATTTTGTTGCTTGCCTTACAATTTAATAATGATTTTAAGTCAAGACTACTTGCAAGTGTCTATTAGCCTTGCTCCTTGAGAAGCCTCTGCCTTCAAAAATTTCTTTCTTTTTTTTTCCTTAAAAAAAAAAACAACTTTGCAGATCATCACAATAATGCGTGAGACGTCACTGCACATGAGGCTCTGCTCACAAGGCCAATCTGAGATGACCAGTTTAGCTGCTCCATCTATTGTCAGATTCTTTGTTCTTATCAGAATTACCTTCTTATTCCTGGTCTATCAGCTACTCCTCTACTTTATCCTGGGATCCCCCAAAAAAGGAGCTGTTAATGAGTGTTCTTGAGGACTGACAAGAAAAACTCAGCCATTAAGTCAGTTTGTCTGAAAAGGGTGACTGAATGACCTTGTTGCTATAACCTTCAACTTCTCATTTTTTACAACTTCTTAGCCTCACTTACCACATTAGGTTAGTGTTAGATTATAATCTCTTTCTCTAGTGGACCCTGCATATTTTGAACGGCTGTAAAAACCAGTAAATAAATAAATGCAAATCCTGGCATGCCTGTTGCTTTTGATTTACTACATTTCCTCTCTTCCCATTCTGCCTGCTGAATCCCTCACAATATCATTTCTCTTTGAGTTTCACCAGAGGTACTGAAACTTCTAATACACTTCTAAACTGTTTGTAGGATTTCACTCTGGTCACTGCTGTGATGAAGGTAGTAGTCTTAGCTGGGCAGGTGAATAGTCCAGGCATGTGCTGATCTGTGTGTCAATTCAGCTGGACAAGCTGCTTCACTGCTTCAGATAAGTTGCAGTCATTTACAGTTAGAATATCTTTTCCACTCTAAGATTTCCATTGACTTTGGTGGACTTTGGATCAGGCCCACGTAGAAATGCTGGGAAAAACCAGTGAAGTTAGATCATCAATGGCTAAGAAGAGATAGACATCACACAACCCCTTCCCCCTGGAAAAGAGGTTTTTAATGTGGGAGTCATGAGGAAATGTCAAGTTTGCAAATATTTTGCTCTTCTTACATTAATAAATAGAGACTTTCTTGCTCTCTAGCCTGAGCTAAGGAATGCTGCTCATGTCAGCTAGGCAGGCTGAAAGGTTTTTACCCCTTAAAAAGCAACTTGCAAAACACAGAAATTATAGCATTTGTGTTGAGGAGAGGTTCAGATATCTTAACTACTCCAGACTTTAGGAATATTCTGAATTGAAAGATAAATTTGGGGCTGAGCCCCTGGATAATACATGTGAGCTCTCATTACCTAATAGCTTTGTGTGGAAAGGAAGATTGACTGAAACATTCAGGTAGCATGGGAGAAAATGACAACTCCTATTTACATTTCCATAAATACAGCTTATCTATATTTTTTCTAACTATAGAAGCAAGGAGGGGTTTCATTTTCTGTTGTTACTGGCTCTTTGTTTGAGATGACAAAGCATCAGTTATCATGAGAGCAGTGTGGGTTGAAAATTAATCTCTCTCTTATACAGCCTACCTTCCTCATATGAATGTTACCTGTTTTTTCCAAAGGAGACGTGGCAGAACCAAAAGTCCCTGTCCATTGCATGTGACAAGGTTTTGTTTCATTAAAAGGAGGGTGGTTGCCCTAAGCCACCATATGGCAGTCTCAACAGCTGTTTGCAGCCCAGCAGTATTATATTGCATTCAGGAAAGGAATGTGGTGATAGTATAGTCCAGATCTTCAGCTGGTATAAATCTGCATAGCTGTCTCAACTCAAAACAGATCTCTGTTGTTTTATGCATTCTGAGGACACATCAGTTCTGCAAAATGAAGTGTTTTGCAGAAATCACTGAAGAGGAAATCTGTGTCAATAAGTCCACATGACATGGTACAGTCCTTCATGAAATGATCTGCTAAGCTTCATAATCAGGATAGTCCTGGTCTCACTAAACCCAGCTTAGTTAATAAGATTGACCCAGCTGTAGTGTATTATGAATGTGGCTATCAGGCTTCAATGCTGAGCTTTTCCTCAAATAAGTGTTTTGATACGACAGTCCCCAACATTTTCAGATGCAAGGTTAGCACATGTAGAGTTTGGGCCTTGCTTTTGTCAGTATGCATTGGAATAGATATATACTCAGTTGCTGGCTTATGGGGTAAGATGACCATTGTTAAAATTAGTATAACTGAAATACTGTTCTTCCTTTTAAATGGTGAGTTCTTCCTTTTAAATGGACCCCTCAAGGGTCCGTTCATTAGATTCTAGGTTCCTCATTGCAGCCCTTGTATATGAGATTTTACTGGTATCTTCTGTGCTCTTCATGATCTCCAGGCTGCCATAGTTGAAGATATAAGAGAGAACCACAAGCATCACTGAGGACCTTCTTAACTTTGTTGCAGGTTGGAGCAACAGTGGGGTTCATGTTCTCATAACACTGTCTTTTTCTTATCTGCTGAATTCCAGTTATAGTCATATTTTCCAAGTAGTTTTCATAGTTAGTTTCTGCTAAGTTGAGAAGAGGACGATCTGGTTTTTCAGCTCTCCACCAGAGCAGACTCTGTAACACCTTGACTTAAGTCCTGCCCATCATGTGCTGTTTAACCCCTTCCTTTCTATATGAAGGTGTCACATTTCTTTAGACTTGAGATTTATCTCATTCCAGTAGCCCTTTGCTCTGCTCAGGCTTCTGTTTTGATTTTCACACTGACCTTTACACTAGGCACTCAAACACTTTCCTTGATTTAGACTTTTCAAATCAAATACTGAGCCCAGATCCAGTTTTATTTTACCTGACAGCTTGAAAATTGGTCTACGAGAAGACCTCTTTAGGGCACATAATTTCTGGGGATGTTTCAGCACAGCAAGAATATGACTCTACGTAATACCTGCAAGAAAATCATTCTTCTTCCAGTCTTGGGGACTAAGGGATAACTTCTACCATTCTCTGTTTCATTTCCAACTATTTTGGACTCTGCTGTAAAGAGTGGAGTCTGGATTCCACATSCCGCCTCCAGCAGTTCCTGGTAAGTGGAATTACTGCAGCTAAGGTTAACTGTTTTTGGCTGTGTGGCCCTCTGTACCCTGAGCTGTGGAAGTTAAGGGTTGAGACGTAGCCACAAAGGATATTGTTGCTCTGAATAATCTGATCTATTTTTTGTGGCCTTTGTGTCTGCTAAGAACAGACTCTACATGGGCAGCACACAGCCAAGAACCACAGCTACCACAGGATGATCTGTATGTCTGCTTCTGGCAGCAGCCATCCGGTTATGAGGGTCTGCTGGAAGGGTCCTGTGACTATTCTAGAGGTGATCAAGGTGCTTGGTACAGTTTGTGTTTCATTATTATGTCAGAGTTTTTGGAACAGGTGGGATTTATTTTCACAGGCAAATCATCAGCTAAGAGAAAACAGTTGTGCTCTATCCTTACGTATTTCTTGATGTTTTTCTGGCTCTYACTTGGAGTTGCCATACTGACATCACTGCAGCAAGCCATGGCTTCCTGCGGCAGCTGCCAATTAGAAACAGAAAGAATGCATCATTCCTCAAATGGAGGAAGTTAGCAACTGGCCTTTATTATTATGGAATTAAGTGAAGGATCTGGTATTGATCTTCAAAACCTTCCAAGCTCAAGCTATTTCTGGGACTGTCTTTCCTTCCCTAGCCAGTGACCACTGCCATCACTGCTTTCTGAAAGAAGCACAAAAGAAATTTGCTTGCTTAACTTGTTTTTCATAGCATCAATAATTCAACAGACTTGCAAGGCACAAGAAATGGGAAACAAACCTGACATATATAAGACACTTAAAAAAACACTAGCCAGCAACAATTTCTCAGGCACAAGAGACAAGAGAAAATTTAAGTAGGAATTCAGATGTAAACCACCCTGGGAAGGCTTTGCTCATAATGTTTTATATCCGTGCTATTTGTGTGTTACCTTGGTCTTTCTATCTGATGCACAGGGAGATAAGTTGTGCCCTCCTTCGCATTTGTACACCCCCCTGGGACTGTGGTGGATGTGCAGCGGAATAGGCTGGTGCTCTGTTTTCATTTTCTGCTGCTGAACTGCAACTCCTTCATGGCACTTGGGCACAGAATCATCTTTTCTATTTTTAGGCTCTCTGATTAACGGGCTACGAAGAGCAGCAATGCACTGGGCATGTTCAGTTTCATTTATTTATCTCTCATCACTTATTAATGGTGCATAACACATGTACATGTCATTTAGACTCCTGTATTTATCCTTCATATTTTTAAAATTATGTAATGAAGTCTCAGCAGGCCTGGGATGATTCTGTTTATGCTTTTTTTGTGCTGACTTGGTTCTGCTCCCTTTAAAAGTCAGCAGGAATTCTGCCACTGACTCCAGTGGAAATTGAAATGTTTCCTAAGTGAAATTTACACTCTGTGTTCCCCCATCTTCACCCCAATTTTCTATTCTGACAAATATGACAGATATTTAAACACAACACTAGATTGCACCACTATCTGAAATACCCACAGGAGTCTATGTAGTCTTTTTGATTACATTATGAATGAAAGCTCCAAAAAAAAATCCCAAAACATGAAAAGACATTTTCCTGGTGTTAAAGACCTTAGAGGGAGTGGGTAGCTAAAGCTAAAATGATTTTTCTATGTCCGTCTATATGACCCCAAATTCTACCCAATCTATATGATTGTTTCCCACTTTTAAAGCAATGACCCAAATCTCCGTTCTATTACGATCTTACAAGACCAAGCCTCAGTTCAAGATTTTCAGCTTTAGGTAGCCAAAATCATTCATCTGTACCTAAAAAAATGAATGAAAACCAGCTGGATTTCCAGTTACTGAGCACCAGTAATTATCACTGACTGTGGTGAAAACTGTGGCTGCTTGGCACTTTTGAAAATCAGGCCAGCCTACTTTGGTTCTTTATATATAGCAATGTAGTGACCTGATTTTCAAAACTGTTGAGTGCAAACACATTTCAGTAAGTCAGGGCCTCTGCAGGTGTTTCAAGAATTTAGATATTAAGCCAATACTTGCATAAAATTGGCCAGCATTTGCCAAAGTCTCCAGAAGTCCCCAGGGATAAAACAGAACATTATTTTAGTCTCTTGGGTTCATTCCATAACACAGGGCATGATTTATGCATGTAGATCCCAGAGTAACATTGTTAGGGTTTAACCACATCCTGAGCTTTCCTTTTAATCATTTTTCTCAATGAATGTTATAATATGCAGTAGCATTTTGGTACAGAAAGCAATGACACATCCTGTACCAGAATAGATACAACACTGATAATAGAACAGAGAGGTCTTTTTTCATCTGTTTTAAAACAACCAGCTACATTTGTAATCTCTTTCTTTGAAAAAACAAAAACAAAGACAAAACAAAACAAAACCTATTTTGTGCTTCATACACAGTATATAAGGAAATTGATTTGGATTTGAGGTAAAAATCAACATTTTTTCTCATGTTGCTCCAGAATCTGGGCAGATAAGTCTCTGCTCTCTAGTCCTGCTGCATATATGAGGGTTAGCCCACATGCCCATATAGAGTCCAGCAAAATTATTCTGCAAACTGGATGAAGAGTTAGTGAATGTGGTGGTTAACCTCTGCCTCTCCCCCTCTAAATTTGAAGGCTTTTCTAAAATACCAAAAAAATAAATAAATTCAGTCATCTTGTTCTGCAAAATCCTACACAAGAAATGCTCACTCTTCTTTTTCTCTGCAAAGTCTTTATATGTTTTAATGTATCCAAAATAAGTTGTATGGAACTTCCCCAGGTGCAAAGATTTTTCTAACTACCCTGACCTCTTTCATTAACAACACCTTTTTTCTTTTAGGAAAAATAAAAATACTCCTTTGGGATTTGCCCTAAATCAAGGAAAATGAGTACGTTTTTGTCTTGATATTTTATCACCCAAGCTTCTGGGCTACAATCAATATTGTCATTTTGTCGGAAATCCACAGAGCTCAGAATTACTATTTTGCTTTCCTTAATATTTCATTTGATGCAATTTTGTTATTACTGTATTGGTCTTTGCTCTCCTATAGACCTGTTCTGCAGTAATCACAGTGATTTGGACAAAAACATCTAGTTTATTTGTCTGCTAAAATCTTTAAAACCAATAGAAAACACTGAGAAGGGGGGGGGGTGTTTTTGCCACATTCTGTCTCTTCAAAAGCAGCATTCTGATATTGATTTTTAAAATTTAATCCAGTAATTAACTTAATGGAGTGGCTTTAGCTGGTTATATTAGCCATTTCAAGGTTGTTTCCTATAAGATTAAGAACATTCATTCTCTTTTATTTCCACTCTCAGGTAGTATGCAGGTCACATATTACATCTAAGCTATTCAGAAAGATTTTCTGTCTTCTGCAAAATGCTGCTTTTTGGTCTGTCTCAATATTGCTCTGGGTGCTTTACTGGGGTATAAGGGCATGGTTGTGCCTATGCCATTAGGGACTATTTAAAAACTTTTTGTTTACACTAATTAAAAAAACTTTTTTTTAACATTGTGAGACTATATATAACATAAGATGCCAACTGAATCCGCAAATTTGAAGTTTAGTCATTGACTTTACTGAGCTTTCAGTTAGGCCCTTGCTTAGAAGATAAAAGGAGAGCTGGGATAAATAGAGAATTTATGGTAAATGTGGGGGAGCTGTAGCATAATTTTTATGTGAGATTAGTATCTTTTAAAACTTGCCCTACTTGTTACCTGGTTAACTAAGGGGTTAACATCTTTCAGTGGATGAGAGTTGGAATGAGAGTCAGTGTTAGGCTAGTTTTAGTGAATAGAGTTATGCTGGGCTGGATGATTTTGGGTAGTCACTGGTATCCAGTAAAGCTCTCAAGATGTTGCAATGGAAATGCTAGAAAGTGGCTGCACTGACAAACATGTTCCTCCAGGTGGGTACACAGCTGCGTGAAGTCATCTGCTGGGAGAGAGGTCCACAGACAGTCTTTGATGAGTTAGGGGGTCATGTGATGGGATGAGCCAAAATTATTGAAGGAGTGTCAACTGAAAGGCTAAGAGAGGGCCATGCTTTGTAGCAGAAGCCAGTGTGGATGAGAGTAGGATCTCAGCCCCTTTAGAAGACTCTGACCCAAAGTCAGATATTCTGAAGTGAGCCTCTACATTTTTACTGTTTTATCTGTAGTTAACTCCATTTTTGTCTTCCCAGGTGAATACTTATATTCCTGGGCATGCTGCCATGCTGTGTCTTGCTGTCTTCTTCTGGTCCTACGGATTTTTCATTTCTGTCTGCACAGCCACCCATCTTTCACAGGCAGGAGGAAAAGCTTGTAAATCTAGAGAAAAAAGGCAATTCCCACAGCCCCGACACTTTGCAGTGCCTGCAGGGTGGTGCTCCCTGTGGCTGGGGGAGGGTGGAAGCTCCCAGGGTTCTCCATCCTCCTCGGGTCTTCAGGCTGCGGGTGGGGAAATAGTTGGTCATGGCCACCACAGATGACTTCTGCAGGAACAGAGGGAGACATCTCTCTCTCTCTGAGAAAGGAGTATCTTAAAGGACATATTTGGTGCTCAGATTCAGGATACAGCATACCCCAGCTACACCATATATATTTAAGGCTGTCATACATGGACCTTTTTTCACAGAGAGGAGAAGAGAGACACGCTTCTTCTCCCCTCCGCTTCCTCAGCCCTTTTTCTGAGGGCCAGTAAAGATGTTTTTTGCCATCACAAGTAGGTCAAAGGCTTTTAATTGACCTGACAGTGCAGGGATTAAGGACATGCCTGGACTTGTCTTGGCCTGAGCTGTTTTTAGCTTTTTTTTTGCTGTGATAACAATTGCCTAGCAATCAGCTAACTATTGCCTAAATCTGTTTTAGTTTAGCTTTAATTTTTGGTGAAAATAAGTAGTTATTTTCTGCAAACTGGCCTGCCTGTGACTCTAGACTAAAACGTGGCGTGGAAGAGTGTCGGTTCCTGTTCCCATCCACCCACGGCATTCTGACAGTGTTTGCCTCATCACGTGGTGGACTGAATCGGGGAACTAATTGTTGCAAAAATAGCCATTTTTGTCAGGCTTTTTTCCTTTCCAGCTACACACAGTTGAGATAACATTTTGCCCAGAGAATAACCACAGCTTCAGTTTGGAGGAAAGGTGAGTATTCAAACATACCTCTCTCTCTGGTATTTCCATCGCCTGCCCCATCCAAGCATCTGGTGATCTAACCCTAGGCTGAACTTCTGCTACAGGATTCAGGCACCTCAGTTCCTTTGTAGGTCCAGCCTGAAGGTAATTTTCTAAGGTCCCCAAACAAATTCTAGCAAAGTGAAGGCCAAATGGACTAACACCCTGACCGATAGGCTATAGTTTCCTTCTGTATTGTGTAATGTATTCTTTACAGTCTTTTTTATTCAGAGAACATTGGTTTGAGCAGTAGGCCTTTGCACAACTTTTATTTTAGAGGGAAAGTTTCAAAATATATTTGTTCTTACTATTTCAGAAGAACTTGCATTATGCTAGGAATAGTTGCTCAAAAAAGAAGGAAAAAAAAACCTGTCAGGAAGCCAAAACTTTGCTAGTTTTTCTTTGAATATAACCCCCACCCCAAATTATTCACACAGTTCTATTTCTAGACAGAATTTTAAAGCCTTGACTACTTCAAAAGGAAAATTCTGCAAAATTCTGCTAATAGGTTATCTCTGTGAAAGGGAAGAGACTGCTAATGAGTAACCTTTCTCTCTTTCTTTTGCTTTAGAACATTTTAATTGTGTTCCAATTACTTCAACATATTTAATATACTTCCAATATGTATTTATACAGTATGCAGGCAAACGATTTTCCAAAGCCTTATACAATATCGTGAGTCATAAATGATTGCTGTTCCTACTCCCCCCAATCAAGCGTGAGTCACAAAGTGGTAAAGTCTGTCTCCCCGGAGTGCTGAGTGAAATCCACCTGATTTCAGGCAGTCGGTACAAAGCTGACAGCCGAGTGGCATGCGGAGATCCCTTGGCTGAACGGCTGTGCATCTGCCTACACATCCCTACCTGCTGATAAAAAGGGGCATATCACATTCTGCTGGGGGGTGCCACGTAGCAACGGTTTGCGGATCCCAGCACGTCCTGCAGCCCAGTGTGCAGAGGCTCTGGCGACTGCCGCACTCCAGCTGTGCACCCCATCCCCGCGTTACGGGGGTGGATTTCCTAACCGCTCGTCATCTGGCACCACGATTTCCAAGTTTCTGGGCTCTGTGCACGGATGGATTCCAGTTTGACTCAGTACCTCCTCGCGGCAGAGTCACCCCCTCAGTTACGTCAATGGGGTGGCAGCAGTCTTCGAGTGGGTTTTGGCAAGTTGCTTTTAGCTGTGCATGCACACAGCCTTTCTTCCCCACAAACACATGCTACTTGAAGTCCCTTGAAATTAGATGCCTCAAGGTGGGTGGGATTCTTTTCCTTCCTTCCTTGGAAAAGTAAAGCTATTTTCTCTCCACAAAGGGAGAAAATACTCATGTTCTGTGATTTGATAGTGCAGAGAAAAGCATACCTTTTAATGGTCATTCCACAATCCATGTTAACCAGGGCACAAAATGGTCTTCAGGCCTATGAGACAAAAAAGTCCTTATCTTCTGTTGATAATGTTTACCAGAGTATTCTTGAAGAAACTTTTTTACTCTTGATAAGCCTGATACAAGTTTGTGTCAATAATCAACTATTTGAATGGCATCCCTGCAATCAGGAAACACCACAGATATTCCTGGTTGAAATTTTCAGGGTGCAAACGCATCATTATTCATTTTTGCTGATATATCAAAATAACAGGTTCTTCTTAATTTCACTACTCCCAAGCGCATCTATAACACAATTTTTAATAGCTGATATTTTCTTTTTTTCAGTCTGATTTTTATGAAGACTGACATTTTGGAACAGATTGGCCATCTCTAATAAGGAATTAAGGATCAGGTAGGGTAGCAAAAGTTATCTTTTAAAATACTTTGTAATGTATCTCTAAGTATTTCTGAGTTTGAGCTTTCTTACTTGCATTGCTTAATACGTTAGCAAAGAAATATCGGTCAGGGATCAAAGCTCTATTCCTCTAAACACATAACAGGCAAATAGCCTTTTCCATAAAAAGCTGAAAGTATAAACTCCTTATTATATCAATATTTTAGCATGTACGCAACTTTCTTCAGAGGAATAGTTGCCCTGGTTTTGGCATAACCATTCATGCACTTCAAATGTAACTTAGCTCACTTAATTTTTATCATTTAAATGTCAGATATCTAGCCTGAGCTACTTTCCTAGCTTCCCTGTACAGTCAATGGAGGGAGATATTCACCTTTAGCGGCGAATTCATATTTCCCATCTCAGACCTCTACCTCTCTCCACTGACAACAGAAGTGTAGCCTAGACAACAGTGTAGATTAGATTCCTACCTCTTCGGTTAGGTGAGATAAATCCTATTCTTGGTTACTTTTGTGCAGGAGAATTTACAGGATTGGAGTTAAGTTGTTAAAAAAAATAAAGTACCTGAGGGGGATGATAGACTAGCTGACTTATTTAGACTTATCTCCAAAAACTGAAAGTGCTAAAAAAAGAAAATCATCTGGTTCTCTGATGAAGAAAAAGAAAGACAAAATATAGAAAATATGTTTATATATTCCTTTCAAACATACAAATATGGTAGCAATAAAGAATAAAATGAAAAATATCTACACTGCGTAAATTGGTAACCATAAATTACAGTCAAGAGATAAATTTGATAAGTTTGCTTATGGTGTACCTCAAATATAGCCTTGAATTTGCAGCAGCACATGGCTTTAGCTACTTTTTAATACAGATGGGGCAGAATTCCTATCTCTTCACCTCCCAGATTTCTCTTTTTGGTGAGCCAGCTGTCTCCTGTCAGGCAACAGGCAGTGTGCAAACCAACAGGAGTGACCAACCTCCCGTATATCAAGAGCTGTGAAAATATAATGTACTATCAAGGGCCACAGGCTTTAAAATGTGCTCAGTTTAGCATTTTATAGATTTTTTTTTTACAGTGAATGCAGATTGAATTACCTAACCAAGGTTCTGATCTATGCATTGTCAGTCTTGATGATAAGCCAACAAAAGGAAAATGCATACAGACTAAAAAAAATCACATCCCTCAAATTCAATTGTTTTTCCTTCTACTGTCTCTTTTCCAGCCCTGGATCTCCCTCCTTCCTTCTTTCCTTAGTTATCCCCCCCTTCCCTTTCTGACTCTCTGACTCATTGATTTTCCTAGTTACCCCTACAGTTTCTGAGAGCAGACTTCATGCATTTGGAGTGGCTGAGCTAAAAGTTTGCCAACCCAAAAATCATTTGGCTGGGCAACCACTGTTTATTGTTTGGACAGAAAGATGCTGCAGCTGCTGCCCTTTCTCTTCCACCTTTTTTTTCATCTACTTAGCTGAAAAAAAATCTGCTAGTGGGGAATCTTTGCAGAGGTTGTCTTTAATGTAAGTCAGAAACGTTTGGCCTGCAAGATGCCATTTGACAACCATAGAACTGCATGACTATGGACTTTAGACTTGAATGCATGTACATAAAGTTAATGTGACAATATCATAAGAGACCCATCAATAAGGCTCCTAATCTGTGGACTCAACACAACTTAAAAATGCCACAGTTTTCTTCTTTAAATACTGAGGTGTTTGCCTTGCACCATGGATGATCATATCACCTATACAGACTTCTTTCATGGTATCCTGGCTGCTGAAGGGAAAGGGAAGCGATTTATACTCTTAGTTTCATACAAATCAATTCAGAGCAGCTCTTTTAGCTATGATGTGACTGAAGGCCTTGGCAAAGGGAAAAGTGCAACTGGGTTTTGTGATATTAATACAAAATGTGTAAATAAGCTGTGATTTACTCACTGTGATCATTCAGACCTTTGCTGCAAGGGTTCTGTGTATATCTACTGTATGTACAAATCATTTTGTAAGTCAGGAAGTCCACTTGATTTAGAGCTTGAAACATTTCAGCTCTGCCATGTAACCCAGTACAGAGGAGAGAGTATTCTGCTGTAGATCTCCACAGTTTTAGTGATTGCCCATCAAAGCCTTGCAAAGTGAAAAGAAATTTCCATTCTGTCTTTATTTTGAGGTAAAGGAAATCTTGTGTTTATTTTTTTGTAAGTGTACTTGGTGTGTAATTGGGATATTTTAACAAAATTTAACAGTCCACTGAAAAAATTCCTTCAAACAGAATGCCAATTGAATATAGATTATCTTGCACTAAACTGCTTGGCTTAATTTTGACATTCACTTCAAATGCATGTCCTGCACCTTGGCCTTTATGCATGGTCAGGTTTTTAGTGAATTTTTATTCAGGCAAAATTTTAATTCACTCAAAATTTTTGAAAGAATAAACTGAATATTGTCCGGACAGGACATGAAATTCTTCTACTTTGAAATGAATTTGCATCCTAAAAAATGCATTAATTGCATATCTGGTATTTTAAAATTTTCCTGGCAATCAAAATCCCTAGACTCTACTTTCTCCAGACTTCTTTTCAGCATAAAATATGGTTTTCCTTCTTTCTCAGTCTTAATCTAAAAGGCAGTGTGTAACAAGATTAAGAGTGTATGTTATCTCTGATTTTGTTTGGGGAACAATAGTATAACTGGAGTAATTTGGAAAGCAAGGAGGAGAATTCATGCCAGCTGAACAGGCAGCTGCCGTGGGTCAGGAAGTCGCAACGCTTTAGTGCTCTTGGTCATTCCTTGCAGCTTCTTCTTTTGCTCTGTTTAGGGAGCTCAGTCTCCTAAATTAGGCAGTACAAGTATTGGGGCAGGTGGATGTGCCAGGACACCGTTAACTAGGTTGCCTTCCTATCAAATATCATTAGAGTCAGCTCACTTCCTTCAAAGGAATTTCTTATTTCTGCTACAGCTAATCATTAGGCCGACTGTGGAGTGTTTGATACATCTTTGTGTGCCACGAGTCTCAGCTAGTTGTCTTTGAGTCATGCTATTTCCTACCCAGAAGAGAGGGTGGATCCCTCTTCTGTTGATGAAAGAAGTGTGCTAGGAGTGTGGAAAGAACCTCAACTTGAGATGACATGTCTTTTGCTGATATTTCTGCTTTAATCCTAGAGTTGTTAAGCTTCCTAAAAAAAGCAAGGGATCTGAAGAGGAAGGACTGTGAAGTGATTTGGGCACTGCTTTAGGGATCTGGGAGACACATGCTCGGTCACAACAGATCTGGCGATACAAGTCCTGGCTATTTCATCAGGGCACTAGTCTGTGCTGTCTGGAGATACCTAAGCTAGTTGTGCATCAGAAACCGAATAGCTGCATTAACACAAGCTAATAAATCTTGCTTCTTTGCTGAGCAAATTGCCTGGGTGGGTGGAGTTCTGCTTAAATGCAACTATTTGCTTCTGGTACTCTGGTTAGCTATTTCAGAGATAATTTAGGTATTTCCACATTGGCACTTCTCTGTGTCAGTGTAGAAATAGACTGTTTAATTCTCTGTTGGTAGCATAAGAATAATGTGTACACATATAGGTGTGTGTGTGTATATATGTGCACACGCATATATACGTATGTTATAAATAAATATATATAATATAAAAATAAATATATGTAAATGTTGTGTGTTGATGTGTATATATAATTGTTGATGTGATGATCACTTCCTCCAGGCTCAAGAGCGGTGCATCCCTATGAGTAGGAAGTCAAGCAAAGGAGGTAGGAGACCTGCATGGATGAGCAAGGAGCTCCTGGCAAAACTCAACCAGAAGAAGGAAGTMTACAGAAAGTGGAAAGGGGGACAGGCCACTTGGGAGGAATATAGGAATGTTGTCAGAGTATGCAGGGATGCGACGAGGAAGGCTAAGGCCCGTTTGGAATTAAATCTGGCTAGAGATGTCAAGGACAACAAGAAGGGCTTCTTCAAATACATCAGCAGCAAGAGGAAGACTAGGGAAAATGTGGGCCCTTTGCTGAATGGAGTGGGTGCCCTGGTGACGAAGGATGCAGAGAAGGCAGAGTTACTGAATGCCTTCTTTGCTTCAGTCTTTACTGCTCAGGCCAGCCCTCAGGAACCCCAGACCCTGGAGGCAAGAGAGAAAGTCTGGAGAGAGGAAGACTTTCCCTTGGTGGAGGAGGAGTGGGTTAGAGATCATTTAAGCAAACTTGACACCCACAAATCCATGGGCCCTGATGGGATGCACCCACGAGTGCTGAGGGAGCTGGTGGACATTATTGCTAAGCCACTCTCCATCATCTTTGAAAGGTCATGGAGAACAGGAGAGGTGCCCGAGGACTGGAAGAAAGCCAATGTCACCGCAGTCTTCCAAAAGGGCAAGAAGGAGGACCCAGGGAACTACAGGCCAGTCAGCCTCACCTCCATCCCTGGAAAGGTGATGGAGCAGCTCATCCTGGAAGCCATCTCCACGCATGTGGAGGAAAAGGTGATCAGGAGTAGTCAGCATGGCTTCACCAAGGGGAAATCATGCCTAACCAATCTGATAGCCTTCTCTGATGGAATGCCTGGCTGGGTAGATGAGGGGAGAGCAGTGGATGTTGTCTACCTAGACTTCAGCAAGGCTTTTGACACTGTCTCCCATAGCATCCTCATAGACAAGCTCAGGAAGTGTGGGTTAGATGAGTGGACAGTGAGGTGGATTGAGAAGTGGCTGAATGGCAGAGCTCAGAGAGTTGTGATCAGTGGCACAGAGTCTAGTTGGAGGCCTGTAGCTAGCAGTGTCCCCCAGGGGTCAGTACTGGGTCCAGTCTTGTTCAACTTCTTCATCAATGACCTGGATGAAGGCACAGAGTGCACACTCAGCAAGTTTGCTGATGATACAAAACTGGGAGGAGTGGCCGATACACCAGAGGGCTCTGCTGCCATTCAAAGAGACTTGGACAGGCTGGAGAGGTGGGTGGAGAGGAACCTCATGAAATTCAACAAAGGGAAGTGCAGGGTCCTGCACCTGGGGAGGAATAACCCCATGCAGCAGTACAGGTTGGGGGTTGACCTGCTGGAAAGCAGCTCTGAAGAGAAGGACCTGGGAGTGCTGGTGGACACCAAGTTAAGCATGAGGCAGCAATGTGCCCTTGTGGCCAAGAAGGCCAATGGTATCCTGGGGTGCATCAGGAAGAGTGTTGCCAGCAGGTCGAGGGAGGTGATTCTCCCCCTCTCCTCAGCCCTGGTGAGGCCCCATCTGGAATACTGCGTCCAGTTCTGGGCTCCCCAGTACAAGAGGGATGTGGCACTACTGGARCAAGTCCAGCGAAGGGCCACAAAGATGATTAGGGGACTGGAGCATCTCTCTTATGAGGAAAGGCTGAGAGAGCTGGGCCTGTTTAGCTTGGAGAAGAGAAGGCTGAGAGGAGATCTTATCAATGTGTACAAGTATCTGAAGGGAGGGTGTCGAGAGGATGGGACCAGACTCTTTTCAGTGGTGCCGAGCGACAGGACGCGAGGCAACGGGCACAAACTGAAACACAGACAMTTCCATCTTAACATGAGGAAAAACTTTTTCACTGTGAGGGTGACAGAGCACTGGCACAGGTTGCCCCGAGAGGTGGTGGAGTCTCCTTCTCTGGAGATATTCAAAACGCGCCTGGATGCAATCCTGTGCAATGTGCTCTAGGTGACCCTGCTTGAGCAGGGGGGTTGGACTAGATGATCTCCAGAGGTCCCTTCCAACCTCAGTGATTCTGTGATTCTGTGATTCTGTGATGTGTGTGTTGATGTGCACGATTGTTGATGTGTCCCTGTTGGTAGCATAAGAATAATATGTCCATCTCCTACAAAGGGTCTGCAGGATGTATTAAAAATTGTGAGGGACTGTCATGGTGAGTATAACCATGCAAATAAATATAATCGTGATGTGAAATACATTATTTCTTTTTCCTATAGTTATTTTTTGTGATACTGCATATCTTTTCTTCTAACAGCTCCAAGGTAGAGGCAGAGTACTTCTAATATTAACATTGCATTTTTCCTCATAATGTTTGGATTAGTGAATTGCTTTTTCAAAAGTAAAATAATACGTCAGAAAAAGCTAAAAATGCTGAGAAATAAGAGTATGAATAGATGTTCAGGAAACATATGCACCATTGGAGAGATTCCAGAAGAGACCAGCAGGAATGATCAGAAGTCTAGAAAACATGACCTTTTGAGGAAAGATTGAAGAAATCAATGTTTTTTCAGTCTAGATAGTCCTCAAGGATGTAAAAGTTTACAGCACAGGGAAAGGGGATAAACTGTTTTCTGCTAGGAAATGTACACATAAAAATAGTTTAAACTCAAACAAGGGAGTCTGGACATTAGCAAATACTATCCTATGGTAAGAGTCTATTCTATGACTAAAGGCATAGCATAGACTGTCTTGGGAGGCTCCATCTCTGGAAGCCATAAAAATGGTTTAGAGAAAAAAAAATATTTGTCAGGAATGACTTCCAAATCTGTTTTTCTACCATCCTGAGGGGAAAAAAATCTTTAAAACAAACAAACAAACAAACTTTCTGTTTAGAGACAGAAATATTCTAATTTTGAAAAGTGAAACCTTTAAAGCACACCATTTCAGCTGCTGTCTTCAAAGGAGCTTCATTGAGATCAGTGCTGAATAAGCCAGACCAGCCAGACCTGTAAAGGTATTTCCATACACACCTCTTATGGATGCCAGGTCAGTGCCTGTCTATACATTTGTGCAGCTCAAATAAAAGAAATGTTTTTTTATGGTTTTTTTTTCAGTGTTGATTCTTTCTTGATGTAAATTTTATATTATTTATGGGAACACTTCTACTGTCATGACCATTTCATCTGTGAACTGTTCTGGCCAGATTTGACTATGAAACATTTGTGAATATTCATTCCTGTTCTGCCCAGATGTTTGCTTAGAAATGGAAGTTTATAGCATTCCTGCCCTTAAGCTTCCTGTTGGTTTCTCTGAAATATTTATACCTGCCTGTCTATATCTTTACTGACATTGTTACCTATAGATATATTTGTATATTAATACAGGCAGATTGTCTATGTACATAATGATATAAATAGATTTCCTTGGGATGAATATCTATTGTCTAAAATGTCAATAAGGAGATGTCCAGAACTATCACAGATGATTTCCTTTTTCATCTTTCACTATAAATTTTCCCCTTAGTACATGACAAGAGCTAAGTACATACAATAACAAATATATTTCAGCTTGATGAAAGGTTTTATCCGCACTTTGGACACATATATGCAGATGTCGCTTATGATTACCTATCCTTTGTTTACATTAAAAATAGAAAAGTCAGTCCAGAGCTAATAAGTGACAGAGTCAGTATAATTTAATGATAAAACAGCTGAGGCACTATGACAGCTTTTTCCTACCCTTATGATTAATCATTTTTCTATTAAGGCTGTTGAGAGCAGCATAAAAGCAGTTCTCATCCTTTGTTACTGCTGATGTCACCAGCTTCAATTTAGCACTTTCAACAGATATCGTACTATATACTTAGACTGAAAATGCAGCCTAAAGGCTGGTAGCAAAACTGATGCGAACCTGTTGTTAAATTCCCTTCTGGAAAGATGTCACAGTTTGTCATATTGATTTTAATAAAATCTCTTGGGTGCTGGGCAAAGTTTCCCTGAAATACCTGTTTCAAGTTGGAAAGTGCAGTTGTCAGCATGGTGTCAAAGCTGAAGCGAGCTGGGGAAGATTTCATATTCTAGCTCCTAATAGGCGGGGTGCTCCTCTGCTCGTGGGAATATATTTCTCTGCATGCCAACGCTTCCTGTGCACAGCCTGTCTCACACCCAGGCAAAGGAGCGCCTTTCCCATCTCCTCTTCACCCCTGCCCTCACTGAAGGCACCGCTCACACTGGTCTCCGGAGGTCCTCTCTCCTGGCTGAGTCCTTTCCCTCTGGTGCCCTCCTGCTCAGCTAATGCTCCTCTGACTGGGCCTTTGGCTTGTCAGCCGTCTTTACCACGGTGATGTTCATAGCCTGCTCTGCCTGAGATCTTATCCTCCCTCGGCTTTCAGCATGTCTGAGTGATAGCTGTCCTCATTCTCCCTCCATATTTCTCCATAGGTTCCAGATCTGATGCTGTACCCCAGAATTGCCTGAACTAAAATCTCATTCTGGCCTCTTTTTTTCCAGTCACATCATTTTCATGCTGTTCTGAGAAACTATCTGCTGTCTTTTTTCTATCTGTCATAGCCAGGTCTCTTGTCTGTTTTTGTTAATTTTTCCGAGAAACGCTTCAGGACCATCACCCATGCTGCTTCTTATGCTTTCTTTATAAAGCTCTCCAAAGCTGATATCATTTTTATTTTCAAGTCTTCCCTGAAAATGGTTCTGTTTTAAGATTTCTACCACAGAGTTTACCAGAGACCACAACAACACACATGGGGAAAAATACTGTCTTACTGTACTTTCTCTGCTCGTCTCTGTCTAGCGGTTGCCTCTTCTATTCAGATCCTGACCTCTTTTGAGCAGGCACCACTTCTAATTAGTGTTTTGTATAAAGTTGAGCATTGCCATAACAATGGTATTTAATACTATAATGCTGGTATTTCATCATTATTCTTTGTGTACCAGCCAGAATATATTTGTATAGCACTTTCTTTGTCTAGCTGGATGGGAGTTCAGGGTGGACAATATAAAATGCTGGAAAAAAAATCCCACTGATAGAAATGATGCCTTCCTCTCAGGGAATGAGTTCTTTTAACCTGACTATGACATAAGAGTTAACAATTTTTTCCCTCTTTCCRTGTTCCTGAGAGGAGGAAGGAATAAGAGAATGAATGTGCTTTTTGTTGCTTGCTTCAGACAGCCAGAGGCAAATGAAGCTGACTTTCCTAATCACATAGATACAAAGCGGGTAGTTTCCCACACAAGAAAACCACCTACATGACTCAAAAGTGCTTTCTGTTAAAATGCTTCTATTATTGCTTGTTTGGATAAGTAGGAATTTCGGCAACATTGACTATGATTCACCCATAATAGGCAGAAGCGCAGGAACATTGCGGCCAGCTCTGTACAGTTCTGATGATGGTCACGTCACATGGTGAGACATGTGGATTACAATGAATCCCGCTGTGATACCCAGCTCACATTGCCAGTGTGGAAGTTTGTGGGAGACTTAAGCCTCTGTGCAGGCTACCTCTTACTTTCAGTTCAGTTAGGGAACTAGGGTCTCAATACTGGAAAGTGCTGAGTTCCCTGGCTGTAGCCCAGACATGTACTAGGCATGTGTGAGTCAGACTATTTCTTTGGAATTGATGATGTGCTTAAAACTTAAGCACAGGCTTAAGCGATTTACTGAATTGGGACCAGAAAGCCTGGCAACTTGCAGGACTGAGTCCTAAACTAATCCAGGCATGTCTTTATTTTTAGTTAAAAAAAAAAAAAAGTCTTCCCCTCTGACCACTCCTAGCCCCTATCTTATTTAATATAATTTCAGCTTTTTTTTAAGAATTGCCTGGAATAAAAGTTTCCCTTTAAGGTTATAATTCAGAGTTTATTTATTTTTGGCCATGTTCTGCATATGCTACCAGATATCTTGCAAAAATTTTTTCTGAATAGCTTGCAGAAGCCATACCATATTATAGGTATAACTCAGAATAGGTTGGTAACATATGTAACTCAAGCCAAAAGACAGCAGATTAAAAGCACGAAGGACTTAGCTGCAGCTACCAAATTGAGAGAAGTCTTTCAGATTGCTACCTGACACTATATCTGGGTTTCTGTTTATCTCCTTGATTTCTATGCCCCTGTCAAAAAGCTTTGATATGAGCCTAAGTTACCTTCTATTATTACAATTAAAACAGAGGTTGTTAGGCTGACAGTAGTTTAACATTTAGAAATTCTGACACAATAGTATTTGATGCAAAGCATTTCAATGAGAATGGTTTCCATTCAGAGTATAGAGATAGTTTAGCTGCTACACGTCAAATTTGGAATGTTTAACTGAGAATTAGTAGAATATGAGCATATTCAATCAGTGTGTCAGTGGACTATGCTAAGAAATTTTCCCTGAGAATAACATTTCATTCCTTGTAGAATCATTTTGCAATGCAGGAAGAGAAGCACAGCTGAAATGATCCCTGCATATAGCATTATGCTTACTGGTCAGTGTCTGTTTGTCTGACTCTATTAATTCCCGTGGTAGCCTGAATTATCTGCACTGGGGTTTCATTTGTAAATGCTAAGGATAACAGGCATTTCTGGAAGGCTGACAAAATCATTTTATTGAAATCCATAGACTGTCCTTTGTATTGGAATTATGACGTAGAAGTAGAGTACATAATTTTATCTTTGAGTAAGTTATAGGACATAGTGTTTAGTATCAAATGCTAAGAAAAGATAACTCTTTCCAGAAAAATAAAGACCCTTTTGTTGCTTAGAGACAGTATAATTTTTCAAGAATGTATAGCATTAAGTAGTCTTGTGATATTATCTGATCCATTCTGTTGTCATAGCGTAATGACCACATATTGCTACATCTTTGAAGACAATATTCAGGCTTGGGAGTTAGTGCTGTGCAGAGTATCTTTACACCTGTATGAAGAGAATGAAATGAGTCTCTGCAAGGCGTAGCTCTGGGAATCTTTTTCCTTCGGTATCGGGGAACAATGAATGCCATAGTCTGAAGTAACTGGCCAGGTTTCATTTCATTACAAAGCTATAGAAATATCACCTGAGTACACATGCAGGAAATCTCTTGTCCTAAAGCCAGTTTCATTTGGATCTGTTTATTCAGTTTGAGTTAAAATGGAAACAACAGTATTGAGCAATCGCGTTTTCCTGTCATACTTTAGAGCTGAACTTTTCTCAAGTTGTGCAAGTGAGGTCCATTTAGCTGTCCTGGAACACTTACATTTCGTAAAGTTATGTGTTAGCTTGTCATGATCTGCAAACTACTGTGGCAATCAAAGGCCCTCTCCTAGACATTTCAGTTTCTAATACTTGCAAAAGCTGATTCACACAGTGAGATGAATAAAATCAAAGACTGGAGTCTTCGGTTGCTCAGCTTCTCACTTGCACAGCTCAGAAGGGGCTGGATGACACTCAAAGAGGACCTGGCAGACCTCAGTGAGTTTATAAAGACTGCTGAGTTGTTGTATCAATGAAAAGTTGTACAATCAGACTCTGAAGCTCTCTTGCCCTGGAGGCTCATAAAGCAAACCACGTTTCTTTCACACAGCATCTCTCTGCTGTGTGCTAGAAACTGTCACACATCTATTTGGCTGGGTGCCAGGCTTGCTACTGCACCTCGTCAGTCCTGCAAGTTAGAAACAAGTGCCTCTGGAAACGATGCTCCTACTTCTAGGAAACCTGGAGGCCATCCCTCCAGGCTTCCAGCACACACTGAAAACCTCATTTCTAAGCCATCTGTATGCATAAAATCTCCATGCTTATCCACAGCAAAAAAAAGTAGAACAACCTTTTGCTTTGAAATGTAGGTGACAAATGATGCCTGTTGCTAATGGGAAGGAAGAAGAGGATGTTGTAAAGGGTTGGCTGCTTTTTTAAGGATGGTTCTTTTGTTAGGTATGGGGTAGTTGTCTTTCCTGGGGTCTTATGGCATTATCTGTTATCAAAGTCAGTGATGCCTCCTTGCTTCCTTAGGTCAGACATATGAGACGTGAAGAGACAGAAGTAATACCCCACTTCATTTTTTTCTTTTTTCATCTTTTTTGAAGACAGGTGCAGTTTGTAGAAGCACCAGTCTCTGTGCTCTTTTGAGTTTTGGAACAGCCATGATCTTTGACCTCCACTATGGCTGTTAGCTTAAGAAACTTCCTCAGAGCTTTATCCTTCTTAGTGTTCAATACCCATCCAGCACAAAATCATCCAGAACAAGAAGACAATACTGAAAAAATCCTGTGTCCTGTGTCCCTTTCATACAAATTTCAGGATACATAATACCTGTAAATTGGAGAGCCTGGAAAGGTACCGCTGCACCAGATGCTGAAATTTGCAGGCTGCACAGAACAATACTCTTACAACATAGTGGTAAAGGTTTTGTGGGTATAACGTCAGATAGCTATAGTCTATTGACATGTATGGAGTTACACCATTTCACACTAAAAAAAAAACCCTAGGTCGGTTTCTTTTGCCACTGAATTCTGCCAAATATGATACAGAGGAAATCTGTACTCACAAATACGAATGTCATGAAAGTTTGACGAAAGAATGCAAAGTTTAAGGATCGATGGATGGTGCATGGAGGGTGTATATACTGATGTGGGACTTGAGACTTCAGCATGTGGCTACAAAAGCATTGGTGCTCAAAGGGAATTCCTTTCTTGTCCTTTCTTTTGAAGCACGCTATGGCTGCAAGAGAAAAATCACATCCTGCAATACCTACAAAGAGCCCGACTGTGCTATCCATTGCTCATGTCAAGTAGTACCTTACGTAAGAAGTCTCATTCACTTCAGCTGAAATTCTGATATAAATAAAGATTATCCAAAGCAAGCAAGGTCTGCAATAGCAGGCCATACAAACACACACGCAAATGAGTATAACAGTGGCTAAAGTATTAATTTACAACTAGCTATGTTATTTGAGAGAATTTTAAAGGGATGAAAAAAAAAAGTTTTCTCTAAGTGACAATTGAAGGGAAATATCCTTGAAGCTCTGAAGTAAAGCACTCTGGCACTGTATGTGAATCTGTATTTACACTGTATGTATTCACTGTATGTGAATTCAAATTTACAATAGATTCAAAGGCCAAGGATATTTTGAACCTATTGTAGAAGAACAGGAAAGCAGCTTTAGTGGGGAGCCTTAGATTTTTAGGCATTCTTGAAAATATTGAAAGTGGCAGCTTGGAGATGTTTTTAAGCTAAGTGGATCATGGCTTTCCTTGGAACAGAGACTTTACAAATTCCTTTTTGACTGTCATCTGCAAATCATTTGCCTCCTAGTAAACAGAACCCTCTATGTTGTCCTGATAACAAGGGAAAGGCTGGAAATAAGGAATTCCACCCTTTAAGCTGTTAAAGTAAGTCTAAAATTGATGTCTAATGGATCAAAGGCTGGGATATTTTCCAGATGATCCTGTGTTTCTTCTGAGAAAATGAAAAAATACTCCAAAGCCCAAAATTCATTTCCAAGGTGTTAAACTTCAGTTGCTGAGCATGGGGATTCAATTTACAATTTTGTGCCCTGCTACGATGAGACCTAAATTTGCCAGTTAAAAAAAAAAAAAAGCAGGAAAAAAACCTTCAAATTGCTCACTTGTTCTTTTACTACAGATGAAACATTACAGTCCATCAACAGCTATAGATGTTTTGTTTAGAAGGAAGAATCAAATAAGAATACCAATTTAAATGATTTTTTTCCCTAATGTGCTTGTTTTACAGCATCCTTTTATGCTAAAATGACAAGGCCAGAGAAAGTTCCTAATTTAAAAGAGTCCTTACATTTTATTGTTGGAGTATGTAGAAGCTTTTACTATAGTCAGAGATGATACTTCTACAGAAGTATTAGTCATTACAGCTTTGGAATGTCAGCATAAATCAACATCCATTTAAATTTCAGTATATGGATGCCACAGAGGGAGATGTTGCTGGTATTTTCAGCTTCAGCCCCCTAAGAACTTATTGTAAATGTGGTGAGTTCATTGGCCTATGTAAAGCAAATGTTATGCTTAGATCTGGTCCTAGGAAGCAGTAACCACATTAAACAACAACAACAACAACAACAACAAACAACACCTTTATCAACAATGTTAACTTTTCTTCTGCCTCAATAAACTAGGCCAAGTATAGGATTATCATGGAGCAGGAACTATATTCTACCTTATGTGCAGTTCCTCCATATCAGTCTTAAACATAAATTAATACAGGAAAGCGGATGGCAGGGAGCATTATGCACAGCCCAGGGTGGTGTGCGTGCTCCTGGTTGTGTGACACAGGAGAGTGGAGAGGTGCCAGTTGATACGGCTGCACACCCCTCCACATCCTTGTTCACTGCGGGACAGCATCAGCTTCTTCAAGGGTGTTTGGGAGGCCTTTTTTGATTAAAAATAAGATTTTGGCCTGAACTTTTAACCTCGGTAGATGCCTAACTGTGATCAATAGATTTTCTGTTGTTCTTTAAAACTCCAGCTCTAGCTTCTCCCACTGGTCCTCTTTCCTCTCTCCTGTGCTTGTCTCTGGTCCCTCTCCTCATCCCATCCAGCAGTTCCCTCCCCACAGTGTTCCCCTCCAGCAGGGGAGGAGTACTGAAGGCAGAGGAAAGGCAGCTGCCCTGCTCTTTGGAGAGTGCCTTGACTTTTTTCAGCGACTGACTTAGGGCTTGGCTTGTTTCGGATGGATTTTCATGGGAACAGCAAAGGAGACATGTCTTATAAAAAGCTGCTTTTCTATCACATTTCAAGTCTGTGCTCCAAAAATTAGGGCACTAGAGTTTATCAAAGAAAGGGTCACCAGAATTCTTTTTGTGTAGGTTAAATGATATATTTTGCCCACCATTATTT
This sequence comes from Apteryx rowi, assembly GCF_003343035.1. Lineage (NCBI taxonomy): Eukaryota > Metazoa > Chordata > Aves > Apterygiformes > Apterygidae > Apteryx > Apteryx rowi. Next base: position 960,676 of record NW_020447353.1, read on the forward strand.
TTGGAAGGGGACACACAGATTTTTGGCTGAAACAATACATAATTCCTCAAATCCATAAATCCACTGAATCACACAGACTTCAATGAAAATGGCTAATTAGCAATAAAGGCAAAACAGAGCCTTTAGAATGGAATTGTTATTGAACCTTTACTATATATAGTGCTACCATCTTGTTTGTAATAATAGTATTTCCCATTATGGGTACTGTCTTAGAACCTACTCATGATACTTAAGTTATAATAAATTATATATTGAGAAGACTACCTTCTGTTACTAATCCTGCATATAATTATATTAGCAAAAGCAACCCCCCAACCTCAAACATCTAATAAAGATTTGGAACTGCAGCATACACTGCAGTGCTCAGTGAATCCAGAGAAAAAGGCCTTTCCAAGATGGGAAGTTTTTATCATTCATTCTGATAAGTTCACTCTTCACTGAAAACATGGGAAAAAAGGAATTAAGGACTCTAACAACCAGCCAGCAGGAAATACAAAAATAAATCTAAATTGATGGCTATGCTCTGCGTCTATATGGCTTCCTTTGCAGAGAGTATCTCAGCCTGTGAATTCTCCAAACTCATTAGTATGGAATACTAAATTCCAGTAAAATTTCCCCCTCCCATTTTGCTTGACCTCCTGCTACTGCTGACGTACTGTAAAACTCATCTCAGGGCTAATTCTGAGCCAGATATAAGTGGGACAGAAATTCCTCAAATCTGCTACAACCACTGCCACCTCTTCCAATTTTAAATTCAAGCTGCCAGCACAGACAGTTGCAGATCTGTAGTTTCAAAATAAGTGTAGGTCATGCTCTTTCTCCTTATTGTCCTCAAGAGGGTAACAGTTATTTTCATAGTTATTCCCTGGAGTCCATTAGTAAATCTGAATATCTCTGTGTGGGGGTCATAGGAAAGATACAAACTGACATTCCTGACAAATGCGTCACCAGTGAGATCCAGTGTGTTTCTGAAAAGAATCTCATGACCAGTATTTAAGGTGATATTTCAGGACATTAGGTGTTGGCTAAACGTAGTGTGCTATTACTATGTTCTTTAACTGATTAAAAAAAATGCCTAAGCACTTTCTAAATGACCTAGGAACAGCTGCTGAGACTGTATTCCATATTACTATATGTTGTATTGCAGGAGGTTTGCTGAGCATCACATCTCCAGAAATTCTAATTACTGCATTATAAACCCCAGTGTTGATAGTGCTGTTTATAGTGGTGATATCATTCAATTCTCACTCTCAGATTCATGATGTTCTCAACATACACTTCTATTCTCTCTGAAGTCTGTTAACCCTTTTAATGAAAATATCTCATTTTGTTTTGTTCTTCAAGGGGAGGTCAAATCGTGGATTTCTGTTCAAAACTCAGTTCATATGATCCAGATTTGAACTTCATAGTTTCAGATAGATGTGGTCCTTTTCATTTCCTCTTAAGCTGGTGATATTTTTAAGCAGTAGTACGTCCCATGGTGAAGTTACATTAAAGATAAATATTTTTTCTATGATAGGAGACATAATTGTGACATTAAACATTGTATAAATTGTTGCAGCTAGTTTAAATGTAGTCCTTTTTGCAGAAGTGGCAAATGTGGTTTCAAATTGTGATATATATATTTTTTAACTCTGGTATGGTAATGATTATAGAGATTCTTCTTCCTCTTTAGAAAATGTTGTGAGTTTCAAACAGGCTAATAGTTTATTAGTAATTGATTTACTGTCCTCATTACTATATGGCATGTGACAGTCATTTTCCTGGCTGCTCATCCTGAACATTTAGGAGGATTAAGTACTAATAAATAAATAAATAAATAATCCATTTCCAGAACACTAATGATGATAAAAATCACTAATGTTTTATAAGACTTTTTTTTTTTTTTTTTCTGGCAGGTTTTCACATTCAGGCATGGGGAGTAAATCATATAAAATTAACAAATTGCAGTTGACAGTTTATTTCAACCAATCATGATTTACAAAGAGGAGCTCTAAGGAAATCCAAAATAATATTTGAAGCTATTACTCTACATCCTTCTGAAAAAAAACAAAACAAAACTCTGACTACATGCTTATGCAAGTCTTGCCATCATTGTGCGTGTGCGTGTGCGTGTGYGCGCGCGCGCGCATGTGTATGTATAAGAATGCATACTGGGCCTGATTGTCTGCTTTCTTCTTTCAGTTTTACCTCATAATCCCAAGGTGATTGCTGATTGAATATACGGGGTCATAGAGTTAGGTAAATTTTAGTGGTAAAGAAAGCTTTAAAAGAGCAGCCTAATGTTATGCTTTTTCCTACCATGAGAACAAACACATCTGGCATATAAAGTACCTCACAAAGCACCAGCGACATATCATGTCTGGTTGATCGGGGTTCACGTTGTTTTGGCATATCATAAAGAATCGTCTCTCTCACTTCAGCTGTGAAAAAAAATTAAGGCCAGTATGTCTTGTCTTTCCCTGCGGAATGAAAATTCCCTTCTCCTCTAGCCTGTTCTCCTTTGTCAGACCCTACGTGTTCCTTATCGTTCTGGAAGGTTGCTTCCTTCTTCCTGCGGAGATGGGGGAGAAGGCACCTCCAAAGAAGCTGAACGGCGAAGAGGGTGTAACGGATATACCCTATAGATGTAGATACTAGCAATTTTTGGAGACTAAACATCAGGCAGAGAATATTAAAGAGAGACAATCAGAATCCAAAGCATCCAAAGCAAGGGATGGTGCCAGGCTTGGGCACCCAAGAAATAGCACAGAGGGAAGTCATGATACTACAAACATGGGCAGAAGATGCCCTTTTCATGCATCTCTCTCAAAAAACAAACAAACAAACAAACAAAACCCCCCACATATCCAGGAATGGCCAGGGGACTGCCTAAGAACAAAAGCAACAGAAAAGAGAGAGCTTGATGAGGTGAAGGTAAAGCAGAGATGGGCAGCACACGGACAACATAGTTTCCCTTGGAAGAACAGAAACCAAATATTTCTGGCAGAAGCTTGAATTTATCACTGAATTTCCTGGTCGCAGAGTTTTGCTTATAAGTGAGAAAGCAGGTGGAAGGTAAGCACCACATAGCCATACTTCATTTCAAAAAAAAGTGAATTCACTCAATAATGGTATTTGTATTTAGTTTAAGGACCAGAAGTAATAGAAACAGCTGAACTATATTATCAAAATGTTTCAGCATTCTCAAAGCACTTTTGTTCCTTAGTTAATACCTGCAACAGCCTCGGAGGCTGGCAACCGTTTTTTAAATTTTTTGTTAATTATCTCATCTAGTGTTATCTATTTAAATTGGTGTCTATTTTAAGCTCTTTGTCAAGACTTCTCCTGTAGTCAGTGAAGAAAGACAGGTCTGTTGGCCTAGCTACTTTTCTCCAGTGACTATGGGGGAAGTTTAGATGACTAATTCTGACTAACTGTCTAACTTTCTGGTGAAGAAAATTCAGAGATAGAAATTGCACTCTTAGTAGCTGGTGAAGCATAAGAAGTTGAAAGGGAAGGTAATGAAGCTTTTCTGAAAAGGAGATTGGAGAACACATAGGTCAAGTTAAAAAAAATCTTACCTATTAGCTACTAAAGGAAAAAATTCAAAACTCAGTGAGGAAATAGATAATCTGAAAGGTAAAAACAATTATAAAGACCAGAAAAAACTGATGGACTTCTCTGGCTGTCACAAAAATTTAGATTCTACTAAGAGTCAAAGTGAAGGTGACTGAAATCTCAGCATCTTACATCAAACTCTGCTCTGAATTGCTTTCATTTAACATTACAGAAATTACGAGTACTACACAGGTGTGAAAAGAGAATTTGCATCTTGTGTAGTGCAGGGTGAGTTCCGACTCTTTCCCTGCCTAGAATCTCACATGATGGGAATAAAATTAGGTTAAACTGTGTGATTCCTAAAATTCTTGGAAAATCTGGAACATGGCTTTTCTTCAAGAGTTGTGCAATGTTTGCTTATTGGTAAAAGAAAAAAAAAGTGCTGAAATTCTCAAAGTTTCAATCAAAAGGCAAACAACTTTTACTGCATTTGGCAAAGGCTGTCTTTAACAGTTTAAAACAAAGTGCACATCCTTCTGTTTGGACATAGGGAATTGTCAGAACTGCAGAACTGAGTTTCCAGTCCTTGCTAGGACTCCTTGGATCTCAAAGTGCAGAAGCATCCTCTCCAGCAATTTTAATTCATTAGGAACTGTTGTTAGGTGCTAGACAAAGCTCTGATCTTCTTTCCAGTAAGTCAATAAGAGTTTAAATATTTTCACCAGGAGATGAAAGGTCTGGGTCCTTTCGCCCTGTGGGCAGTCTATGGGTCTTTATGTTCTTTTTATATCTTACTTCCATATTTTTTTCTCTCCTTCAAAAATCAACATTTCTCCTTTAAGCATTGGAATCCTGCTACCCATTACTATGGTTACAGTTCCTGAATCTTGACCCATTTCACTTTCTTTTGAATGTAGAAGTAATAACATTAGCAAATACCACTGTGCTGAGTTCTCATCAAACAGGATACAACATGCTAATTCTAGCTGGGCTGTAAGTGATATCTGTGCAATACCAGTAATTATTCTCTTTTAACGTATCTACAGTAACCAGTTGTGTCATTCATGGCACAATAAATGAGAAAAAATGTTTATTCAAACTGGGATGAAAAGTGTATTTCAGATAACACAGAATCTACAAGTCAGGTTAGCAACAAATTAACAAAAAGACATTTCTGTGTAGTTACTCACTATTTCTTCTCCAAACAAACTGCAAACTCTTAAGCACTTTTATTAGTATTAATAACAGACATATGTTATCTTTATTAGCAGTAAACAAAAAGAAGACATTTATATGAAAATGGCACCCAGTATTCCCAGACTAGAGCTGCACTGTACTGAGCAGGAAAACAAGCATTGGTTATCATATATTGCCATATATTTCACTTTTATATTAACTTTCACCAGAAGATCAGAGGACATGTATCAGGTGAAATGCACTTAACCATGGTGAGATGAATTAGACCAGTATAACACCTTTTTTCCATGAGTTTTAATTTCCTTTTACAGCCACAGAAAGAGCAGCGGGGTAGTTTGTAGGGCAATGATATGCAGTGCTCTGACTCAAATATTGTGAGACAAAAGCAGCACATATTCTGTTTTTGAATGGTAACACTTTGAAAGGCTCCTGCTTCACCCCACCAGTGCCCTCCCCTCCTTTTTAGTCCATGCTGTCCCTGGGCATTGTGCAGCAGGTATCCCCTACTGGAAGTGCTTCTGGTTTATGTGGCAAATCATCTCCATTCAACTGTATCGTGTCTTGAAGTGAAGTCTGACAACTGTGTGGAACATTAGATGATATTTTTTGACAAGAGTATTTTAGACTGTGAAAAAGATAAAAAGGTTTTTTATTTAAAGCTGTCATTTTATATGATAGTAGAGCACCCTGTTGTGTTTTCTTCTCTGTAGCATTTCCATCATCATTATTATTATAAAATAACGGCTTTTGTGGGAAGAAAATGGTTAAGCAAACATGCATGACAAAGTGCACTAAAGACCTTCATGTTTTACTCATAATTAACTTGTTGTCAGTTCTAAATTATGAGTGCAATAGGGTGCGCGTTTGTGTTGTCATAGTGGTGGAGGTAATATAGAGTTCTGTGATAAGATCTGCCCGCACGCTCCTAAAATATGTTGACAGTCCTGGATTCCTGCTCCGATAGCTTCTGTGACCAAGCGTAGCGCACCTTCTCACGGCTTTGCCCTGCTTTCTCATTGCAGTAGGTGTATTCTCACTTCAGTGACACAGTGTCATTTTCCTCCCTCTCCTCCCCTGTGCACTGCTGGGACTTTGCCAAGAGAGCAGGGAGGGAACGTGTGCGTACACAAGGGATTGATTAAAACACAGAGGCGTAAAGCTGCTAAATCAAGCATGTTACATGACTGCTCTGCCATCAGTGAGGTCTGGAAATGGGTCGATGAGAAGAAGCACAACAGGAAGGCTGGTCTGAAACCTTTTTTTGCTATAGCTGTGAGAAAAAAAGTGTTGCACATCTGCCCCACAGATGGCCAGTGCTGGAAGACCATTTCTAAGTGTGAAGTATGCATCACTGCTTCAATTTGGGATATAGGGAGGCTTCAGGTTGAAGTGTGATTGTAGCACGTGCAGATGTACCAAGCTGGTTTTAATCTAAATCTTCATACCATAGGATGCAGCTGCCAAGTAAGTATTCAGGCTTACGTGCAAGCATGCTTTGCTCACAGCAAAAGCAACACTCTGGTGGGTTTTCTGCCATCAGTATGGGAACGAAGTAGAATATGAGAATATTAGAGCTAGCCCAGTTATGTCCGTATGTGCACCAATCCTTCCTTCTGAATCCAGCATAGACCTAGCTTTACCTGTCTGTCAGCACACAATGTTGGGTTTTCCTAACCTGAACTTAACATGGAATATCCTCCAAACTGTATCAGTACGACATTAATGTTTATGTTGAGTGAACTCAGAGGAAACAAAGCAAAAGATTATTCCACAGTAAATTATTTCACAGAACGGCTTTCCAATGTACATGCATATAAAAAAAGAAAAAAAAAGAAAAAAAAAACTTTTACAGCGTGATGTTACTCTTTCAAGTTATAATTCTAAGAGATGAACTTAGCAACCATGAAATCATGGACTAGGACATACTATCTATGTTAGCAAAATAAAAGATTGTCTTTGCTGTGAAAATAATACAGATATTGTTCTCAGGAAACAAGGGAACACTTTGTGGGTGCAAACTTTGGGGAGAGATAGGAGACACAATAGTGATAATCTTTTATTGTGTTCCTGATGAACATACGTTTCCCTTATTTTTACTTTTGAACCGCTTAACAACATTTTCTATGCAACTTAGTATTTGATAGCCACATATTAAAGTGGATATTGACAGCAGAAGTATTATGCTGATGCAGGCATATTGTGTTCTTTCTCTAAGGTTATTCTAGTGAGACTTAGGGTTCCCTTTCCTTTACCTATTGCATGTGCATCGCAGTCATTTATAGGTACCTGACCAAAAAATCAAAGCCAACATTTTATCATAATTAAGGTTTCCCCTTGCTTCTCCTCTTTGTTTGAATATTGGAAACACTTTATAAGTATAAGAAGAGTTAAGCAGTGGTACAGGCTTCATAAAGTAACTGAAGAATCCAATTTTTCTCCTAAAAAGAGAAATCCATTCCATTTCAGGAATGGGCTAGACAAACTTGTCATGGATAGCCTAAGCACATTTAATTTGTCTCAAAGCAAGCAGATGGACTACTTGCTCTTTGAAGTCTCTTCCAGCCCTAAGTTACTATGATTCCTTTATTTGTTTTTATTTCTACTGAAGGGATTAAGGCTGCTTTTGCTGAGCATTATACAGAATCTATAACAAAGAGGGATCTTTCTCTGATGGGTTAAGAGTTTGCCTGCCCTAAGGGTCTCAGAGTTCAACTACAGACAAGACTGCACAAACAAGAAAAGCATAAAAAAAGTTCATAATGACAATCACAGCACTCCATTTGGCTTTTCATAAGTATAATTTAAACATTTTTCTTTATCTCCTGTAAGGCCATCTCTCATTTAGCTACTGAAGGTGATTGTAACTGTAAGAAAACTATTATCCAGACTCTAAGATTAATGATCATTCTCATTGCATTTGGGACAAAATTTCATAACTTTGGCTGAAATGCTGAGTAACTTTTGTCCCCAGCATGAATCTCTCTCATTTTTATTTGATAACTACCATTGTACCTGTGAGTGTAATTGTTAATATAGGTCCTAGGAGGGAGAGCCCATTTTTTGAACATCACTTTGAATAGTTGAACTTCAGGGCTGGCCTCTCATTTTGATTTTGTATTGTAGGCCCGCCATCAGTCTCTGACCTATGGTCAACAGCACTGAACACAAAATGATGTACAGTCAACATTAAACCTTTTTCTCTCTGTCAGCTGATGAAACATGTAGAGAACAAAATACTGGACTGCAAGCAAAATCAGAACAGTTTATTGTCTGTGTAGCATGAAATGGGGATTAGCAGGGGTCAGGCGTTATTACAGACAGAGGGACATCCACTAGCAGAGGAGGACTGTGGGGATGCACTCTCGTCACTCGGTGCAGTAGCTACACATTGAAGCAGGCAGTGGCTGTGGAGACCCACGGCTCTAGTCCAGAGGGAGAATAGGATTGCTGCTATCCCTGAGCCATGTCACCTGAGGCCAGGGATGTTCGATTGGGGTGTAACCATCTGCCTGGCAGAAACTGAAGGAAAAAAAAGATTTTGCAACACTGGTACAGAGAGTTTCTTGGACTCCTACAGACAGATACAAGTTAAGAGTCCAAAAAAAAAGTAGATGTACCTCTGAGTATGAGTTATGGCATTTGACGGTTCCTCAGAATGTTTGCCCTTTCCTGCCGTCATCAAATCCATTTTGCTAAAATTTAGTTTTAGGTCATAGCTCTTCACTGACATTGTGTAGATATCTGCATTGGATATGAGGCTGGTTGTCCTCTACATTGATATGATTTGGAGACCTGCTTTTCTCCAGAGCTGTTTGTTACCTACGTCTTGTATAGAACAGAAAAAAGTACTGAACCTCAGCAAGACTCCCACACTTCCAGTTTTCTTGAAAATAGCAAGGAGATAGCATAGCTGAACTTATTCAATCTAAATTATTTTAAAATCTTAATAAAACTATTGTTGCAGTATAGTACACTCCACATGGTCACTTGCAACTTCCTTCCTGTGCTAGATTAGACATTGGGTTATTACGATATGAAGTGTTATGGCATGAAATATTGAATGAATACTAAATTAAAAATATATTCCCCTATGTAGATGAGCAAACTGATGTTTTGACAAAATATATTATGAGTTCAACTTGGCATCACTAAAATAGCCCCACCAACCCTTTTTCCTCTCATAGTCCCTTGAAATGCAAGAACACCTTATATTTTAGCTGTCATCTTAATGGTAGATATTATTATAGGGGAAAAAGAGCTAATATCAATTGCTTTTAATTTCGGCAGGATTTCTTTTGCATGAAGACAGAGAATTTTTCTTCTATAACCATTTTAACTGSAAGTCAGAGGGCCCTTGCCAAGGAGTTTCAATTATGCTTTTAAAATATAAATCCTAGGAGTCTTGAAATTACAGGGTGTGGGTAGCGATATGTTAAATGTTTTACAAGTGAGGAGAAATTAGTGCGTTTTGGCTTATCCTCAGTGCTGTTAAGAAACAAAACTGTTCTTTTGTTGTAGGTAAAAGCAGTTCCTTCCAAAGAAGTATGTAAAAACTGGAAAGCACTTTCACATAATTCTGTGAAAATGACACACAGATAAGTGCAGAATGTGGAAAATAAAGCCAGCCGCAGAGCCTCACCCAGGACACTGTTAAACAGGAGGACATGGTGTAAACACACCGTAGGATGTTTTGGCTGCTAGAGCAACCATGGGATTATCTGGGGTGTGTTTTAACTCTACCCACCAAACACATTTCCCATATGGTATTAGGGTGGGGTAAGTGAAAAACTACCCCCATATCAAACTATTTCCTTTTTCAGTTTGAGGTTAAGGTGTATGCCTTGGTCGTTTGGGTGGAGAGCACTGACAGCTTCACTGATACTTGAAGGAAAGTGCATTTCAGTTGAGGAAAGGGGGATCTCACCACATGAGCTTTTCATATCAATACTGATTGGGACAAGAGATGTTGTGTCATGAGATAGGAAGAGACAACTTATATAGCTGCCCTTTAGAGAAGTTGTTCTGCAGTTCTACTATCACTAATACTATGTTTATTAGTGATAAGTAATAAAAGAATTCCTATATGAAATAAATGTGATCCAGCTCAGCTGTGGACGGATGACTGTATTCCGGTCACCTTAGTCAGTGTATATTTTATTTCAGCATTATATCTTTATACCAGAAGTAGATGAACAAATGATATCAGCTCTGGTGTTAAGCTAGAATGGTGAAGATGACCAGTACCTACTCTGGTATAAAGTCTGCTGGTATGAAGCTAACCCTTCAACTATTTATGAACAAATTTGAATTAGTTGAATGAGATTATGTAGCATCAGCCTTTTGCATCATGTGGCTTTGGCTTTTTGAATTGGTACCAGGAGTCCTAAAGCCAAATTTTACTGCTTTGTGGAATTATGGCATCAAGTAGTAAAACATGTGCAGTTCCCAGTGTTCCATTATTATGGGTACAGAAATCAATGCATTTTAGAATGACTTAGAAATTTACCAGAAAAATATTGCAAAAGTCACACTGAGGAATGATATTGACACATGCTAAAATGGGAATACAAAATCTTTCAAATGTCTCAGTCCTTTGGGCTGGTCAATGAGTTTTTCACATTTCATTGCCTTTCACTGTTTAAGCAGAGCTTAAAAACAGAATGGATTAGAAAGGTCTAGCTCTTCATTTCAGTAAGCTTTCTACAAAAATTGTTTTGAATCTTTCACATTTATTTAATTAATATTAGCAATAGTAATCCTTTAGTACTTTTCTAACCAAGGCTTTAGCCTTTTGGGATGCTGTAAGAATGCAAGTGCTCCCGAGAGAGCAGGGGACAAATGGGAGCAGGGAACAAATTCCTGTTGCATTTCTGAACACTGAGAGCAAAATGGTCCATGACTGGGATTCCTGAGCACAACTGCAGAATAAAACAATTAGTAACAACTCTTAATACAGCCATAGCCTAATTAAAATTAGTACACAGTGGGCTACACTACTGACATGGGAGAAACTGATGAACAGTGACGTGGATAAAATCACCTTCTTCCATCAAACACAAATTATTGAGCTCAATTCAGGGATAATTTGGGGAAATGTTAGGCATCTGTGATAAACAGGAGATGAGGATCAGTTAATTTAGTGGTCTTTCCTCTCTGAATCTAGGACTGAGTAAAGAGGATGCGAGCTGGATACCTGAAAGTTTACACAATCATCCAAAGCACGATGTTGTTTTTCCTTAAGGTTTCTCTTTCACAGTGGTGTTTTCTCATTGTTTATAGAAATTCTGGGAATTTACTGGCATGTGTTTTGATTGCCCTGTGAGGCTCAGCCAGCTCCCCTCCACAGTTCTAAGATTTGGTTGGAGTCAATGGGCTCTAGAAATGCCATGCACCACCCGTGAATTGAATGCAGACTGTGTCAAAGAGCAAAGCTCGTAATGCCAAATTTTCATCAGAGCTTCGGATTACCTTCTTTCCCCTCCCTCTCCCCAAGGTCTCTCAGAATTAGACTTCAGTGATTCCTGTTTCCTAATCTTCTGTTCAGTTCAGTAGGGCATGCAGTCTTGCTCTTAACATTTCACTATAATTCAACAGGTTATAACAGCTATTATAAAACCTAACAAATGAAATTTTAAAGTAACCTGAGAGATTTCTTTAACAGGTAAGATTCTGATCTTGCAATTTGTTTCACACAGCTAGGGCTCTGTCCAGGATACCACCCACAGGGAACAAAGGAGTAGAGTTCATTATTGAATATAAGAGCTGTAGGGTATTTAAGCATCACAGCTCTTCAGTATGTGACCCTTATCTTTTATCCCATTATATCTATTTTTGATATCTGGTAAGAATACCATGGTACTGACATAACAGAGTCATCCATCAATTGCATTCATGAGCCATTATCAGATTCTTAGAATCTAACACTTCAGAACACTCTTGATTTTGTTTTTTTCATACCATGCCTGCTAAGCAAGGAACATCTGTGTGTGCTGAAAGCTGAGCTCATATTTAAGTATACAGCTAAGCAGGGGAATTAATTTTTCACTTCCTTTATGAAATGGTTCAGAATAAGTAAAGCTCAGTAATCCAGAAATAACCAGGATATAGAACTTGAAAACTTGGCCCAATTTGTTTTTAGGATATAATAGATAAACCTCTGAATCTGAAGTTGCTTCCCACCCTTCACAGATAAAAAGGTCAGGACACATCCGTTCATTCTGTAAACATGCTGATCCAAAGACAGAAATGCTTTAAAATTTAAAATTGAACCACTACTTTTCTTGGGTCGTACACCCAGTTTTTAGGAAGATTTAATGTCAGAATATTCAGATTATCTGACAAAAAAGTGGCACTCTTGCTGATGGAAAGAGTAATTTTATTCTGTCAGATGGCCAGTGTTATATCTTCCATTTTTCTGTTGACCTGTGATATATATATTTTTAAAATCAACAGAAGTCATTTATACATCAAGCGGATACTCTGTAGAGAATTTCAGCAAAAAGCTTTAGGGATTTATATTTAAGATTAGGGCATCAGTCTTATATTCTATTGAGGCTTCTTATCTTTATTCCACACTACCTACTAGCATATAAATCTATACTGGGAGAAGTACCACAGATGCTGTAGTTTACAATATCAAGAAGAAACAAGAGAGGCAGAGGAGACATAAAAGGATAATTTGCTTATACAAAATAGCAGCCTGAAAAATAAAACCAGGAAAACAAACAAGCAGATGGAGAAGGCGAAGTCTGCAAGACACAGCTGTGCAAAGTATTTAAATATCCAGATGCAAAGCAGTTTAAGGGTCAAGGACAAGGAAAGGACATAGAATGCTTTTAGCAGCTCCATGGCACTACTGAATAGCCCACTTTAAAAATTCAAACACATTGATGAATGTTGCTTGTCCAATTTTCTGTCAGTTTGAACAGGAATTTTAGATTTTGTTAGAAATCCTAACACTTGAGATCCCTGAACGCCTTTTAGTATGGATTTGTTACTATTTACACAGGATCACAAAAATTAATGTGTAGGAAAAAAGCATTCTCAATTGGTCTTTACTCAATGCTCTTCTAGAAAAAGGAATAATAAAATACATTTTTTAGAGTAGTCAGAATTGTTTTCTGAAGCAGTCACTATTCATAATAATAATAATTTGCATGTATATTGTATACTGACTTTCATCTAAAGGATTCAAGTGCTTTATGAATGTTAATTAGGCATCTGCAGGCATCTATTAGGCCCCACCAGTTGCTAGATGGTGATTTTGGTCTGTCATTAACTCAAAGGACTCCACCTGCTTATTTGTTTAGTGCTCTCTAAAGGGGCCTGGGGGAAGTGTTGTATCTTTATTGTTTGCTTGATACTGAAATGTAGGAAAGGAGGTTCTTGCTCTAAAATGTAGCTGCAGTGGAAAGCGTTCACCTAAAATGAGTTCCTGAACAAGATTTTATTACTGTGTCGATTATTTCTCTGAGCTTTAGACTCCCTCCTGAACTGGCATGTGTTCCCCTCACATCAGTGTCTCAAAGAGAGACTTTCATTCCTGCCCTCAGTCCTGTCTCAGGTTCTTCAGCTGTTTCAGGATCTCGTTCAAAGCTACAGATCCACTTCATAATCCCTCTACACACATTTTACAATCCTCTCAAATGCTTCCTCTCTTGCTTGCCCTTCCTTCCTCACCTCCTCTGGTGCCTTCGTGTTCAGCCTTCGTTCTGCTCCAGGTCTAGCAGGGCCATCAGCAGTGCTACGGGCCCCTCCAGTCCTGTGAGGTTCTACTCAGGCAGCTGCATTGCCTCCTTTGTGCACTGAATAACTCCGTTAAAATCAGCCTCATACTCACTGTATTTTTGATAAAGACTTCTAATCTCCATACAAGGAACTTCAGAAGCAAGGTAAATAAGAAAAAAGAGCCGGGGGCGATGAAAACTGAGCTAGTGAGTCACATGTGAGCAAGAGTCTAGTGTAAGCACTGTACTTAAACATACTGTAATAGTCTGCATCCCTCATAAGGGAGAACTGCAAAGCACAAAGAATATTGTTTTCCTAAATTGTGATTTCATAATTAAGGCAAGAAAGTGCATTTAGATTGTGAAAATCATATTTCCTATGACTAGAGAGACAGAAAAAGTAATATAAAATGACTTCGATAATGCTATATAAAGACAACTTTCTCATTACTAACTAGAAATTTTAAGGGGTTTTAAAAACCTTTTTCAGTGAGTTGCCTGGTTTTTGGTTGCAAGCTCTTTGTGTAGGACTCTTACATATCAGTTTCTGTTCACACACTCAGATGTTTACATTAAACAAAGAACTATATTTTCCAGTTTCCTATGGATTTTTTTTTCCATGCTGCCATTGCAGCAGATGGAAATAGCTGGACATTACAAATCTGATTCTGGCTTTTCAGGATCTTTCAGTACACAAAGATAGCAGCAAGCCCTGAGTCTCTGGTCACATCCTTTGGTCCTGACTCTCTAGAATTACCATCAACTTATACAAATAGTCCTATGATCAGTCATGATCCTGATTTATCACTAGACATGTTTGGTTTAGATGGGTTCAACAGAGTAGCATCATTGTACTGTGGATGATTGAATGGGTCATTTCATTAAAAATATTCATGTGTGTAACAGCTGCAGAATCAGACCCTGTTCTGTAGTTTTAAATAATGATTTTAAAACTTACAAACCTTGCTGGACTACAGGAGAGTATCTGTCGGTTCATCTTCAAGAGGCAGTACTAATGGTGTCTTAGAGGCATCAGCATAGCGGACGGACTGTCCCATATCTTGATAAGGGCAGCAGCTTCTGAATCTGTGCTGGTCTGTAGAGATTATGTTAAGGCTAAATACCAACAAATGCTATTCCAGAAAGCTGAAAGCTTCCTCCTCGTTTAACATGATACAGAGAGCCACTGCTATGTCTGCAGAGGAGAGCTGGTGGAGTGCACTGGACAGCTAGGACAAAGTGGTGCTGCTGTCACAAAGTCTGCAATGAGTCCCCTGGTACCTACTAGGGGCCAGGTTGGTCCTGGCTGGATCCTGCAGCATTACTCATCTGTCTTTGCACTGTACATGGCAACTTTCTGTGGCCTAACCTGCCCAGATGCTGGAGGTGACAGGCAGCGGCACAATCCAGAGCACTGGGGAGCACAGTGCTGCCGGCAGCTACTGCCACCACCTTTTTGTCCTTTCCCTAGCTCCAGATCACTGCCTTCTCTCTGTCCCTCTGCTTTGGGATTGCTCTGTGCCCTTCCTAAGGCTCCTGCTGCCTCCTCCTGACCCTCCTGCAGCCGTCGTGACCACCAGCTCCATGTCCAGTTGGCCTCAGCTGGGCTCATCTCATGGCACCTCTGTTCCTGGAGCGGGGCATGGGCATCCCAATTCTCCTGGCTACACGCACGCTTCCTGCTGCTGCTCGTGGTGGTACACAAGCAAATTAAATGCAAGAACCCCTGCTCTACATGTAGCAGCAGCATCATTTCCTTGTTATGAAATGAATCATGCTTTCATTCTTCTGACGGTTAGGAAAAAAAAAAAGGGAAAAGTGTGACTGTGAACTACATTCCTTTTTCCTTGCATTCAAGAATTGAGGCTAAAGCCAAAGCACTGTTGAACATGGAACCAATTATTGTATTATCAGCTACCCAAAGAAAATAAATTCACCAAGGAAAAAACACCCCTATATACTAGGCAAAGCTACTTTAAAATCTGTAGAGTTCTTTTTAAATTCTGAAAATCCTTTAGATCCTACCTCTTTTTCTCCTGTTTCCTGTCATTGCTATAACAAACCTTTTTGGCGAGCAAACAAGATTTCTTTTGTTGCACTGAAAACTTCATGAGTGATTAATTTTTTTCTTAGAAAAAGCTTCAAGCCAAATATTGTTTTCAGAGCCTTTTCTTCCTACGTTCTCTCCCCTCCCCAAATCCTTTTCCTGAGGGACATCCTTGTTCATGGTAGCCTACTGTAAACAAAAGAAAGATGATATCAAAGTAATTGCTTGAAATATAATTGATGACAGACTTCTTCATGTGCAACACTTAGCAATGTATTTGCCTGAACATAATACATTTGCGCACTTTGCTAATGCTTGGAAACGAATCATCCTTTGGAGAAAAAAAAAAAAGAAAAAAGAAAAACAGGCGAGTTCATTACTTAAAAGGACTTGGAAGCTCATAAGGTACATCCGGTGCTTTTCCAAACATGGTCTGTGTCTGCATCTCGCCAGCTTCTTCCAGCAGATTTTGGTATCTCGTCCCTTACAGATTTTGTGTTTGAGAGGTTTTATCATCCACCTCTCCATATGCTATCACATATTTTCTGATAGCTTTTTTCACAGCATACCCAGAAGGCTGCTTGGGGGCCTCCTGTTTTTTGATCAATCTGTAATATGTTTTGCTTTCATCCATTCCTATTTGGAAGTCTGTTTTCTTGTTCATTTTTTTATTGTTTCTATTCAGGCTTTTTAAAATTGAAATAGGCTTTGTACGAATAGACAGTAAGGAGTATTTCATCAAGTCTGGACCCCTTCACCTTTCCCTCTCCCCATCCAGTTGGGATCCATTTTAGCCACCCACCCATCCAAATCTCCCCCAAGGGTAGGCCAACACAATTTGCAGTTACAGAAGAACTAGCTAACTTTAAACTAGATACTTTGGTTACTGCTGGTAGTCTAGCTGTAGCAAACGTAGACTGATTAATTTTGGTATATCATGCCAGAGAGGTATAATTCCGAAGATTTTTTCACAATTCAAGATTAGAAGTGGCAAAAGCAAACCAAGAAAAAGAGAAAAAAAGAACAGAAGGATTTTGAAACAATTTTGCTCGATATATTTTGGGATTTTTTTTGCAAAATGTGACTTGTGTAATTCTCCATTAATACTTTTACCTCCATTGCAATCTTTTTACCCTTGGCTAAAGTTTATGTCTCCTTTCTCCAAATCCTACTTGAACTCATTTTTCCATGATGTCACAAGGAAATCTTGGCCAGATAAGACTCAGCGAAGATTCCTATTATCTCTCAAATTATAGATCTATAATTTATGATGATTCATTGTGGAGAAAATAAATGATGATTTTTGCTTGAGTACATAATTTCATGGCTAATGTACATAGTCACTTGATGTTGCTATTGTACTTCTTCACTTCCCCTTTCTATGTGTTCTACTCACTCATATTCAGTCTTAAATTAAATGAAAGGCTCATGGTTTGAGACAGTGTTTATATAAGCCTCAGTGCAGTGAGATATCAACCTTGACCCAAATCCATGTGTTCTGGCTCACTACGAATAAATAATAGCAACAACAGTAGTTTAAAGACAGTGGGTGGGATCTTGACCATGTAGTTTAAGAATATAATTGCACTTTAATTATAGACTCTTAGGGTGGAATTTCATTTCACGTAAATTTAATTGTTTGCTACACAGATGTCTATGTTGCAGCTATTTGTTGAGGCTTGCTCTCTTTATATTTATTGGAGAAAAAGAGACACTTAGAGGCACAATTCTGGTCTATTTTAGGATGAGATGCAGCACTCCTCTAAGGGAACAAAAGAAACTCTGTCATGATGTAATACAGAGGAGTTCAAGGGTTTCTGCCTCACTAAGATCATGTTGTTTACAAATGGAAAACAAGTCTCTAGGAGAAATGGAGATACTCCTATGTGGCTAGTGCCTCAAATAGAGGTTTCAATCAGGTTATGAGAATGAACTTATTATCCATGATAACAATGGTTTTAGATACTGGTGGGAAGACTCTTATAAGCCTTTTGAGAAATCTTCCTGTGACTAGATCACAAACTTATGAGCTGGGGAATGGAAATTATTTAATAGATGCTAATGCTACTCTCAAAGAAATTGGTTTCTCTGAAATTCCTGGCAACACATAATCTAATACTTCTAGTAATGTTGAATGCAGAATGAATTATTTCATGACTAAAATAATTTTCCTTTGGAAATGTATGTCTTTCTTACATATCACTTTCTTCTGCTAGATAGGAGAGAGAGAACTTATAAAGGGGAAAATCTTTGCAAGTCATCTATCTAAGCAGTATGTTGTGAAATGCAAAGAGAATGTATTAGGCTTGCATGAATTTTCTTTCCTCAGTGCAGAGGTCTGGCTCAAACATAAATGTGTAGTCGGATATCTGCAGAATCTGGGAAAATCGAAACTGTTGTGACCAAGGGGCATACATTTCTAGGAGAGATGCCTTTTGTCCTTCAGCCTTTTTCAGGGCTCTTGTTGCATTTGTGGCAAAGTGTGTATCAGCAGATACATCCAGAGGATCATTAATTATCCTTTATTCAACCTGTTCCTGGAATAACATCTTTGACTCTTCTTGGTCATGTTCATAGAATATGCAGAAGGTCATTTCAGAGTTGGAATATCAAGTCTACAATTTAGCTTCAGACTTGTAAGAATCAATTAAGCGTAAGTCTGTGAATTCAATAAAACCACACTATCATAAAAAACACTATAAGAGAAAAAAGAATTATTCATTGATTTTTTAAAAATATAAACATTAGAACTACCAATATTTTCACATTTGTGTGAATCTAAAATAAGCTATTTTGGATTCACACGCCTGCATGAAGGCCCTGCCTTCATTTAATCTGCTCCTAAATAACAGTGAATTGTCTGACTATATCTCTCCTTTTCCTAGAACTCCAAGAGTCTTGGTGGCTGCACTGCGGACCATGCAGAGCAACAGTTTCTTAAGGACTTCTTTCCTCTTATCTACAAGTGACACTAATTCCTTTTACTTATTAATGCATTTTCCTTTGACCGTTCATATATTATTTAGCACAAAGAAAGGAATATAGGAACACTGGTTGGAAAGATATAGTTTAATTACATCTAATATACTTAGAAGGGCACAATAGCCACATAAAGACAGAGAGTAAAAATCACACAAGAGAAGAAAGATACATGGCTTTGATTTCACCCTCTAATTAATTGCGTTGCCCAAAACCACAGCTGTATGCCATGAAAGAACGTCTAAAAGAGATTGTGTGATGACAGTTATGTAGCTATTACTCATTTATCCCAAAGCAGCAAACTTATGTTCTGCAACAGCTTTTTCTAATATATTTTTTATTATTTCTCTCTCTGTTATAAAACAAAATAAATACAATGGCAGCAAGTTCCAAAATATAAGTAAAAGCTTTAGAGCCATAATTTCTTGTCTCTTAAAAAAGAGTGCAGATGGTCTTTCTGCAATACTTCACTAATTCCAGGCCTGGTCAGAATTTGTCAAAGAAAATTTTTTTTAAAAAAAGATTATTTACTAATTGTTTAAGAAATTATTTAAAGTGCTTTTTAGAAAAAATCTCAAATAAGAATGATTCATTCTGAAAATATTTCTTAGTTTGAAAACATAACTATAAAATATAAATGTTTGAATTATTTTATTTATCTTTTTGTGAATCAACCTTATTTAGTACTGAGCATTTTGGATTTAGAACAGCTCAGATTTTTACAGACATACAGCTTTCATTCAAGGGGTTGAAACAATGTCAGATGTTTAGTAAGATGTTTAATAAGCTCCTCAGAGTCAATGAAAAAGAGTGGTAAAACAGGCAATTCCTTCCTTATTTGGGATCTGTGAAATGGAGCACATTTCCTGTTCAGAGCGGTCAGGCTGAATATTGGAGATGTGCATCTAAACAGCATCCTAGGCATACCCCTTATTTCTGGAAATAGGTGATAAATTATGTGTACTAGTCGCCCTGTGACTTCAAAGGTAAAGCCATTATACAGACTGCTTCTTCAGCTTTGCACATTTCCAGAGAAGTTGACCGAAAACTGCATATAAAGGGAGTCAGGTTAACCTTCAAAGATTAGGCTACAGCAAAGCATAAGTGAAGAAGAATTGGAGTCATTTAACATCATTCATATTTATAACTATATGTGCACATACGTTTATTAAGGTATTTGGCTACTTGTGCTCTTCTACAGTTTTCAGGAGACTGTTTATGGTGCTAAGGCAATTTCTGATGAAAGTAAACTATATAGGCCATTTAGTTGAATTATCCTTATTTTTTTCCCCTCTTATTTCTTTAATACTTAAACCACATAAGCAGTATGTAGTAGGTATCCCGAAAGAGACTAAACATAAAAAAGAGAGACAGAAAGCCAAGATAAGATTCATTCAGCAGACCCACTCAAAAGCAAACAACTCTTTTTGCAAAAAGTTTCCCTTTAGAGGTTTTTCATCAAAAGGTTTGACAAGGAGATATGAATTTTCTTTTCCTTTTCATCTTTTCCTTTTCCCCTCAAGGTTTCACATTTTATTTCCCTAATATTTTGCTGCAAAAATTTGATCATGTTTTTGACAGAAAAATCAATTCTGCAAGATAGAATTTTTATTCGGCCAAGAATAAAGCCCTTAGATGAGGTGCCAAAACTGCGGAGCGTCCTTGCTCTAAGGCTTCCCTTTAAAAGCACGGGCAGCGGGGAGAGGGGAGCCAGGCAGCCAGCAGCTATCTCCAGAGGAGCAACCTGCCAGGGGCAAGTCAGCTCTGAGTGAGTCACCGTGGCTCCTGAGGAAGCTTATAGCAGCTGCGCTCCTAACTCTGCGACCTTGGCTATGCACTTGCAGTTCGGCAGGATGCACCTGAGCCTAGTGCCATCCTGCAGAGGAGTTAAATGCTACGGCTCCTTTTGTTTATAGCGCTTTGCTGGTAAATGAAAGTAACAAAAACTGCTTACGTACACATAATTAAAACACATACAGTATCTGACATAATGCTGGGTAAATCCTTCTAATCCTGTCTCATAACAAACATGTTGCACAGTCATGCTCAGTATTACTTTAGCAATGGATTCTGAATGCAAGTTCATATTCCTTCAAAATTTGTAAAGCTACAAAAGTTCAGAGGATTAGATTTGCAATTTAATCTGTTTACAGCTCAGTTAAAATGTACATCCATTCAAATTTGTTTGATGGAAATACTGAGAATGACTCACTAGTTCCATAATTTGTATTTTATTAAACCCTGTCAAAATACGATTTATGGCTAACCCAAGACAGCCTTGAGACATGAAAGCAGAAATCTTTTGTAGGTGTTATATGACAGATGTTAGTCTGAGTTTGTTTCTTGTGCTCACAATCCATAATTTGCATAAGAATAAGCACTCTGATTTCAGCTAATTGATACGTGCCTCTAACTGTCATGTCAATCTTCTCCCTGGCAAGGCGGATATCTTCGATAGTGTGCATGCTATCCAAAAGTAACATTCCTAATACGTGTCCATGCTCTAACCTGCTATCAGTTTCGGCCCACTGTTGAGGAAGTTTTAAATTAAAGGGTTCCCTTTTTATTCTCTCAGCCATTAGAATAACTGTGCTGACCTAAACATGAGCTAAATACTTCACAGTATTCCTGAACATAAGAACAGGGTTTGCTAAGATACGAATAGTAGGATGAAGCCTGAAAATAGAGAAGGTAGGATGTTCCAAATTCAGGTATTATTTGGTAGTGACAAAAGGACCTTTTTGAGCATCCAGGGAATCAGTCATCTCCAAAGTATACAACAAATGGTAGTCTGATTTTAATTACTGGTACTCTAGCTGTACAGCATTTGAAATTTTCTACATGTCGTTTTCTAAAAGCGGATTTCTGAAAGGATTATCCCTGTAAGTGCCATAAAGATCCAATTAGAAGCAATTGCTTGATATCAGAATCCTTTTGATCAATCTTCTGTAGTGGCCCACTTCTAAATTCCTCAGGAGCTTTCAGCTTCATTGGCACTCCAGAAATAATACCTCGGTAGGATGCAACTTTGGTGCTCTGAGCTCTGATACACCCTCTATTCAGGCACCTGCACTAGACATTATCATGTCGCAGCACGGTTCTTTTGCTAACAGCAATAACGCTGGCCAGCAAAATAGGAGGACTGGAATTGTTAGGCACTTTTCAAAGCTTCAGCTTTTCAAAGGCAAACAGCTGAGTCCCGTCTTCAGGTAATTATGTTGTCTCTCACTGAAATCAATAGAACGATCCCTTTTTTACCTTTTTGTACACTTAGGAGATTAAAACAAGCAGTATGCCCAATGTAAGATAGATACAATTCTCTTTTAATAGGAACATACACAATAACCACCACACATCTTCCTAGAAGAATGTGATTTACATCATTATGTTAGAGAGGAGTGAGGAAAATTCTGCTTTACTTTTTAGCTATGAGGCAAACAGTGGGAATAATCAGAACATTTTTTATTTTCAGATGATAGAACCAGTCAATACAATATCTAGCAAAATGTTCTGCTGTGTTCACAAAATCCTATTTCTTACATTTTCATTATGTAGTTCTTTCCTTATTCTGAAAGAAAGTGGTGATAGAGAGGCTAGGAAAATACACAAAGTGTATAATCATGGTTTCAAATGGCAATATTGGGCTAAATATAGCAGCCCACAAATCATAAGAATTGCAAGACTTCTGCCCGTAGACCGACACTTTCTTCTACCTTCAGCTGATAAGACGATACTGCTTGCAGGATATTAAACACCCTCTAACTTTGATATAACACCTTCACTGCAACCTGCATTTTTTTTCCCCTTGCCCTATTTTACTGCTGACAAGTCAAACCAAAAATCCTGTTATTCTAAARGTTTGGCAGGACTCCTCAAAGCCATAGTTCTTCAGCAAAATACGTTTTCAGCAATGTTTTCCTTCAGTTTTCGTTAAGTGTGAATGCAATACCATGTAAATTTGTGAGGTGCTTGTGAAATGTGTGTATTTAGTTGTTTCTCTTCTATAAAAGAATAGATTATTTTTACAGCTGATAGTAGCTTTGGTTTAAGGATGTTTTAGTTCCAATGGGAATGAAAGAACATGTTGGTCAGACAAATTAATGTTGTCAATATCCTTATAGCAACTGATTTTAATGGGGGAGCTCCTGCAGGATTAATAACAGTAATAAAATAAAATAGTTAACATTTATATAAGGCTTTACATCTTCAATGCCTGTGATAGCTAACCTACATCTGAATTCATGAAGATCCATGTAGATGAGAGGACCTATAGCAATTTGCATCATCTGAGAATCTCATAGCTATATTTTTAACTCACATTTATATAACAAAGATTATTTTGTGGGAAAATATTTCTAAATACAATCACAAAATGTAACGGAAACATACTTTTAGGAAAAAAAAGAAAAGAGTTAGAATAAAAGACTGGGTCAAAACCTTCTCTTTAAATCAGTCTATACTGGCTTATCCATCATATCTATAAAATATGTTTAAACATGGTTAGCCAGTCTTTAACAGCTTGGTCTTTCTTTGTGAACTAGTGGCAAACTAATGTTTAAAAATAGGCTGTGTTATAAACCAGCTTAACTTGATGAGTCACATACTATTGAATGTTGTTTTTAAATGCAACTACCAAGCTAATATGAATGGACCCTTCAACTACTCCCACAGGATGTTAAAATAGCTTGTCCCAATTCTTCTCTGATTTATATCAGTATAATCAAGAATAGTGCATTGCACAGGTGTAAAAATTGCTTAAATGAGGATGTAATCAAGGTAAAACTTTTTTTTTTGGGGGGGGGTGGGGAGTAGATAGAAATATTATCTTTTTCCTAATGCAGAATTTTAGTGCTTTGTTTTATTGTTGCTTGCATATTTCTAAGAAGAGAGGGAGTTTAATACTGAATATTGACCCATGAAAAAATTACATCTATGTGAGACTCTGTTACATTCTATTTTTCCCATCTCAGTTCGCTTAGATCATCTCATCCCAAGCATTAAAAAAAAAAAAAAAGGTCAGTAGAATTGTAGCGTGGTCTTTGTAGCAGAAAAGTACTGAAGCACATGAGTAGTCCCATTGATTCGAGGAAGATGATTTCCCTGAAGCCTTTTCCATTTTCAACGGGACTGCTTGTGTGTTTAAAATTATGCATGGATATAAGTGCTTTTCAAATCTGAGGTTTGAAATGTGTATTTTGTATTCTATAGACTGTGTCTACCATTTGAATATTTCAATGAAATTTCCTGGATTTGTTTAAAAAAAGTTGTTTTCTCAGATTTTTTACAAGAGAAACCTGAGCCTGTTTCCTGCAGAGAAAAAAAAAAAAAAAAGCATCAATTAAAGGCTAGCTTCCCTACGGCAATACTATATTTGGTCAAGGTCCATGACTCATCTTTCCTAGAAATACTACAGTGATATCACAAAGTCTGTTTCCTTCTTGCTCCAAGTAGATTTAGTCTCCCAAGTATACAGGGAATTCAGTTTTCTGAAAGCCTTTTGATTTCTAATGCAGTAATATTTTATTATGCATGTAGCAAAGCAAGTGTTAGGCAGCTCTTCTCTCACTGTAGCGATTTTAAGACTGTATTTTCTTCCTTAGTTGAGCCAAAATTGTAATATCAACTCCAAAAATAGCTTATGTAACCTTTGTACAAAGCTCTAAAGTGAAATTGTGTGGAAAAAAACAATACATTTTTCTAACATCCTTTAAAGATATTTACATGAATCTGTTTCAGCTGTGTTTGTTTAAACATGTGTGATTTCTGCACCAAAAAAACTAACTTGGAGTTTGAGTTTTAATTTTTCATTCCATAATTCAATACAAACAGCTTAAGCTTTTATAATATGAGCATTCTGGGATAAAAAACAAGCCTCCTTGGTTTGTCCAGAACTGAGTATACAGGACTGCTAGCAGGAACAGGCTACTAAGCAGACTGTTTTCCAGGGAATAGAAAGCGTAGTCTCAAGAAATTTGATATTATTCCTTTCAATAGTTGGAAATCCTCTAGCAGGCTTTCCTTTTTTATTGAAAAAGCCATTGGACCTGCCTGGAGCAGTGGAGCACTTAGGAACTAACCTTTGTGAAATTAATAAAGACAATTATCTGTCTATATCTTTATAGTTTCCCCTTATGCTCAATTGCCGAAAGACAAAAAGACACAACAATCAGTGATGTTGATGAGAACTTCAACCAGGAATACAGTGAGTGACCTTGGAAACCTACTGGAAGTGCAATTAAAGATGCAGCCTGCAGCAATCAGACTGTAACATACTCTTAGAAGGGGGAAAAAAAGACTAAAGTCTGGCTGTTTGGCAGAACTTTTGTTTTTTTGCTGAAAGATTAGTCCATTGCTATGAAAGACAATATGTAATATTCACTGATAATTATGAGGCTGAAATGTACTACTTGTTGTACAACCAACAGATAAAGTATTTCCTGCAATTTTGAAAAGTATACAGAATAACCTCTTTTCAGTGCTACTGGTGAGTGAGGAATTTTTCTGTATCCACTGATGCACTCAGAATGAGAGCAAATGGATTTAGTAAGAGAAAGATACTGGAGATGTTAGCGTTGCAACAACCTCATGAAATCTGTGTGGCAAAAGGCTGGAGGTCAAACAAAAAGAACAGCTTGGACCACCATCAAAGGTTGAGTGCTTGTGTTCTGGGAAATAGGCTCATGATATTAACTGTTGTCAATTCTGTGATAAATATTGTGGAGTCTGCAAGAAGTTAGGGCTCTTAGAAGATGTGCAGGTCAATACAAAAAGCACAATCACTGTGATATAAGAGGAATGCCAGAGTATTTCACCGTCAACCATTTATAGATGACAACACAGAATTCACAGAGAATACAGTAGCAGCTGCATAGCTGTCAATAAATGGATTCTTCTCGCTTTACTGTGAGGGTAACAGAGCACTGGAACAGGTTGCCCAGAGAGGTGTGGAGTCTCCATCCTTGGAGATATTCAAAACATGTCTGGACACAGTCCTGGGCAATCTGCTCTAGCCAACCCTGCTTGAGCAGGGTGGTTGGACTAGATCATCTCCAGAAGTCCCTGTCAACCTTAACCATTCTGTGATTCTGTGTAAGGAGATCCTACCTAGATCAGTAATTAACTGGGATGCTGAAATCTTAGAAGATAAGGAAGACCAGAATACCTGCAGGTTTGGAAAAAAAAATTGGACACGGTAACTGATGTATTCTGAGTTTGAATTGAAACTTTTACACATGTGTAAACAAAATTTGAATATGAAGAGTGAATAATTGCTACATCAGTCTACAGAGGTATATCTGCTTTCACTTTTCATGTGTAAAGAAGATATCACGCTACTGAAATGCTGAACTACTGAAATAAAAAATAGATATTTAAGATGGGACCTAGTTTGGCTAATGCAGGCACTGCTTCACCAAACCCTCGTCTACCTTCGAAGAAAACAGGGACAATCTGATCTTCTTGTTAAATAACATCAGTGAAGACAGGTAGAAAACTGTCCTCTGAAGAACTGTCATACACTTCAGATCGGTGAGCTTCACTTTCTATGGAATATAGACAATTTGAGAGGGCTGTCTAATCCACCTGAGTTAGTATTTAAGGAGTACAAGGACCATAGCATATTATCTATTCATGGTGCAACTCCATTTGCAATCAACTGAAGCTGGGATTACTCACAACTTCTTAAAATCTGGGTAGGCTTTTCCATGTCAAAAATCTGTGGCTTATACAACTTATCTGTCATTCTAGGCTGTAAGAACACATATAGAGATGCTCACATCAGGTCTGGTGCTGGAATCAGCACATTTGCTTAGCCTAACCAGTCCCCTGAGAATGGGGAAGGAGGATGTGTTAGTCCCTGTGAAGCGCCATGTTAACAGAGACACCTTGTTTCCAGAACTCAGGCTAGTGTGTCAGCACAACACTGCACTGTGTTGTGGATAAATACTAGCATATGAGCTAACTCAGGTATCCCTATATGGCATTCACTGCTCTACGTAAATGTATCTTCTCAATATGGCATAGAAACCTAGCAGGCAAAAGCAGGTACTGAACTTAGTCCTTCTCAGTGCTTTACGTAAATATAGACTGTTCTCTCTTCCTGCAGTTCTCTGCTTCATTCTCTCTATATTTCCCAGCTTCTTACAGGAATAAGGTTTGGGTCTTACAGCCAACATTCTCACCTGCAACACTTATTTTTTTCTCAGCTCACAGGCCAATGTGTTTTTTGAAATATATTTTCCCCAGCGTCATTTTTTTCAACAGCTGAACTATTTTAGCCATGGCTTCCTCCAAGAATTCTGAGACAGATATCTGGCCTAAAAACTTGAGCTTGAACTGCTGAGTTTGACAAGCATACAAGGAATGAGAACAAGCACTTATAGTGAAATGCTGTCAAACAATTTTCCTCTAGTTGGAGCTGCTGGCTCTGCCTACTATATTTTTGTGGTTTATTGTAAGTCCTCTAATTTCTTCCATCTTGATAGAAAGCAATAATACAAGAGTTAAGAATTGTTCTCTGGCTCTAAACAGGTGTAGATTGAGTAAGTCACTTCTTTCTTAAAATTTTCTTTTTTTATTTTACAACTAATTAGTTTCTAATAGATGGCCTTTTCATTATAGAACCAATTCTCCCTACTTTCAGAGCACCCATCATATTTAATTCAGTTTTAAATAATTTTGTTCAGCCACGGTTAACCCTTGCCACCACAACATCTTAATTTCCTACCCTCCTCTGAACCACCCACTTGCTACAGCAAAAAGATTCTATGTGATTTTATCTTCATTTGCAAAAGCAGCTGGTCTCAACCTGTTCCTACGCTGAGCATTTCATTTCATGCTGAGAGTGTTGCTCTGCTTTTGTTTTATCATTCTAGGCTCTAAGAGGCTCCCGATAAACCGCAAAAAATTCCAGTAATGCAATGGAAGGAACTAACTTCTTAGAAGCAGTCTAAATGCCTTCAGAGGTCTGCTTTCGTCTGCAACCCAGTTTGAGACTTTAGAGAATTCTGGCAATTAAAACAATGCTGTTAAGGGACATTTCAGATAAAGACTGCCATGTCTTTGCTATCTGAGGCCTCATTACCTGAGCTGTTCAAAGCTGAGCATACTGAATGCTTTGAAGATGGGGGAGCCCAAGCATCCAATTACTGATCTACATATTTGAAGCATGATAAAGCTGGGTTTCCTTTAGCACCTCATTGAATCAGAAAAGCACTTTTTTTTTATTTATTTTCAAGATTTATAGTTTTCATATTAGCATTTTTCATCCTTCTCCAGTGGCAACATGACCTTTTTCATGTCTTTTGCCCAAATTGACAAACAAGTTAACTTACAAGGAAACTTAAGTTGGTGTCATGTCCAATGAGGAATGTATCCCCCTGCCTCAAGCTCCCCAGTAAGGGGTTCAGTCCCAGTAATTCCAATTTCTTGCTCACCTGCTTTAGTGTTGGACCAGTACAGACTCAGAGTGTGGCTTCAGTTCCCTTACATGTGGCGCATTAGGCTGAGAAGCCAGGAACAATGTTCCCAGCACTGCAGCAGGAGAAGGAGTTTGCTGATGGAGCAGTAAGTATGACAGTGTAGTAAATGAAATCCAACTGTGAAATGTAGAACTATGTTATGATGGTGAGTCAGAGTAGCAGATAAAATGTAATGTTATTAACTGAAGAATAACGAAATGTAATGTTATTAACTGAAGAATAATGTGCATGGGGTGAGCGAGGGGAAGAACAACCTAAACTATACATATTTGGTGATAGGCCCAGAACTAGCTATTATTACTACAAAAGGAGATCTTGCAGTAATTCTAGTGAGTTCGATGGAAATCTCAGATCAGTCATCAGTAGCATTCAGGAGCAAATTGCATGATAGGAAGTATTAGGAACAAGGAACAAAACTGAAGATGTCGTTAGACCACCATATGCATCTATGATTTGTCTACATCTAGATATTCCAGGTAATTCCTCTCCTTTCCCTGTCCTCACCTCTTCCTCTCCCTTTTCCTCCCCCGACCCACTGTCTCTCCTTCTCCCTATTCCTCTCCCACTCCCTCTGCCTCATGCATTATAGTCAAATGAGAAAATAACTGCAAAAAGAACAGTAAAGACTAAGAAGGGCACAGGACAACTGCCATATCCAGCAAAAAGCGACTAAATAGATTAAGACTGCATAGTTGGAAAATGCATGACTGAAGAGGGGTATGATAGACATCTGTAAATGGCACAGAGAAAAGTTCTTCAGGGTTCTTATAATACCAAAAGTAGGGGGAACTATATGAAGTTACCAAGTGGCAAGAACAAAAGAAAAAGGTTCTTGTTCACACTACATTATATTAAAATTATATTGTGGAACAAATTGCTCTGGAACAGCATGATTGTGAAACTTTACAGAGCTTTAAAAGCAACCATTAAACGTGGGATAGCAGCTCTGGATCTGGGAGTCCTTGAGCTGCCGGTCGCTGCAAGCTGCTCGGTGGACTGAGGAAACGCTGCTATATGATTGCCCATGTCTCACACATTCTTACAGGGATTGCTAGCAAGACAAAAGTTTGTTTGTTTGTTTGTTTTCGGTCTGGCCCAGAATAATTGTTCAGCCATTTACTCTAGCAATATATTCTATTTCTGGCATGTGTGCCATGGATATGACATCTCTCCTTTTTTTTTTTTTAAT
>NW_020447353.1:989888-1122789 GCF_003343035.1 Apteryx rowi
CTCTTTTTTTTTTTTTTTTTTTTTTTAATCGGGATATTAAGATCTAATATGAAGAGATACAGAATGCCAGAAGGTGGCAAATTTATGGGTCAGGAAAAAAAAAAGTTCTTTTCTACTGTGGGACTGAAAAAAGATAATGTTAGATACTGATTACTACTGCAGTCTTTCTTTTAACAAATGCTGTTGTTTTCAGTTCTAAAGGTCTCTCGTCAAATCGCAATAGTGACAAGTAACTTATTAGCACTACATCAGCCACTCAGCTCATACAAAGTTGTTATCTCATTTTTTTTCAAGGGTTCATCCATTTGTGTCATTTCCAATATCATTTAAAAGCTTTTTTTTTTTTTTTTGGAATGGACAAAATGGCTTATGACCTGCAGAGAAAGTATGGGACATTACTGAGTAAGAAATGATTTTCATCTGTGTTAAAGGCCCACAATCTATAACTCTTATTCACAGGTAGCTCTTATTCACAGTGCCATTGCCCTTAGCAAACAATTTGAGAGGAAAGGATGGTTAAAATGCTGGACATTCAATAGGCTGGGCTTAATCCTCTACTTTGTCATAGACTTCTTGTCTGTTGTTTCCTAGCTGAGAAAAGAGGATACCACTTTATCTTTCACCTCATTTTCAAAAATTTCTTTCTCCAGGTAGTCAAGACTCATTCATCTGTTGAGACAAAGTCCTGGTCTTGTTTGAGGTTCTTAGGTATTGCTATAATACCACTAATGTGAATAATAAAACTAAGTAATAATTTGGCTTTAGTAGCTTTGTATTTCAAATGTATTAATTGAAAATTTCTGTGCTGTAGAACAGAATATCTGAGAACTGGAATTCTCTATCAGATGTACAGTACTGCAAAAAATACACAGACCGGCTGAGCACAAACATCTAAAATTTATCAGAAATCCATTCAGCCATGTTTTTTGTTACAGTGGGGGAACAATGCAATTGAGCAGTTCTGTAATTTCATCAGCCTCTTGGATATAATCTAATTTAAAAGTTATTGTACTGAGAAATATTTATTCAAAGATTCAGGAAAACAATACAGAATGCAAACCATTAAAGCCACCCTCAGGTTATATCTTTATATTCTATTAACTTTGTACAATGACTCCAGGTTTTATCTGTTTTAGCTTAATTTGAATAAAGGAATGAAATGCAGCTATTTTGTTCTGTAAGCTTTGAGAGAACAGAAGCAATAAAGTGTATAATCAAGCAGTATAATGCAGAGATTTCTCTTTTGATTTTATGTGTTTACTTTATTTTTATGCAGTTTTGCAATAACAACTTCATGTATTTTTCAATGTTCTCTAGCAATGATTTAGCTCCCAGTTCTCTAAAAGCCTTGACTAGAGGGACCTGATGAGTCCCACTGAAGTCAGTCTAAGACATGTTTAAGGATAAGCAAGCCTGCTATAAATCTATGCAGTCCATCCCTCTCATAAGTACCTTCCTCCTTTGCTCTTCAGTGAATCATGACTGTCTATATGCCTCACTGAGCATGCGGTCCTTAAAGCTGCAATACTGAACTGCTGCAGTCCAGCCTTCATCAAGCAGACTTCTTTCTGTATTTCCTGATGTGACTGTTTCCACAGCAGCTCATGTGTCTTGCTTCTGCTGAACTTTGTCTTCTTTCCGCTGCCTCTTTTGATGCCTATCTTAGCAGCTTCTTGCCTGCTTTCCTCCAGCACCTGCAGACTTTACCCTGTTCCTGCAGTGCTTGTTGCCATCAGGTCCAGCTAAGCTTTCTGCAAATCTTGTACCTGCTTCCCCCCTTCTAATTTACAGCCCAGACCAACATCTTCCTCAGTAGTTGTTCTCCTGTGCCTCCTCCCATACCTCTCTGTCTCCATGGCTCCTTTCCATTGCCCTTTTGCTCTGCGAATAGCCCTTTTCCTCCAGTCACAGGTGGCTCCTTTCTTCCTTCCAGGAGCTCCCGATGGTAATATGGGAAGCAGGCATTGCTGTAGGTCTATCCGTGGCAACGCCTTGCATTGTCAGAAGCTCTGTTCCAATATCAACATGTTTGTCATAAACTATACAGAGTCTGGACAAGAGTATTTTGGGCCTGATCCACTCTCCATTGAAGTCAATGGAAGTTTTTGCTCCAAGTTTAATGAGTGCTGGATGAGGTTCTGATGATTGGTGACTAATGCTCTTTTCTATGGTTCTGTATATTTCATAATGTAAATATCCACCGTGGAGCATGACCCAGAGAAATATGAGGTACTTATTTTTCAATATTCATCTTCAAATCTTGGCAACAGCAGTCTAACGCAAATATTGTTTTTAATGCTATCTAAAGATCTTGTTTATCTCTATTCTTCACCTAGCAGCCTAGAAAAACAAACTTCCAGTTTAGAAATCTGTTTGACTACGGTGACATTTATATGAAAACAGACTCATTGAATCTTTGTTAAAATAAAATATATGTTATCTTTGACTGCCAAGTTGAAAGTCTTTGCTACCTGGGCTCCCTTCCTGTTTACATTAAAGCTGTCACTAGCAATACGCAGGACCATCACTTTCCTGGGGATAAAACATTTACTCTGGACTGCATCTTAACCTTAGCTGTGCAAACATGCATATTTGTTACATTAATCTCTACACTTGCAATCTGAAATTAARGTATTATCTTGACCAAAATAAATAGCAGTTAGAAAGCTATTTGCATTTTTTCTTCCTCTTGCAGGCATATTCCTTATCTAATTTGGGGTGTGTACAGAGG
Organism: Apteryx rowi; assembly: GCF_003343035.1. Lineage (NCBI taxonomy): Eukaryota > Metazoa > Chordata > Aves > Apterygiformes > Apterygidae > Apteryx > Apteryx rowi. Next base: position 992,620 of record NW_020447353.1, read on the forward strand.
AAATCATTAACAATTCAAGTTAGTATCAACTACTCCCATTAATAATATAGATGTTTTCCATCCTTACAACTTTACTTTAAAGAGAGAAATACTCAGCTGTTCTACAGTAGGATGCAACAGGTGAATATGAATGTAAAATCTACAGCCACTTTAGTAAAATGCATAATAAAGATAGAAAAAATAACTCAGACCCTCCATACACTTAGATTTAGCCTAAAGTAATTGGCAGCTAATATCTTCAACAATTTCATCTCTACTGAAGATGCTTCTGGCCCTTACAGGTTATTAAAAAAGAAAAGAAATAATTATGTCTCAATCTTTGTCTCCTCAGTTCTCTATCTATAAAATGGGAATAATATTGCGGTCTAATCTTATATCGATACTGTAGAAATAAGTGGATGAACATATTTGTGAAGTACCCACACTTAATGGCAAGGACATATCTAGGATATAATTGATACATTTGTCTATATTGAAGGCTTTGGGTTAGGCATGCTAATAAAACTAAGCATAGAATAGGTAAGTACCAATAAATAATGGATGTCTCACTTTTCACTGTATAGTGGAAAAATAGGATTTTGAAGTGTGATAGTATTATGATCCATTTCATCATGAAGATTAAATTAACACTTATTTGCCAAGCTAGTCGCATGTTTTATATTTCATGAGTGCTTGCTTTGTATTCTTAACATCCTTTTATCTTCCAGTGGAGTTGCTCAAATTATAGGCTGGAGAGAGGCCCTCGGAAGATTTCACTGGGCCTGTCCCTTGATGCCTTGCTTTCTCGAGTGGCATGAGCTGCTGCGTCAGCTGTGACCCACTTTCCCGAGGGCCTCACAGGTAAACGTGTGCCCACGGTGCAGGTCTGGTGTCTTCCTGCACTCAAACATGTTTAATGGCTTTGTTTTATCAGGCCATAAAAGCAGATTTTTTGGGCAAAATAATGGCAGCATTTACTGAATTTTATTACTTATGAATAGTCCAGTCTTTTGGAAAATGATATAATCTTGTAAATATATATATTAGCATTTAAATTAAATAAGGAAAATATTGGTGTTAAAAACAATATTTGGATTGTGTGCATATGTCTTTGAAGTATTACAGCAGCCTTAACTATGTAAATTTCAACAATATCTGTGCTATGCCAAAGTATAATATTCTAGTATAAAAAATAATAAAATTGTAAGATGGGTCTGTTTTCTCTTTATAAATTATCTTTATTGATATAAATTCATGCTAGCATGTTTTGTTAGCCTTTTTCGTGAGAATAAGATTTGTGTTGTCTAATTTATTACATTGATTACACAATGATGAACTGCTTTGGCCTTTTCAATATGCTGTTATGGGACTGGTTATCTATTCCAGTTCATTACTGTAAGCTGGTATAGTTTAAACGTGAAAGTGGAAAAGCCAGCCAATTAAACGACATAGCTGCAGAAATGTTAAAGAACTATGAAGCATTCTACTAAAACTGACAGGCATTAAAGTTTGGAAATCTCATTCTTGTGACAAAGATGGTAATGAGAAGAGAAGACAGCAGTATATAATCCATTTTTTTGACAGTGATTGTAATTAAATTAGAAAGGATATAAAAGCAACCTGTTCTTATTATAATTTATATATCCTTATCTTATGGGTCTTCCTCAAGTCTTCCAATTTAGAGTCAGCATACCAGGATAACCTTTGGACAGTGAATCTTTGGGAAACATGCAGGACTATATGCATGGAGTACAGTGTTACAAAGTGGTTTATATGTTTCCAGAGAGATTCATATCTTCTGATATTAATATTCTAGACAAGAAAAGGAGTAGCTAAAAGTACAGATACCAATTTTATTGCTTGATATTACCAAATGTGAGCACATAAGTCATCTGAATCTTTTGTGAATTGTTATTCACAGCATTTAATAGGATTTATCTTCCCTTTGGAGTGACCAATGATTCTGGAATCAGGAGTCTCTGTCTTCCATTAACCAAGACATTAAATTTTCTCAAGAAAATGGAAGATAAAAGTGAAGTGAAATGATATGTATCAATCATTTTTATCAGTATGATAATATAAAGAAACCCACTTCCTACAGAACTGTATGAAATGTAGGACTGACTAAATATTTCACTGTGGAAAATCAGGTTTGATGAAATTAAGGCTTTCAAAAAAAAAAAAGGCACAAAAGATTTAAGGTTGCAATTAAGTCTATCATTGTGTACTACATATTGGCATGAACTTTATTTTTCATAGACTAAACACAGGTCATGTTTGGCCAAGTTTTTTCTTTTCTTTAAAGGTGTCCTGAGAAGTAATGGCTGACTGGCTATCATTTAAAACACCAGTTATGCAAACCTTTTAAACATATGCTCACCTTTAATCATAGATACCCAAGGTTTACCATGCTGAATTAGCTCAGCTCAGCATCCTGCAGTAACCAGAAGTGGAGGCTCATGGAAGAGCACAAGGAATGTCTATGCAAGTACAAGAAATGTCTGTGGCATGAAATGCCAAACACAAATGGAATTTGAGAATGGCCTTGGACACTGATACAGATAAATTTAAAGGGTCCCTGCTGTTCCCAGACATACAGCACAGCACATAGCTTCTCCCCTCAAAGGATGTGGATCACGCTCTGTTTATACCAGGCCAGGCCTCGGCCTAGTGTTGCTGCTGTTGCACTTTGCTCCGCAAGTTTTTACCACTTTTGTACATTACTGTATGAGGATCTACCACGTTGACTGGAAACATTCTAGGAGAAGAGCAGTTTCATTTTTATCTAATATTTTAATGTACTTATCTTGTATTTAGTCTTGCACATTGCAGTGTTTGGGTTGCAAACAGAGATATATTAATTATCATTTCTCTATTTTTTTATTTTAAAAGGGATCATTTCCTTTAAAAGATTCCTACTGGTAAATATTTGTCATGATAAAAAGCATGCATGTCTGTGTATCACCAAAAAAGTAAACAGATTTGTGATTCATTTTTAAGTTCTGATCAAAGCATTTTTTATCCCAGCTGGGGTCACCTCATTGTTTCTCATACTGTAACAATACTGTATATATTTGAAAGGTTAGCACAAACACTTTTAGTTTGCAGGGTGTAACAGACAATAACCATTTTATCAACTCTTTGTCTATTTTATTCTTTTATAAAGGTCTCTGAGATGACTGAGGTTCACTTTGTCTGGGACAGGAGGAGTTTCCTGAGGGAAGCTGTGCTCTTTCAAAACCATTGCACACACTCAGGATGCAGGACAGAAATATGTCATACAGGGATATGTGAAAATGTGGTGAACAGGGAAACGCAACACACCAGAGTCTGGGAAACTTTGAAGAAGAGCATGAAGCATGTCTGTGTATGGCTAAGTTCCTGATAGGATGGAAAGAGGTTTTCTAAGGCCTTGAAAGAGACTGTATAGAGTTTGTTGCAACACAGAAAGCTGCTGAGTTGCTGGTCTAAAATCAAGCCTGGTGGAAAGAGCCCTCCTGCATGAAAGCAATGGGTGGGTAAGGTCTGTTTGAGAGCCCTGTTGGTTGTTTTGGGGTAGCTTACAATAATGAAAAGTCCTCCTCAAAGCTCTGGCCTGACCAGGCTTTTTCAGGTCAAGTAGTATAAGCTTGTGCTTTGGGAAACCAAGGCTGAAGCACCTGCAGGTGATGACCCATGCAGAGAATTAATGATGACACATGCCCCCCCCAGGGGTATGTGAATCAAAGAGCACTCTGAACTTGGTATGGGCTTTTGCAGGGGGAGAGGGGAGACTACAACTCCTGTGCATGCATTTTGGTACTGTGGAGTCTGAGGCAGTTTTGGATAAGAGATCTAACTTCCAGCCATAATAATAGCACGCCATGGTTTAACTTGAAATTCCAGGTTCAGTTCCTGCAGGTGATGACTTATTCCTCTAATAATGAGGCTGGAGATATAATGCTGTTGGGATATACTCGCTAACTGCACCATTACTATAATGATTTGCAATTAGATGTTAATCACCATATAAAATGCTAATAGAATAAATGCGCTTTTTTTTTTTTTTTTTTTTAATTTTTTTTTTTTTTTTTTTTTTAATGCTCCTGGCAAAAGTCCTCTAGGCATGTCTTGTTCTCAAGAGCGTACTGTGCAAAAGCAGTCTGAACGGAAGAGTTTGGGCATGGCAGTCACCCTCAGCTATTGCTTTTCTGTTGAATGGCAATAACTAGCAGTTTGATGATCATTTTAAGGTGATGTGTTAGGTGCCATTTTATTCCCAGTCCTTCCCTGTGTGTCCTGCTGCCATCCTGGTGCCTGCAGTAGCGTTAGCTATGGGCTACGGCTCTGCTTTGTCAGGAAAATGATCCAGGTGAAAACTGATAGTATTTTCTTATTGCCAAATTACATTTTATTCTGACTAGGCTTGCTTTGTGGCAGGAACAAGCAGCTAGTGTGAAGATTTGGGGAATGACTCAGGAAAAAGGCAAGATACCTCTTTTGGCAATGGCCTTCACTTATGTCAGCTTAATTGTCAGCCATAATCTGACTTAGGAGACCAAAGCAGGACAATTGAAAACCTTCTGCTTCTCATGGTGTATGGCTACCAGACTTTGTCACTGCTGTTTTGTGCAGGATACTGGCTCTTTCCATGTGCGCCTCTGTGATTTGAAAAAGACCAGTATGTGTAGGTCACTGTGGCCTTTCTCTACCCTGCTTGTCTGCATGCACCCATATGCTAGCATGTGCACCTGTGTATACTCCGTTTCGCTGCTTGATGTCTGGATACTTGTGCATGAGGGCTGAGTTCTCATACAAACTCTCTCTCTAAATAAACCATAGAACTATTCAGTTTCTTATCCCACATTTTGATCTATTCCTTTTGTGAATATGTAGGTCAGCAATCTCCCAGAGTACAGAAAGTTTATATAGCTTTGGATGGTTTCCACGTCAGTTAGAAGCCCTGTGTCATATGTCTGCCTAGTAAGGTGAAGAAGGATGCTTTACCTTATCTGGCCATTCTTCACATCTGGGGTTGATGAGATGACCAACTGGCTTATTCAATTCTTAGTCTGACACTGGAGAAGATAAAAGGAACAATATTTGTAGGAAGAAGTGATGTCCTTTATTTAATCAGCTGTGCTATTTAGGCTGATTTCTTTTTTTCCTCATGCTGTGTAGTCTTAATTTCAAATGGCAAGCATAGTTACTCCTAGTTAAAACAGAAATGGTGTTGTAACAGACACATTGTTTGTGGATACGAGAAGCAAGGTAGGAAAAGATAAGTCACATCCCAGCATCTTTCCCTTTAAACCTGTGGTTAAACTACCACAGCTGCTATTATACCTGGAGTATATAGAGCAGTACAAGATCAGTGTCACGTCAGTAATCTTGTGATAGCTGATATTTGTATAATGTATCTGAATTTTTGTCATTAGATTATTAATTAATTCTTTCATGGCTCTGGAAATATACAAGGACGTAAGGCTTGCTATAATATGTGCTCTGTAATGGTTTGCTGAATCTCAAGACATTAAAACCTCTGTAAATAATTTGAAAGGGATAGAGTTGCACACTCATCTGAATATCATAAAGAGTTTGACCATACTTGGTGTGAGACTGAATATCTTTTATTTTAGTACTCCCAGACCTGTAGAAACTCAGCAAAAGATTTTCTTGGACATACTAGCAATAACATGCCACCAGCATAAATTGTTATGTAGTGACATCACTTTTTCGCTTATGTGAATTGTAAGGTTACAATAAATCATCTATACAAAAAATGTGAAAGTTAAGATTAAGTAATAGGGATAAGAGAAAGTCAACATTTTGTTAGCACTTTTGCTTCTCTCTGTATTACTAATAACTCATGATTTTCATGAGGCACATATCACTGATAGCTATTACTGGCTTGCAGGAGTTCTGATTATTGGTTTTAGTGGTAACAGCAGATGCTGTGCCACAGTACAGGTGGAATGAGGTTTTAAACAGATAAGATTCACAGGTGTATAGAAACTTCTCAGTTCTAAGTGTTTGTTTTCTGTTTTGGCGTAAGTTGGGATAGATGAAGACCGAGATTTTAAAAAGCATTCGGGACTGCGAGTCTTAATGTCTAGGCAGCTGGCCCTCGCTTGGAATCCACACTTCCGCATTGTTTCCCTACACAAGGAATGTAGAAAGTTGGACCCCTGAAAATTAATGCCCAAACATCAGCAGGCTGAGCAAGACTTAAACTAGACAAGTAAAGCATCATGAAGTCTAAAATTCCCTGGGCCCTAGGTGCCTTAGTGTCAGCAGAAAGACCTCTCCCACCCATGATCCATAGCTTGGCCTTGTTTCCTAATCCTTGCCACCATCCCAGGTTAGCCAATAGCCTGATGGTCAGGGCACTTCCTTGGAAGATGTGATTTCTGAATCCTCTCTGGCAGTGGGAAGGACCAAACCATGCTCTCCTGCATTGTGCATGAGCGCTCTAACTATTGAACTATTGAAGTGTTAGAGGGCAACTGCAGCTGCTGCCAATACCAACATCATCAAAGAAAGCAGTAGTCAGGGTTGTGTCCTCTAAGCAGCCTGATTCTACTAGATTGAGGTGAGATATCTCAACTACTTTAGTGCTTGGGCTGTTGTGTACAAGTGTGGAAACCGAATTTTAGCTTTCTTATGTATATATGGACTTTGGACATCTTCAGGGATAGGCAAAAGAGACTGAGGCTCACAGTTTTGGATGCAATTGACTCTATTCTTTTTCATTTGTTTTTTTTGTTTTGATCTTGTCCTAAATCTCATTTTTCAATGGGAATTAGAATACTAATGATTATAACCGTTCAAAAAACGTGTTGTGACCATTTTGTTTTTTTCTTGAAAACAACAATCAACAAAAATAAGGCTGTTACCTCTGTCTGTGGTTGAAAAAAAAAAAAAGTTGAATCATTCTGACAAATCCAAATAATTGTGTATCTCAGAGTTATTCTGATGGTTAATTGCTGTATTTGAAATATCTGTAATTGTTGTGAGGTTTTCAGATACGTGATGAACAACACACAAATGGCTGCAGTTTCAACCTATTGCAAGCTCTTTAGCAAGAGCTAACTGTAGTTACAAGATTCAGTCTGCTAAAAAGACTAATATGCTGAACTACAATAGTAAAAGTATATACAGCTATGCACAAATCATGGCTGATATTGCCCTCTAATGTAGAATTAACAAATGGACAGTTAATCTAAATGCTACATATTCTTTTTGTTACCTTCTTACTTGGATTGCATGAATTTGCAGAGAATTTTTAGAGTTTTATTTAACACCCACAGAAGATAATGTCAGACTTTCCATTCACTTTGAAGGTAGGTGGACTTATTAGTCATTCTAGCAAAACCCAGTGATTTTCCTGAGAGCTTTGGGATACTAGTGACTGTAGACTGTTCTAAGAGACATTATGAAAGATGTAAAATGCTGGAAGTTGTTTGAGAGTTATAAAATGCGTGTTGGAAAATTTTAAAAAGCTATCTATGAAATCATGACTTTTTATAAATAGATAACCTACAGGATTACTTATATGGAGAAAATTGTATAATTTCCAAACCACTGCTTTCATTGCCAATGAAATATAGCAGTAAGATAATAGATTAGGGAGTAACAATAAAATCTCGCAATATAATGTATTTCAGAAATTGGTAGCTTTCAGATAATATGCATATATTGTAAACTGTTTTGCTTGTGTTTCTTTTTATCTTGTGTTTCCTGAAGCTTTACAGAGTTTTGCAGCATTAATAATAATAATAATAATAATAATAGCTATTAATTGTTAATCTAAAATAAAACATATGGGAAGAACAACAAATCTCCATTCCATCTGTAATGGATTAATGTAGCACGCAGACTTCTGTACCTGTGTGGTTATACCCAGTAAAAAAGAAAAGAGAGAAACTGCTACCAGAGTTTATAGGAAACATCATAGATTTTACTTGTTGTGGCATCAGATCTGTCAACATGTTTCTCCTTTAAATAGGTTTTCTCACATGTGAACATATGAGATGGGTTCAGCTCACTGAGCTTATACACTTCTTGAAGCTTTGAAATCAATCAATCAATCAAATGTGGTTTGCAAAGTTATCACTTTACAAACCAAAATATGACATCCAACTGTCTATAGAGCTTCAATTTGTTCAGTCAACAAGTCATGAAACATGGATTAACACAATATTAAAGAAAAAATAAAAACACATTTTTAGGATGAGTTAAATGTACTGATGTAATGTTTTTTCTAACGTGCTGTTAAACAAGGGGTTATGTCATGATGTGCTAGCCACTGACACTATCACATGGAAAATTAACTTCAGATCARATGCTTCCAGATAAGATATTATAGGGTTACATTTAATTTGTGAATTGTCTCAGTGGCGTCTCTTTCAGATGTAGATCTTCAGATGTCTTGATTTCAGTCAGTTCAGTGATTACAGTTCAGTTACACCCAGGATTACTTTGTTGGGTTGCTTTAAATATTTCTCTTGCTCCGTCAGAAAGCATCTGATCATTCCAGTTCTTGTTATTATGGGTATAGCAACATGGCATGGCCATGTTTGCTAAAATTAGCTCTAAAAGAGGACTAATTACGAATGTCAAGCTAAACTTATCTGGACTGGTGAGCCTGGTTACACTGTTTCTGATACCCAACTGACCTGTGTATCTCTGCACAGTCTTGTATGGTTCTGTTTGCATATACCCATAATAACCAAGGGTGGCAAAAGGATCTGAAATTTTAGAGTTTAAAAAGTGTCTTGAGAGAAGTCTATTAAATCAAACTTTGATATGGCACAGCAATGGCCAGACGTTTCCTTTTATCATCTAGTGGTTGTATTATAGTAGCTAGGAAGATCAGCCAATGTAAGCTGAGCAAATCTGTAGTGAGGAAATAACATCTTTTATTAGACAATCAGAAGCAGAAAAAGTAGACAAGCTCATCAGTGTAAAGAGAATATCAGTCAGATTTTCACTTTCTCAGTCCTGACTTTAAAATGGTCAGTGTAAATAGGGACAGATCAAACTTTCTTAAACTTTTTTTTTTTTTTTTTTTTTTTTAATCAAGAGCTTGGTGCCTGAGTTCCACTTAAGTCTCAGACAGCAGCCAGACCATCTATTCGCTAGCCCTGCCTTACCTCGTACATGCAACACTGGTTGGACTGGATGCCTAAAGCTAGGTACCCACACATAGTTCAGATTACCTTGCTTTGCAGAAGGAAGAGGGGATAGCTTTGCCTTTTTGTATAATGGTCTAGATGTTAATGAGGAGCTGGAAGGGATTCTGGGCCTTCCTTGTTCTGTCAAAGGTGAGCTTGCATCTCCGGAGCGCTGTAGTTCCTGCTTTGGATATTCCACTCTATCTGCCTGTGCCATTTGGTCCATCATGCAGACAGGAACACAAGAATCATAGGGTAGGAAAAGCAACCTGATTCTAGCCTAATTTAGCAATTAGAGAACTCATTTGACAGACAGTGTGCTGAGGTTCAGTTTCATATTCCCAGGACTTCATAAAAGTGAAAACAGTTATGGTCTAATAAACAATGTCTATATATATTCCAAAGAGCTGGATCTGAAACACTGCTTGTAGCAGACTTTTCTGTGCTCTGCCTCAGGACTCATGACTTTGTGTGTCTGATTACATGGCATTCCCTCTTCAATGACAAGGGTAGAAACAGCCTAGCTCCTCATCCATTCACCTGCTTTTCCCCCTTCCTTGAACTGTGGTTAGGGCCCTCTTCTACGATCCTTCTTAGACTGGGTGGAGGAAGTTTCAGGACCCAGATCTCCTGGTTTCTTGGCCAAACGGGCCAAACTAAGGCCATTTTGCAAGATGGTGAACAATAGGAGAGAAAAACAATCTCCCCACCACCTTTGTTTTTATAAAGGACTCTGTGAGTCACCTTTGTGGTGGCCTGGGTGACAGGATGGAGGTGCTCAGCATTTCTTATTGGCTCCTTATACATTCACTGGAGAAAAAGAGCCTCATTTAGGTGTCCTTACAGTGCCCTCCGGAGGTCTTCAGGGCCATCTACAAGTCGCCTTGACTCTGTAGAGAGCTTGTGCCTTCTTAAGGAGCATTAGGTCACTCCTCCAGAGAGAGGAACCTAAGCATTAGGCACAGCTGTCCTCCAGTTAGTGGAACTGGGTGTGCACTCCATGTCTAATACTAGTAAGAAACCTAGAAATTGAGGACTGTGTTCAGAATACCATATAGAGTCAGGAACATTCAAAGGAAGAAGAAGGAAAAAAAAAAGAAAGATAGCAGGACAGCAGAAAGAGGAAGAGATGGTCCAGAGAAAGCTGTGCTCCCATCTGAGCACAGAGGCTCTGAATGGGGTTTGGAGGGGAAGAGGGGTCAGAATGATGGGGAGCGTGGAGATAAGTGAGACGTGGAGCGAGGGGAGAGGAGACATGGGGAATGAATTGGAGGTAGAGCACTGGAAGAGGAACTCTGGGCAACGGTGAAGTGAGGAGAGAGTCCTCATTATCTACATAGGGTCATTAAGGTGCTACTGTCTTACAGGCATAATAGTAACTTGCTGATGAATGCTTTCTATACAAATCAGTAGTTTGATTTACTCTACAGATGTTTTATATTTTCCAATCTGCTAGTGTCTGGCTATATTAAGTAGTTCACTGTCCTCTCTTATAAGGTAAACCTAACTCTTAATGAGAGCAGCATGTCCAATTAAATGGTCTGACTTAGGATTTGCCATTGTTATGACTAATTTCTCCAAGGTGATCAATCTTAGTAGCCAACTCAAACAAATAAGAAAAATAGTAAGTCTTAAGGTTGAAATTATTTAGAATTTAATCAATGAATAATGATTCCCAGATGAGACTTGTATGCTTTCCTACAAAGTTCTGCAGTATGTTTGTTAACCATGGCACAGTTTGCCCATCTTTTTCTAGGAGAAACGATAACATTTTTCATACAGGGAAAAGCATCTCACAAAACCAACTGAAAAGCCATTCAGCTTATCCAAGCCAGAGTAGGGATTTGATGTCTCCTTCAAATCTAATTTATATCATACTAGTTGCATTAGTACTGGGGAACTGAATAAGTAAGAAATAATTTGGTGTGAAAAGAAAATCTAAGGGGGGATGGATAGTGATTCCCAATAGCACAAATGGAAGCGAGGGACACCATGTGCAGAGAATATGCTGAGATTCAGGTGCCTACCTCTCTTTTGGGTTTTTGAAAGCCTTCCTTTAAGCCCTTGTTCTTCTTTGGGCTTTCCAAGAAAGCTTTATCAACAATCTGAAAACTTAGTTGCGTTGTAAAGTGTAGCCAAGTTGGTGCAGCTCTGTTGATGACAAAAGAGCTATGACAATTTCTTTGTGATGCATCTCCTTGAGCTTTTCTGGTTGTACTTTTGTTAGCGGTGGTGGGATATGTGTTTTTTTCTTTTTTCCTTCATTAGGAAACCTGCAATATACTTCATATATTTAACAGCTACCCTTAAAAACAATGGATTGATTTTTGTTCTTAGCTACACTAGTCTAAATTGAGAGAAATAGCCAAAATGATTAATTCACTTACATTGCAAATTCAGAACATTTGGTAATCTACTTAGCTGAGGGAAGTATTAACACTGTAATTTTTCCTGCCGCATGTGAGGCTTCTGCTAGTTCCTCCACCGCTGCACACAGTTGCTTGTGATTTCTCTTATTTTGACATCGCTTCATACTTCTTCAGTGAAATGAGTTTCATTTTATACCAAAGGAAAGCAAAAGGAAGGCCTCTTTCACTATCCTTGGGGAAGGCAATGTGTATTTGCAGAGAAAACACATGGAGAAAGAGGAGGAGTAATTTGTTTATTTGGCTGTCTTCACACAAACACTTTCATAAATACAATTGAGAAGGAAGGCATTGCTTTTGGCAAACAAACTTCTAGCAAGTTCAAGTGTCTGGAAAAGTTTATGTTTTTTGCCCGATCTATCTATTTAGGAAGCTTTCATGGTACAGGCCAGTGCAAACATGAGTTTCAAGGGGCTAAGAACAGAGAGCACAGAGTACATGATAGAGAGCAGAGCATGTGCTGTGACAGAAAAATTCATTGGAAACACTGGCCATGAACTGCCGTTCAAGAGAGAAGAGAAATGTTGCTTAGACATATGCTTGCACTCCTAGGGGACATTGCTAGAGAGGAGAATTCAACAACAAATGAACTCATCCAAAATGAAGGAAATTGTTGTCTTCTGCTTTTTTTGTTCTTTTTGCTAAAGAAAAATGTACATTTCTTAGATTAGAGCTCTTGAGTGTTTTCTACATCTTGATGAACAAGTTTGCCCATCTTCTTCCTAACATCAGTTTGTTGGGCCATTGCTTTTCTCTTTGTCAGTCCATCCTGAGACTGAGAAAACTATCTCTGTGGCAGCTGCTGGCATTGTTTGGATTGAAAAGTAATATCCTGAATAATAGTCATGTATTTTTAGCTGCCTTTTAATATGATTTAGCAGGTGGAACCAGGAAGGTTATCATCATGTGAACCAACACATGCTGTGCAGGCCAGGGACAGTCTCTGGATCACAGCATGTGAATTGTTAGCCTAAAGGGCTTTCACTGGAGTTCAAGGGGAACAGCAAACAGAGGGTGACTGGGACATCTAGGCTGTAGCATGGATTACGGGTAGGTGCGTATCTCTAGGAGAAGCACAGAAGCGCTCTTTCTCTCTGAGCTGCTAGGTATGCAGTGGCTGTGCCTTCACAAGCAATTATTTGCAAGGTATAGCCTACCTGCTGATGTGGAAACGTGGGTGAAGGAAGCTGAATCACAGCCTTCTCTCTTCCCTGCTTTCCCAGGGAGACAGAGCTGTAATTTTGACTGATCCCTATGCAGGCCCCAGTGAAAGAGGGAGAAAGTATTTTCCCCCTTTGTTAAGCACCTCTTTATAACAGCCCACTCATGAAGGTGCAATTATAAAACAGAGGGACTATAGCTTATTTTCTAGCATGTTCTATACACTGCATTTAGCAAAAGTCCTGTGGGGAAAAAATATATAAAATAATATATATAACAGGACTGGGGAAAGAAAAGAAGTTTTTTCAGCACAATGTTGAAGCTTATTTTCATTTTGGTTTGGAACATAATCCAAACTATTCTTCCTGAAATAGATATCTAATAAATTGGTTACAGATCATACAAGGCATTTCAGTTCTGCAAGACTAAAATGCTTCATTCTGATTCCTACTTTTCATTCAAGGAAATTCTATATAATGGAGTTAAAATAATTAGAATTTGGTCTTAAAGGGAAAAACAAAAGAGATACTTTGACATTGGTAGGCTCTTTTTTCTTGGGAATGAAATGATTGAATGGGAATAAAGTGACCAAAGTGATTGAATTTTGAAGTATTTAATTTTGACAGAATTTTATTTTCTGTTGGAGAACCACTGAGCTGAAGTTATTCTGCTAGCCTAAAATTGTGTCACTTTAGTAAATAGTGTTGAGGAAATAAATTACTCACTTGAGTAAACAGACTAACTGTTGGCATTAGTGGGCAGTTCTTCCCTTTAGAGGAGAAAAACTTTCTTTTTGCATTGTCTTCCAGCTAATTTATGACAGCAGAAGGATAACAAGGTTCAGAGCACCAAGATCCAGAGAAAAAATGTCTTGAATTGATGATAGTTTTGTTCTTATTCATTCAGTTTTCTGCTCTTCTGCTCTACTTCTATCCAGTCATACCTGTCATCCTATCCATCCCTGTTTTCTCCTGCAGTATTTCTTCTCATATGTAGTAGCACTCTTCACTGCTCTGCATTTCTAACTAAGCAGTGAGTTTCTGGCCGACTATAATATCCATGTTCTCAGTTCCCTTGTCCACTGCCACAGCAGAAAGAAGAGCAAGAAGCCCATATGGTCCCCAAAAGCAGAGTGTGCCCATTGCAGGAAAAAAAATTAAGCCAACTTGCTGCTAAATGAACAGGGTTTTTTTCTTTTTTTTTTCAGCTTCTGTAAACAGAAACTTTCAAGGAATCATATTCTCACCATGTTCTGATCAGTATCTCAATAGAAAACAAAAGGTATATGGCTGGCTCAACAATGTGTTTTTGTCAGCTGAAAAGTTTGGGGTATTGGTGTATATTAACTAAATGGGAGTTGCCTCTGAAAAAAAAAAACAAAAAAAACCCACAAGACCAAGCAACTTACTTTTTCCTATGCTGCCTTTGAGGGGAGACAAAAGATTGCAGTATGGGACAACTACCAAATTTGCAAAAGTCCAAAGTTAAGTAGAAAAACTGAAAAGCAACTGAAAACTGAGATGTCCAATAAAAAGTGTGAACATACATTTATTATCTGCATCATTACTGAGTAACTCAAAATTTTCATAGCTTCAGGTTACAAAGGCTACATGAAGAAAATCTGCAGCTTTCTGTAAGTTCTGTACCACTGATGGGATATTTACTTACGCAAGTGACATCATTCAAGTCACAGTTAGGCCCTAAGAAAATGAGGCAGGGCAAATAATTCTTTATATTCAGCAAAATGCAGATGGAGGAAATAATTACTCATGTATTTCCACCTTGTGAACAGTTTCTTTGTACTCCAGTAAGGAATGTCACCTTGCAAATTAGTCACTCAGTCTGTCATTTCTGATCCGTAATGGTAAAATGACTGTCCAACTAAACAATTTGTAGAACACTTGAAAAACGTTGTGCTATTATTGACTGCACATGAGTCAGATTTGCAATTGATTGCTTAATCAATCTGCATCTGGGATCCTGCATGCCATACCTGCTCTGTTTAAATGAAGCAGCTAGATAGCAAAGCCTGATGTGCATGGTCTTCTCTGGGGTTCTGTGTTTCTCACAGCTTTTTTTTTTTTTTTCCCAGCTGATTTCTTGAGTTTCTGTTCTCTAATCACCTTCTCTGTAATAGGAAAGCTTGCGACCTAGCTGACTGATTTGTGTTCTTCTCCTGCGCTTTTATCAAAATCTTCTTCCATTTAAATGTAGCTAACTCCTTTCTTGGTTCATGCTTCTCATCAGAAAAGGGTTAGTTAATGAAATGAAGATATTTTCTTAAAGTATAGTAGTGGAAGTTCAAATGATGGAATCACTTAAGATATTCTGCTTTCATAACTGAATGTGCCTGTCTTTTGTTTGTACAATGCCTAAACTTGATTCTTCTCTAGAAATAATTTGGCACAAGTTATGTGGTCTCCTATGAATAAAAGGAACAATAGTTGGGTCTTACACTAAGAGTAGATCGCTGGGTGCGGATAGGTGAAAGACTACAATAGGTCAGACTAAAGAAATGGACAGTCCTAGCATAATAATATTCCCAGGTGAAATGTATATTTGCAGCAAGGAATCCTCTTTTAGGGGATGCTGGGAATAAAGGAATCCTTTCTACACTGAAGAAGAACTGAGTCTTCCTACAATTGGGAAAATAGGGAGCTGACCATATACAGCTTTGGATGATCCATCTGTTCCCCATCGCAAGGTTGTTTCACCATGATAATCTTGCATTGTGGTAATGTTGTGTATGTGGTTGAATAATATTTACAATCAAGATTATCACGTTGTAACAAAGTATATGGGTACTCAAAGACCTTGAGAAAACAGCTGTGTGTGCTGTGTTAGAGAAAAGTTTGCAGGCGTACAATATTAGTTGGTGCAGGAAGTATAGTACATTCTAATTTGTGGTCTGTTAATTTAGGTGAGGAGAGACCTGTAAATTACTTTTAAACAAGCCCTGAAATGTCATTAAAACCTAGGATTTGTTCTGCTAGCCCCATAATGTAAAGAGCTCTGTATCCTCACTGAAAAATCTTCTATTAAATTTCTTCACAAATTGGAAGAATATGAACACACACTAACCTGATGTTGAATGAGAAGAAAGACTGGGAGATTCTGCACATCCCTAAACTGAAGAGTAGGTGCTTAAAGACTTGGGTGCCCTATTTGTCTACATACTAAAAATAAAGCTACTTCCAGAGGCTGCTAAGCAGTGCAGTCAATGCGGTCCTCCTCTGTGGCTGGGGACAGCAGCATGCACTCACCCTTCCCTTGGTTTGAAACTCCTACAGTGGTTTTGTCCTGCCACCTCGTGGTCTTCTAAGGAATCCAGCAGATACCGCTGCCTGTAAAAACTGAGCTGGTGTAACAGCTTTGTAGAGTTAGTAAATAGGTGGGTTGCCCAGATTAAGTAATGATTTCCGCAAAATTTTAGGGATATTCCATTGCTTGGTTGTTATCTTCAGGCCATGGCAGTTCAGCTTCAATTGCTTTAGGGTATTTTGAAGTTATGGTTGCTTTATATAACCTTTAAGTTTTGAGATGAATTTCACCTAGTTTTCAATCTGTCAAAACAGCATTGCACCCAGAAAATAGTAGAAGGTACTTAGGTGAACAGCTATCCATAAAAAAAATAAAAATAAAAATAAGTAATAATAATAAAAATAAATAAATCACTGCAAAACTATTTTTGTTTTTTAAAAATGTTATTACATTTCTATAAACTTAAATTAATATATGAACTCCTATCTCTGCTTAGCCACATTTTCATCTTTTGGATAGAATAATTCAAGACAGAATAATTTTATAAGCGCATAACTCTGTCAGTTGCAGCCATATAAGACCAAAATGGAAGGATGAAAACATGCTAAGTCACTTGAGACAGTGCCTAGAACTCCTAGTTTAGACTACAAATTTGATTTCAGTAGAGAAGATAATGCTCTTTGTTTCCTCGTTCTACTTTGTGCTAAATGGAAAGTGCAAGTCATATTGTCGATTTTGCCACCCCTAAGAGCGGGAAAAGAGATGAAGATGGGGGAATGTGCTGAGAAGATCCATGGTAGAACATACCGAGGGAAGAGTCGGACAGGGCACCTCTATCTCTCGGTCTGTTCTTCCCTCCCTACTGGCAGAGCTGCCCACTGCCTTGAACCTATTGTTTGGTAATTATCTGAGTTGGGAATTGTGCCATAACTTTCATAACTTTCTTGAAAATTGGGATGAACTATTGATTCTTCACTGGAAAGTTTATTCCATGAAAACAATATTCCTGATATTTGCTTCCAGTTTACAAACTGCATGGTACAGTTTTGTGAGTTGTATCTACCAGAGCTCATCCAGAGGACACTGGCTGGGATTTTCAAGAAGTGTAAGGAAATTAGAAGCAATCCTTCTGGATTCTATTCATAAGAACAGCCAACATAATTTGTAGTACTACCATTTATTGTCAGAGGGAATCACTGATGCACAGCTGAGAGGACTCCATATCATTTTGCATGAAGAAAGCTTAGCATAGTTTCAGTAAAGTTTGGAATGCATTTTGGGAAGATAAAGGCATGAAGCTACCCCACCTCCCCCCCCCCCCAAAAAAAAAAAAAAAAAAAAAAAARTAGTCCTGGCATTTTTCTAGCTTTTTGTGTTGTCTTTGTTAATGTTCTAAGTAATGAAGACACTAACGATGATACAACTATGGAAGAAATGGACTTAATATATTCTGTATATTGTAGGAGTGGACCTGCAAATCAACTTTTCCTGGTGCTTAACTTATTCTCTTCTGTGTTTTGCTTGTCTCTGTCTCTTCTCTTTCCTTGTGGGGCACATATGTTTTTGATCATACATGCCTTTGTTACTGATCTTTTTTACTATAAAACTGTGTTCTTTCTTTTTCTATTTTCCTGCTTTGTTCTTCCTGAGAGACATTGTTATCCATACAAAGACAAACAAGGCAGTTCCCTAAGAGTTATCAGTACCAAAAAATATATATCTGGAAGAGGCAGAAAATGGCTGAAGAACATGAGAAAAAGATAGATCTAGCTTGGTAAAACTCATCATAAAGGTCAAAAGATATTAGAATACTCAGCTGCATCACTTGGAAATTAATATGTAAAGAATGCATCACCTGGAAATTAATACATAGGGAAGAACAGAAGTTATACGAATGTCAGAGCATATGTGCTCTAAGAGCATATGTGGAAGACAAAATTGTAGGAAATACAAGTATCGTATGGAGATCTGAGGAAGTTTGCTGATAAATAAAGTTAATATAAAAACTCCCCATAGCTGATAAAGACTAAATATATTTAATTCCTTCTAGTCTTTGCTAATTAATATCTTAAGTTTACATTGCTCACTCAAAAATCAAGACTGGACGTAATAAAGACTATTCATACTATCATAGCTCTAACCTTTGTGATGTGACTTATCATGATATTTTGGAAACAAATATGTTCTATATCCTAATATTCATTTCCATGTGAACATGGATTTTTCAGAGATGGAGGAGTTTCTAGCCTGGGTTCCAATGCTTTGTTGATTATGATCCAACCCCTAAAAAGCGGGAGAGAGAAGAAAATAGACAAAACCATTGCTTGAACAACACACCAAATGTTAGCCTCCAACACCTGGAAACCTCTGTCTCATTCTTTTTGAAAACAATAGTATAATTGCAAGATATTGCCACAAAACAAGTGCAAGACTTGTGACACTGTTTTTGTACATTATTTTCATTGTCATCATATCTTTGTCTTAGGTGAATGTATAGTAAACATTTATTGCTGTAGTATATACTTCAATTTCATTAGTTTTTGAAATGAATGTTCTCACCTATAATAACATGCAAAGTTTTTCTATAGGTACTGACTTTACTTGCTCACTCCAAAGCAGTAACAAGATTGATTTTTTTGCTGATATCATCTCTGGGCTTACACTGTAATTGTGAGCAATTGCTGAACACTTTAGCTCCTTCACTTCTTGCTGAAACAAGTGGAGGTCAAGTCCCCAGTTTAGGAAACCATTAATGCATATGTTATTTTCTTAAGAAGCTAAATGACATGAAATAAGTGCTGGAAAATATGCTCTCCTGTTGTAGTTGGACTTGCATGTAAATATAACAGTCAAAACCAGCCAATGGTAWCTATTGTGCCTATCCATTGTTGCCTTTAAATTCAATAGCTTTACTATTGACTTCAGTGGGAACAGTTAGGTGTATATGAAATACTTTTAAGAGTTACCTCTTAAATAATATTTAATAATATAATTTATAAATATACACATAATTTATAATATTAATTATAAAGATATTAAATAATATTAAATATTATATGATTATATAGGTCCTATACTGGTCTTCTCCTGGTTACACTGACTGATGTTTCAGAATTACCAGGTATGAATGCTTAGATTCATCTAGCTTCATTACCAAAAGTGCTATCAAATTTCTAATACGGAGCATGTTTGAGTCTCTAAAATAAGAAGAACTTGTAAAAAAAAAAACTACAACACAGTAACTTCTGGATGATTTTTTTTGGCTAAACTACTATTGAATCATGGAGGAATTAGCCCTGATAAGGGATTTAAATCATGATTCTAACAACTTAACTTTTCTCTACACATCAAGATCACACTTGACTCTTGGTGGCCTTCTGGGCTAGAAAAAGAGATGACAAAAACTGTTGGAACTCTGGGCAGATTGTTCTGCCAACTCATGATTCCCAGAGCAAGCCATACGCAGGTAAAGCGGGTCATTACGTCAATAATTAGCTTGAATTTTCCAGGAAGGAAAAGTCATGTTCATGTTATCAGGTCTAAATATGCAATGGGAACAAAATTCTGCTGCTATGCCAAAACTAACAAGTGATTGAAATAGAGCTCTATATTTAAGACAAATGGGACTGTTTAATACCCTCATTCAACATATGATCCCGCTTATCTTTTGATAAGTTTTTTTTTTATTCAGCTTACACATGGTTTTAATTTTCTCCCATTTTAAACATATCCCTTACTTCTGTCATATTATTTTCAACCTCTCTTTCCACTTGCACTACATATGCTTTTTAAATACATTTTTCTATTCCTGCTTTCTCCTTGTTAAACTGGATGCTGCTTTATTGCATTTTATCCAGATAGATTATATATACAGTAGTATGAGGAAGAAATGTTGCGACAGAAGGAAGTGAGGTTTAGTATTGCTCTCTTTGCATTTTGTTCCAATACCACAGTAGCATTTAAAATGAAAAGTACGCCTGAATTTCTTTTGTTAATCCCAGTTGCTTTATTCCTGGCACACACACTACAGCAAAATCTAAGATTGCTGAAGATTGTGTTCATCAGAAAATGTGAAAGCAAAGGCTTCTGATACCACAGAGCAATTCTTCTTAGGATCCCTAGTCACATTTGCAAACCGTAGTTCAATTCTTCAGTCAACCATCCTTTGTAATGAGACCTGAGCTGGAACTTTCCATATTGATTTGTGTGAACTCTCTTCCTCTTGGGACTTATTTGTTCTCTTTCCCCCTACTCCACTCTCTATGTCTATTGTTTCTCTGTTCTTTATATCTCCCTATTTTTTGTACTGCTGTATTTTTCCCCTGCTGCTCACTGTGATAAGAACTGAGATGTTAATTTCTTATTTTCTAGCTGTCTGTGTGAAAAGACCTCTCTTCTATTCTAAGGTTTTCTTCATGCATAAATATCTTTACATTAGGGTAAATCTAAAAGGAGGAAGCAGTTCATATTTATACATGATGAGGGAACCAAAGAACACTTAGAAATTTTTTTTTTATGCTGTATTAGAGAATTGTAGAATAAATTTAAAAATATATCTTTTTTTTTTCAGCCTGTCCCTAACAGTGTGAGATTATTCAGTTCTGACAAGTATATTTAATGTGAAAATTGGTAAAGTCTTTCTGGTTCTATTTTTCCATCCAAAATGGCATTATTAAATATGGATTTTTTTTTTTGAAAAAATATATCAGGTATCTCAGGATTCTTTATATTTATGAGAGTCCATTTAAAAGAAAATTGTCTTTTTCATTTAAAAGATTGATAAAATAATTTCTTACCTTGAAAGTGAAAACTTGCAATAATATCATTTTTGGGCAAAATGTTAAATGAGCAATGTCATTACAGCATTTGTGAATGCCTTCAGAACTGTCAAGAATCTCTGTCAGTTTTTTTCTGTTCTGCTGAACATGTACAAATCCAAAGTGCAGCCTCTGAGATATCAGCAGGAATGATCCAGCTCTAGGGCTGGCGAGAGGGAGAAGCCATAGGGAGTACTATAATCTGAAGAGAGGTCTCACTGAGAACCAGGACCGTCAGACAGATGAAGGTTCCTATGCAACCTCAGCTTCTGTTCCTTTGTGCCCTCCAGTTCTGTGATGCATTTTCAAATTCTAGATGCTTTGTATGCATAGTCATTAAAAGACAGGTTATTCTCAAATCTGTGCATTCCAGAAATAGTGGATTAGGAGCTCATTGTGGTAGGACCCCTTCAAACACACCATAAAAACATGTTTTTTTTTCCCCAAAACTTTATACTATGTCCATTACTATGACTAATGCATGACAAACATGCTCATATCATTCAGCACAGATTTTTTTTGTTCCACCCTCATCAAGAGATGATCCTACTTCTGGTGGATTATAAATTGAGTCTCTAGAAAAGATCGAGCCACTTTGACCGCAGTACAGGGACGATGCCCCTATTTTCATGCTGAGTGCTTGTTTGCTGGCTTATCTGTGGGCCAGCATGGGAAGAAAGCAGAGCAATGTCTAAAACTGTGAAGGAACAGGAGTAGGAGAACACATTATTAAGGAGCAGTTAAGAGGAATTGCATCTTCTGAGGTTTAAAGAACAGACCTGTGAACAGATTCTAGGAGTTAATCATGGATTAACACTGCTGGGACTGAGGGAGTCAGCTAAGACTCAGTGAAGCTTCTGTTGGGTAGTGTTTAAAGGCATTATCTTATGAAAGATAGGTATTGCCACAGAAAATGTAAGCAAGGACTGCAATTATTTGCTTTGAGGTAGCATGACTAATCCACAGGTTTTGCTGATCTGGGGTAGGACTGAAGCTCCCAGTCTGATGCTAGGAAGGGCTTGCGTGCGTTTCCTTCTCATGTGCGTCATTTCCAGTTGTCCCCAAGGCTTGTGCTGCATGACTTCTTTATTTGCAGAGAGTAAAGCAAAGGGCTTGGATGTACACCCCTGAGATGATCCTAATGTATTATGAAGGATTATATAACTGGGAAGGAAGCTGGGTCTCCTATCAACTCACTTTCCTACATGACTGTACTTGACCCTTTTCAAAATGTTTAGAACTGTTAACTTACAATAAAGTTTTACATGGAAAGAAGATTCTGTTGAAACGTGATTTTTTAATTTTTAACCTATGGTTTTATTATGAATCTGTCTAACTCATAAATATTTTTCCAGTGAAGGCAGTTTTTGAATACTAGCTAAATTAATCAAGCGGCAGTGCAGTGGTTTCGCTTTTATCTGTGCGTGAATGCTTCACTTCTGAGTTTTAGGTTAACTCCTGAACATAGCTAAAGGATTCAGAAACATTATATTTCTGTCAGATGCTCTGTATTGGAGTGAAATCCTGTCTTCTACCTCCCCACTGTATACCCTCAGGTTCTACCTCATGCTACTGGCAATAGTTCTCAATACATATAAATTCTGTGAGACTTACACATGTGCGCGCGCACACACACACACACACACACACACATATTACACACACACACACAAACAAACCCCACCAACAAAAAAAGCCCTGGTAACACAATCATTTCTAGGAGGTATGTGTTGAATTGGCTTCTACTAACATTTCAGAGGTATGATACAGCATAGCTCCCAAGTATTCTTTATTTTTATTTTTTTACTAGCAATTTTGGATTTCTATAGGTTTGTGATAGCAAAAAGTGGCCAGACGAGAAAGATCCTTTTACTGCAAATGAACAAAATGTTTTATCTAAGCAATTAGTTCTTTGATGGATTTGAGACTCTTCTATTTTCTGCATTTATTTATTTATTTTCCAATAGAACAGTGGAATACAGGGTGCCTGGCTAATGCTGGAATTTCTCCCAGCTCTGAGTAGCTGATGCTCCATCTGAAGTAACTATAGGAGACAGAAAAGATAAAGAGTAGGAAATCCGTCTGTCTTAGCGTAGGCATCTATAAGTTAGTTATCTAACTCAGGGCTAGCTGTGCTACATTCCCTTCAGAGGCACATCCTGGGAATGATTCATCTCTGTATAAAAGAGATAAACAGCTCCAAGGTTAGATGAGATGAGTCTCATGCTGAAGAAAGAATTTTGTTGTTTGCTATTCAGCTCCCAAGTTTTACTGTATTAGTGATGGCTAAAATAACTTTATTTCCCTTTCTCTCCACCCCCTCTGTTCCCAGTACGTATCTGCTGAGAAAAGGCACAGCCACTTCTTTTGAATGTCAATCCTGTTGCATTTTTGACCTTGACATTTGTTAATTGCTGCAATGTCCACATGGCCATAGGCAATGTGGAATATGTCTGTTTGTGGTGCCAGGAGCACAGCCTGGTGTCCTGTGGCCTATATCGAGTTTTAAGAGCATCTTCTCTGCAAGTCCATGTTCTCTTCTGTGTAGTGCTGTTATGACTTTACTGAGTGGAAATGTTATTTTTTCACACAGTATTTTTCACACAGTCACATTATATCCTTTTGTCCGTGATCCATACTTTACATTGTATTTCTCTGCATGGTCTTTTAGCTCTTGCATAAAGTAGCTACTCCTTAACACGCCATCTCTGAAGTATTTATACTCTGATGCTATTATATGCTGTGGCTGGTGTGTGTGGCGATGCCAATATGGCAGAGATTTTATATCTAAAATACACTGTGACAAAGTGTGGCACCAATGGCCTAATTGTTTTTTTTGTTGTAATCTACAAGTTAGTAAGAAAAAGTAGGTCAAGACTCAGTAGTTTGTTTTTATTTTATTTATTGTGTATGAATTTTTACAGTACAGTCCTGTTATTGAAGAAGTGAGGTGCAACAGAATTAGAATATAAATCAAAGGTAGTATAACAGAGCATAAAAGCATTACGATTTTATCACACTAAACAGGTGTTTATTGTACTGTCCTCATCACCACAGGTATATGAACCCCTACAGTGCTAGCTGATGTTTATGACCTTTGTAATAAATTAGAGAAAACAAGAGGGGGGATTGTAAAATAAATTGCATGAATTTCTCAATGTTCTCCCAGAAGGAATTTTTCTAAATGTGTTTCATTCTTCACTTCCTTTCCTCCCTGCCTATTTCAATTCTCCCCACACTAGCAACTCTGATTAAAAACGCATTGGGTGAGGATGATATCTCACTTCTCGGCAAAGGGGAACACATGCGGAGCTGTGCCGTCTCTGATTAGCATTGTGGTAGCCTCCAGCTGTCTATCAGTTTCCTTTGTTTAGTCATTGAGCTCAGCAGGACTACTAGGGTGCTTAAAGTTAAACAAAAATGCAAATGTTTGAAGGGTCAAGGCCCAGGAGGCTTTTAAGAGCAAACCATGTTGTTACTTGCTTCTGCAAGAGAGAATAATTTTGAGCACTCGCTTACTTTTCAATGCTAGAAGGATAATCCCCTCTTCCCTCATTATAACCAGTAATAACAATCAGGAGAATCTGTTAGTTCAAGGACACTATAGCTTGAAAGTCCCAGGCTTTGCCCTTCAGTTTGTAATTTAGTACTTAACCAAGATATTAGATTCACGTTTCTTTGCATTATTCTGTCCAGAGGGTCATTAAGCAGATTCCTGGCAATGCCACTCTCCAGAATTATGTGAACAGTCAATCTTCACTTGCCCATGTTTCATGTCTTGAAGAGACCTGTGTCTGTGTAAATGGAACTGTGTTTTTGTTTTTGCTTTATTATTATCTTTTATTTTTTTTGAAGTCCTTGTTTGACTTGCCCTATTTCCCTTTGTGATGAAGCAACTGCTATTTGTACTGTTTTATGCTGATCTCTATCTTATTTCAAATTACATAGATGAATTAATTTGTGGTGAATATTTTCTTCTTTACAGATTTTGTAACTAGATACTAACAAATTAATTCTGTGTACTCTGTATATCGACCTTTCTCATTCCTAAACTTAACTGGGATGCTACAATGTACTAGAAAATAACTAAAAGAGAACTGTTAGCATAACAATAGTATTTACCTGCATACAAAGTTTGTGGTTTCTGTGAATCTTTTCACAGTATACTTCAGGATAACATATTGATGCAGTATTCAGTGAAAATAAGGTAAAGAACAAAGTGGAGATCATTACTTCAGGAATTATGAAAAAATGATCTTTGTTTGGAGTTGAAAATTGGAAGCAAGACATAAAGCAGAATTTTCAGAGATAAAATGTTCAAAAGGGTGTTAAGATGTATGTCACTATCATAAAAATAAGTCAGAGAGTAAAGAAACATCCAAAAATTCTGAAAGAGATATTCTTCTCTACACCTATAGAAACATTAACCAACTGCTTAGATCAACTAAGCCTCCTTTTCTTCTCTCTTCATCCAGTTAGTTTAGTAAATAGAGAAATTCTAAAGATTTGTGGGTTCAGCCCCCTTCCACATCTGTTCTGAGTTAAGGATATTCCTGGGGTATCTGAACGGGGCCCACTGTACTCAATCATTCATGTATAGTGGTGGATTAGGTGACCTAGAAACTCTCGGACCTATTAAAATATGTTGTATATCTCAGAGCAGTCTTTCTAGCGATATTTAAAGTTTTTCCTTTCAAAACTCATAGAGAGCAGAATCAGTCTCTTGCTGCCCAGTGCAGAAACTTTCATAGTCTTTAGGGGGGTCTCAATATGGCCACTGTTAGATCCAGAGATGAGCCTCTGGCTTAAATCAGAATAGTTCTTTCTTTGTTTCAGTGAAGCTTATAGAAGCTATTATTTTCCCAGTTGGGACAGAAATACAGTGAGAGGATCCTTGTGTGATTTTTCTGAATGTATAATGATACTTGATGAAGCTAAGATGAGCTCTTTAGGAAGCAGCACAGAGGCATTTCAATCATACACACTTACCTCACTGATGACTGAGCTCACATTTTTGCTCAGCAAAAACATTGCCTTTGCCTGCAAATTAGTTCTAAATTCTATAACAGAACTGAATCCTGTTTCCAACATTAAAGCGTCATAAGATAGTGAGATGATAATTCTGTAAAATTGCTTTTTTAATCTATACTATTTATTTTAACATCTCAGTAAACTGAAAAATAAAGAAAATACATAGGTTAGATCTATTTTTTTCCCCCCTATCTTTCTCCTGCTTTTGGTTGTGTTATACACAGGCAGGAACTCCAGTCAGGCCAGTGCTATTGTGCAATATATACAAAAGGGTGGTACCGACCCAAGGTTTATGAACTTTAAATATAGGATAATAGGCTAGAGATACAGAAAAAGAGAATGCTGGAGAGTTCATGAAATAATGGGACGTCACTGGTCTCCAACATCGCAAGGGGAATGGAAATTGCCTGCATGTCTTCATAGAGAAGAGCTAGCTCCTGTGCCACGCTGTTCTCCCTCTGCACGGCTCCTGGGGCAGCACAGGGCAGGGACGCACGGACGCTGCCCAGAGTCAGAAGTGGACCTGGCAGCACGCAGAGGAGCCCCCAGGTCATTCTGGACTCTGCAGGGGTCACGATTACTGCAGAACCACCCTTCAGTTTCTAGAGCTTTGACTCCCTTCTAACTCTAATGTAAGCAAACAGCATGTTCTTGGAAGTGATTAAAATTCAGGTCATATTTCTAACACCGTTGGTTGTAGTTTCCTAGCTAAATTATAGCACAAGAAAATACAGCTTGGCCTACCTGCGTTCACCTGTGGTTACAAGAGGATGAAGTGGCCTTCATTTCTATCTTCATATATCACATAGTGTTCCTGGCAATGGTAGATGAGTGCTGCTTTCCAACCCAGAGGGGTTTATATTTCAGCATGAGTGCAGTGATCCATATACTGTTATTATCACACCACACCATGCAGTCTCTAAAGCACCTTGGGGTCCATCTCTCTTGGATGAAAGGCATTATAAAAATGAAAGGTATGTTCATAATGGTTTGCAGTAGAATACTGCATTACTCTCATTGGGCTACAGTGATGGATTAAGAGGAACCATTGCCCTCAAGATAAAAAGGCTTGAGTGAGTTATGTACTTCCTTCTCAATGCATTCAGAGTGTGAATATATTAAGAGTAGTTTTGGCAGACCCTGGCAGAAGGCTGAAAGAAAGTGGGGAGGCGACCAACTTTTGATAATAACTCATTAACGTATCTGTCATACTCATAACTCTCTTTAAAGTACAGGCAAAGATGGCTATTCACTGCTGTGCAGAGGAGAAAATGAAGAGACAGTGTAAGAAATGAAACACTATTTTTAAAGTACCTGTCTAAAGGAAACTTTGAAGAGGCTTAGCCTCCTAAGTTATTCACGTTTTTGAGAAATCTTTAAATGACTTACAAGAAGTCACAGTTTGAACACGGGACAGAACTAAGAATATCAATACTATCTTTAGCCTCACAGCCTATTACTCTATTCCCAGCTGACAACAGCGATTGTTTTTTCTGAAATAAAGTTTCCTGTGGGACTAAACTAGCTGCAGCAAAGCTTCCACTTGGAGGGTTTCTTGAAGATGGACACAGACAAGTTCCCCTCTAAAATGTGCTGCTGGTCAGCCTGAAGACTAGGGAGATGGAAGAGCCTGGCTACGCCATTCTCTGCTCTGATTCAGAAAAAGTCAGTGTGTCCTAGACGAGTTTCATAAATACTGTTTCCTCTTTATCTCGTTAGAAGAACTGAGGAGTCTTGGCTTTGGTCCAGCCCAGAAGTGAGGATGTTTTTGTGACCCCAGAAAGTTCTCCAAAGCAGGAAAGGTTTCCTGTTCCACTTTACTGTTCCCAATGTTGTTCTGGGGTAGAGGCATATTTATATYGTCAGTATATGTAAAAAGTATCTAACTGTTCCATGGGGGGGTTGCTTTTTAATATTAGACTTCCTTGTTCCTGATTCAGAAACTGCTTTTTCCAAAAATATGAACAACTGAAATTTGCCTTTGCAGAGCACAGGAAAGTGCTTTCGGAGGCATTCAGAAAGCAACCAGATTGTGCTGGAGTCCATCTGCATCCCAGACTCATCTTGTTTTAGGAGGAAGTATCTTTCAAAAAGCTCCACCTACATCCCTGACACAGCTGTCTTGGATGATGTTGTAAGTGGAAGAAAGTCAGGTTTGTGACCTTCTGCTCCTTCCCTTCCACATGGAGTCAGGAAACTGTTCTTGCCCTGCTCACCTCTCTGTGGCACCGGCAGCCAGCAAAGTGGGAGTAAGAAATATCTTAAACCTTCCAGCACCCACATCCGGATGTGTAGATCAGAAGCTGGCCTGTTACAAGGAAAGAAAGAGCTCAGCGAATTAAGTGAATTAAGGAAGTATAATTTTTTTCCCTAGCTGTATATCCTTGCAGTTTGAGGTTCAATAGTTATCTGCCAGTTCTTTTTATTTTCTTCTCATATTCTAGAACTTTTGTATTTAAATCATAACGTGCGGCCTACGTGTCATCCTCCAGCTCCACATGATGCATCTGTTGTTTCATTTTCATTTGTTCCTCCTGTTCCTCTACCTTTGACTCTTGTCACTGATTTTGTAACATTCGGTTAATATTTCAGGATATTGTTAGTTTGTGTGACATTTTACAGTCCATGCAGTTGCAACACAACTGGCTAGCATAGGCCTATTGAAATTACCAGCTATGTAGTCAAATAGTTAATTCAAGTTTCATGAGGGAAACTGGCAGAAACATAACACAGAAGATTTCCATATTGTGGAAGTAATCACCTCTGAGTCTCCCGAATAATTCAAGGGAGGTTCACTTTTTTAAAGTTAGTTAGGTGTGTAGCTTTTCTCAAAAACAACTGCTATATGTTATCTRCATATTTAGCTGTCTATATAACTGAAACTTGGTATGTATTTGTATCCCGGCAAGGGAGCTAGGCACTGTGGTAGTTTACTGATGCAGGGACTGTTAGCATTAGATCAGTGTGTTTCCCCGGGCTTTCACCAACAGGCTTCCTGCTGGTAAAGCAGCATTTGGTCACTTCTACCTCCATGAGGAGGAAGGGGCGAATATAAATTAGGGAAATTTTTAATTGCAAGTTTTGTACAGCAGAGACAATCCTATGGGACAACTAAGGTAATCCGTTCTTGGCTTTTGCATTGTGAGATAGTGGTTATTGCCTGATATTTTTAGACCAGTGGCACAGGAACATGTCATCTTGAACGCACCCTTTCAGCATGCAACAAAAGATGAATATAGCACATAACCAATGCATATATCTGTCCTTTCAAGTAAGGAAGAATTTGTTAGGCCAACCCTGCTCCTGTGCACTATATCCCATACTACCTTTCACACTTATGAAGAACTGGATGCTTATTGCTCATAGCTTGGSTCCCACACAAGCAATATATAAAACTGCATTATATTATACAGCAGCTCCACGCACATATAAAATTACTTATGCATAAATGCCTGAAGGAGAGGGATTTTGATTTCCAATGTTAATGTCCAATTCACAAAAGCTGATGTTTTCCTCCCTTTTGCCAGTAGATGGCAATATGTTATAGACTTGTGGAAAGTGCAACATTAAACTTGCTGTTTTTCGAAGAGGCTTTTCAAAACACTAATCGATCCACAGAAATACTAAATGCAGGAAACCTAGCCAAAATTTATTTCAAAATATCCCTGTTTTTGTTGGTTTTGGTTGTTTGTCTTTTTTTTTTTGACGAGGAGGAGGAGGAGGAGGAGGAGGAGGGGGAGTTGTTGAGAAGGGGGTTGCTTTGTTTGTGTGTGTGAGGGTGTGAGGATATATTGCAGGGAAGGCTGAATGAAACAACTCTGTCCAGGATGCAGCATTACATATAAATTTTAAGTAGAACAGAATAATTACAACATAGTTCTTGCCTACATGAGATTATAATTACCTGCCTGTAATATAATCATTGAATGCACACATAAGGGCATTACAGTAAAGTGAACTTTTAAAAATGAGAGGGAAGAGTGACATGAGAAAAAGAATAATATTATGGCTGTGGAGGGAAGGACCCAGCTCTCAGCCAAATATTCTCTAACAAGTTATCTTCTCTAATAAAGTGAGCCTTTAACTAGGTTTTAAAAATAATAGGATGGCTACTAAATTAGTTATTACTGAATAGCAAAAAAAAAAAAAAAAAGTCTTTCTGATTCCCTTATTTTGGCATGACCTTCACTGGTTCTTCAGCCTTGCCTCATCTTCACTGATTTGCCTTTTGCTTGCAGACTTCGGGAGAAAGCAGGCTAAGAGCTCTACGCCCACTAGTGACTCTTTCACAGTACTGGAAATCTGCTAGGGGAAGTGTAGTGGCTTTCTGCATATTTTGTGGAAATGCAGCTGCCCAAGCGTATTGGAATGGACACAAAGCTGCACAAGAGAACTGAGTCTTTTGTGTATTAAAATGCTGCTTTCTGTCTTAG
Source organism: Apteryx rowi (assembly GCF_003343035.1). Taxonomy (NCBI): domain Eukaryota; kingdom Metazoa; phylum Chordata; class Aves; order Apterygiformes; family Apterygidae; genus Apteryx; species Apteryx rowi. The sequence goes on from NW_020447353.1 coordinate 1,022,883, forward strand.
TTTCAATGTTGCTATAAAAGCTATAAACAACAGCTTTGTAAGTTAAAGGACAAAAATATTCAAAGACCAAAACCAACTCAATCTCCTGGAATAGCTCAGTTGGTTATAAACTCTCTTCATCGTAGTAGCATTTATTTTTTGTTTTAATGGAACAAAAAACAGTGAGGTGGAATAAAGATCAGCATGATATCTGGTTAAATAATCAGGGGAAATCTGGTTTGCGAAGGAAATAAAGCATGAGATGAAACTACTGCAGACATTCCCCTACATTGGGAAATAACTTTTACACATACAATAATTGTATTTATTTCAATAAGATTACTTATCTGAGTTGCAATTGCTGGGATTTCATGGGATCTATATTTTACGCTGTTTGGGATGTTTTGTAGTAGACAGGATTATTAAAAAAAAAAATCACTATTTGTAGATTTATTTGGAAGTACATGGAAGTATGAATTGAACTTAAAAAGCCCACAGTCAGTTAAAAATCCATTTTTAACAGCTTTTAATTATAACTGTCATATCAAATTTGGTCAATTTAAAGGTTTTTCTAAACAGTTTACACTGAAAAGTAGATAAAATCTACTATCTGAAGAGCATGGCTCTGCTCTTTTTACTTTGCAAGGTGTCTCCAGAAGCAGAGATTACAGAATTGGAATTCATCTGACAGATTTGCTAATGATGCATAACATGAAATAAAGGAAAAAGAGGCTCTCTCTATTAATAACATACTGACTTTATAGAGCAGTCAGCTGGAGGTATTCTGGCAATATTTGGCAAGTCTAGAGGTTTGGAGCAGACTCATTTAAGAATTATTCTTGTTATTCAAAGCTGTTTAAAATGACCACAACTATTTGGGCTTAGAGAATTTAAGTAGAATCTAGAGATTAGGAGGTGTTTGGTGACACTTGAGATATATTGGTACCATAATTTGTGACAGTCTAAAAATATTCAGATCTGAAAATATCAACAATGAGAAATAATTACGAAGTCCACATTTTTTTAACTCCAAAGATGTCTTGATTCTTCTTTTTTTACATTTTTAGTTAAAAATGTACCATAATTTGGAAGATTCTGCAGTATCTAGAATTGCAATCCTTAATTTTTTCCCTTAAATTGTGGGTGGGGAAAACACTTAAGAAAAACTACTTAGAAGTCACTAATGGAAAACAAAACTACATTTAAAAAAAATTATGAAGAAACAAGGCTAATAAAAGTCAGTTGCAAATGCAACTTTCAAGAATCTGGTCCTTATCTTAGAGTAGCACAGAAAAGTCCTGTTGAGTTAGTTGTCTTCTCTTCAATTTGGAGATAAGACATATGATTCACTCTTCCCTCTAAAACTACTCATCTAGGATTTTGTCCTCTCAAACAATAGAGCTTTGTACATCGACATAACCCTAAGTGATAGAGATTTGTTTGTTGAATGTTTCATTTTGTCTTACATGTCCACTTTCAGACACATCCTCCTTTTTCTCCCTGTACCCTCAGCATTAACTGTAGGATGTCTGGGGAAGGTGAAGAGAAGAAAAAACTGAAACTGAAATTTTGAGGCTGCAGATGGTAAATAAATAGTGCAATTATGCTCTCTTGGCCAATAGAAATGGAAACCAGAGAGGAGAGGGAGAGGGGAAACGGGGATTCCCATTCTACCTGGGAACTTAATCTGTTCTTCAAGACTGAGCCCTGAAAGACACCCTGACTCCAATCAGCAAATCATTTACACGCATTTCCCCCAGGAATACTTGCATGCTTAAACTTAGTTAATCATGACACATGATATTTCCGTGATTCTTGTAGTAAAAATACTCTTCACCAGTGGATGTCACTGTGAGCTCCTGGGCAGAGCAGCTGAATGATGCTGCAGATGAATCCTTGCAGAGGAAAAAAAGGATCTGTTGGTGATTTAAATTGGAATTCTCTTGCCATACACTGAAAGATAGGAGTATCCTGCTTTTGAGAGGTTTCTTAAAAAAAAAAAAAAAAAAAAAAAAGTACAGTAATTAAGCTTGAATTTTTTTCAGTGGTTTATCATCCAAACATGTATCTCCATTTTTTTTCTAGCTAGAACAAGCAAAATAAAAATAACAAATACACAGTTAAAGCAGTGATAAATATTGCTGTGTCTATAAAGTTTCTAGTTGTGTTGTTACAGGCAGGAGAGCTGATAAATTGGGAAATCCCTGAAGCATCATTTAGTACCCAACACTGAAAATTTTATTTATGTAGATAAATAACACTCCTTTAATGCAGCAAATCTGTTAGAGTGAAGTCTGTATGGTTTTGTATTTATAATGTGAGCATTTCAGAAGCATAAGTACCAGTTTATGCAAATAAGTCCCAAACTCATCAGTTTTACCTACCTTATTATTGATATCTATCTTCATTGAAGCCATGTACTGAGTACACTTCATTAAGGCTGACAAGCCAAAGGCTGCTGCTTCTCCCTGGGAATTGCCATCTTCTTTACAATGCAAAAGCCATTAAATAAGCCTTACACAGTAAGTCAACTCTTTCTCTCTCTCTCTCTCTCCTTCAAAAGGCTTTTTTTTTTTTTACTTCACAAATCCTTCTTAGAGAGACAAGGAAAGATTCCTTACAATGAAAATCTTGCACCTTTGCCCTTTTCCAGAAGTATGTTTGCCATAGATTCCCCAGCGTCCTAACCACACAATAAGATATTAATCATGACCTTGCAGTTAAAGTTGTATATATACATTTTTTTGAAGTGCATTTCAAACAAATGTTGTCTCTACGTCGCCTCTAAATATGTTTTAGTCTTCTTTACAACATTTTGTAACACATCTGTCATATGGTGAAAATTAAAGGTAAAACCAATGTTACAAAAAACAAATCATACTTCTTTGTATACAATGCTCTGGGTAGAGCTGCTGAATGAGGGAGATCTTACTCACAAGCCTGATGTTTGCGTAAGCTTTGCTAGAGCCTTTTCACATAGGTTTCTTCCTAGACCGCTTACTGTGTGGTCACGTGTGAGAGAGGGAATATCCTGACTCCTCTCCAAGGCCAGTTCAATTCCTTGCTGCACAGAGAAGGACTTCTTCTGAGAGGGTGTTAACAAAAAAATCCTGCTGTGGTTCGTGAGGTCCCACTTGCTAATATATGCCCATTTCCCTGTTGTACAAGCCAGGCCCTTACCTTAAAAAATCCACTCCTGCTCTTGCTTTGTGTCACATATATACTTCTCTACTTTCTTCTAAATATATGGCAGTTTCTGAGGTTGTATGGTGCCACATCAGTAGCTAGGGTTGGGATAAGTTATTGAGGTTTGATTATGTTTTTAAGAATGATTTTTATAAAAGCATCCCCAAATTTTTAATAATTGCCTTCTTCCTTACTTGCGTCTCAAGGCCAACTCTCTCTGTTACTTCTTAGGCTGACAACATAACAGTAGGTTTTCAATGGGATGTTTTCAGAGTTGGCTTTTACTGCTATTCTTTATCCTTAGCAGGAAGCTGTCTGCAGACTCAAGCTGACATCACTGCAATCAGCTTATGTTCAGCTTTTTGACTTTTTTTTTTCCTAAATCCTAGGATTATGGGATCTGTTTTACCTTTTACCTAAAATAAAAATAAGGATTCACTTGGGATCTAGGGCTTAAGACGTATTTCTATTGTGCATGCACGTTATAGGCCAGTGACCTGTGATTTGGGAAAACTGATGTTCAAGGATTTCACCATGAGGAAGAAGTCCCATTTCTTTGGAATTAGCTTGCCCTGCCCCTAACGTAAGGATGTATATGAGCCTGGGGATGGAGCTGCACTCAGAATATCTCCCCACTCCGTGGTTTATTATTGTTCCTTTTTACACACTGACACGGAGGGGGTGATCTTAAAGTTCTGCAAATCTATGAACTTCCTGCAAAATGTTTTGAGTCAAATCCTGACTGTCTTTACTAGTAATCATGAGGTAAAACTGTCTGAATGAAGAAAACCTCTTTCAAACATGTGGGTAAATGTGAGCACAAATATCAAGAGAGCTTGCAAATTCATCAGCACTAGTTTTCATGAGGATCCCATGTTGTATTTTATTGTTATTCTGAGCAGTTGGGTCCTCAAGGAAGCATGTGGAAGAATAATTTATGGCCTCAATAGCTCTAGTTCATATAAGCCAAGTTTAATGCATATTGACTAGAAATTTGGATAACCTACAAATGACTGCCTCTTTGTTATTAAGGTAGCAGGTTTACAGAGGGTTTGACTTAGTGGGCACATCTTTTTGTAACACAGTACTGTTGAATGCAGAGTTTTCTTCCCTCCCTAATTGGGCTGATTTTTGAAGCACCTCTTCTGAGCAGAAAATTCTGTTTTGTAGGACTTCCTGAGTTGGATAATTGACAGTTGGCGAATTTCACTGGTTAAAAGACTGAGTCATAATACTGCTCAAAATGCATAGGTTAAGCTCCCAACAGATCACGAATATCAGTGGTGTCTCAGCAGAGTTTAAGCAATCACTTCTGAAGGATCTCAATCAGCCAGGGCCTCCTTCTGTCACTGTTGCAAGGTAGAAGCCTAAACTCTGCTCTCTCCAAAATCTGTTTGAATAATAAGCTTTTCACTCTTCACAGAAATTCAAATTCAAGCTGTTTTGACACAGGCAATTAAAAGAAAAGTTGAAGGTCCTGCAGCCCTAACAGTGCCCTCTTCTTGACAATCGAGGGTTTCCAGATTTAAATTGTCACTGACTGCAATAAGAGCTGGTGACAGAGCCTGGGCCTCTGACATTTTGTTATTTGACCTGCCACTGTAATGGCATGTCCCAGCTGGGACCATGGACAGAACTTGACTGGAGCACCAGTAATTTTTCACCTTGCATTGAGAAGAAACCTTTCTATTTTCCCATTTAGGACTAAACAAATAAACCTACAACAATTGCTTTTGGAGCAATTTTTCACGGGTTATTTTCCATTGCATCTTTTTAGGAAGAGCAAAATTAGTCGAAAATTACAATGCCCTTTTTCATATTTGTTCCTGTCAGACTCCCCAGCAGTCACATGTCCTTTACTCCTGAGTTCTCTCTCCTTGCTTACTGGGATTAAATACTCCCAGGGAAGATGTGATTGTTGCCCTAATGAGTCAATTATTACAAAGTCATTGTTGGGGGGGGGGGAAGTTTTTTTTTTTTGCTATTGTTGCAAAAAAATCCAGAGATGAAAGCACAGGATGGTGTTTGAAGCAGTCTGAGGTGTAAAAAACAACTCCAGTGTTTCAGTTGGTTAAATTCTAGGTGAATGGTTTATTTATCCTCTAGGCTTGTGCTGTGTAGGCAAATAGGAGATATGGCTTTTGTGTCTTTTTTTCAGTGTCAAAGAGCTTTTTAGGAAGATTTCCTATGCAAGAAAAATAGAAGACAGTATCTTAAATTTCTTCTAAGTCATCAGGGAAATCAGATTTTAGACATGCATCAGTAGCTAAATTGGGTGTGAGATTATCCTGATATGATAAACCACTGTATCTGAAAGTCTTTCATTTTTTGTAATGAAATGATGAGTGTTTAATGAGGGTATGGTTTCCTGATTGCCTAGATTAAAACTGTCTAATCACTACTTTGTATGCCTATATATTTAATTCCTATAGAATAATCCCTTAGTTTAGGAAGAAGCTGCCCTATTTTCTATGGGTTTTCTATTGAGATAGTCATCTTTATGTGCAGATAATATTAACTGATACTCATTTTATGGAATATTTTGGTTAGAAGAATAGAGTCCTTAATGGAGCAAAGCATTGTTCATACAGTCAAAGGAATATATATTTCCAGAAAGCAGATTTTCCTTTCTTTGCATCATTATGATCACCACATTTAGGGCAGAATAACGAAGTGTATTATATCTACCTGGATCTGAGATTAAAATTTTAACCATCAGGATCAGCACCACTGTTACCTGGGAAATACATTCTTTGGCTCAACTCCTGCTTGCGTTAAAATAATGTGCAATCATATTTTGTTATTTCAGTAGCCAATGTGGAAAAAACACCATAATTTGCATTCTTTCGTCAAACGATACTTCTGGAGAAGTCAGTGGCACTAGTCATATGTTTAACTGCTATCCAGCACTTAAGAATGACTAATGAAATACATTACTGAATAGGTAAATCAGATGTGATTATAAGTCTTTGCACTTATTTAATTATTTTTCAAAATCTTGGAGTCTATCTGTAGGAATAACAACTCCATGTGAACAATGCAGTACAATGCAACTTTTATTTTGACTCTTTTCTATGAACAGTATTTAAAATGTTATTAAGTATTACAGTCACAAACTGGAAGTAAGATGAAAGAAAAACAGAGACCTGTAAGTTAGGAAGCTAATATGAGGGGAAAAAAAGAATATTTTCAATTCTTACCTCAAAACAGATGGAAAGTAGAAGTCCCCTGGCAAGAGAAGATACAACTTCAAGTGCATGATATAAAGACGTTCCAGTATTCATGAATGCTCACATCTGAAATTTTTCTTATTGTTTTGCTGAAAATAATGTTTTTTGCTTGCTGCTTTTCCATAACTGGTAAATAATATTGTCTTTAGCTAAAAATTTGCACGTTCATTTTCCTTCAGAAGCTTTTCTTGCTCTCATTATAATGCATGGTAGAACTGCCTGAAAAATAATATGGAAAATGATGGGATTTAATATTTCAACTCCAATGATGAAAAGACAAAGACCTCATATTAAAATCATTATTAAGAATTATGGGATTACCCAGTTTGGAGAAACAGTTTAGTAACTTTGAGAAAGTAGTGATAATAATTTCTTTCTTTGTATTTAATTTAACATTTGTGATATTCCCAAGACTGGAGGCTGACATGATTTGTGTCTCACAAACCATTTCACACAACAATTCAGTATATGCAGTAGAAGGCAAATTTCCTTCCACCCTCTACAAAAGCATTTCCAGTTCGCATTATTATATTATTATCACATATTTTGTTTTGTTTTTGATAGATTTCATCATCATTTGGTCCTTGCTGCCTCTTTTATGATTGAGAAATGGGCTTTTATTTTTTGGGCTGTAGCATTTTGTCTTCTGCAGATCAAAGGAGGATAAATATAAGTCAATTATAGTAGTAAATATGCAGCTAATTGAAATACTGCTCATCCAATTCTTTGCTCTCTGCAGTTTTCCTACACTTCTCAACTTCAGGCAGACATTTGTGCAAGGACTACAACATCTATTTGGTTCCCTGTTTCTCCTCTTCCCTTCCTGCAGTCAGCTCTGGGATAGGAGCCAGCAGGAATGCTTCTGCTAGCTGTATGGGGAATTCTTTCAAGTCTTTGATGAGTGAAATGAATCTGTGTTCAATGAAATTTCTTGCTCTAGCAGTTTAGCACATGTATATGCACTAGCCTGGTCTTCTGAGAGTTCATCAACTGTGCTAAAGATGTAACTCTTCCAAATCTCTAAAATGGCAACTACATGTACTATTGTAGTTTTGAAATATAGGAAACAATTCCAAAGATTCCAGGATTTCAACCCTAGAATTTAGGGAGAAACAGCTGCATGTCATAAGGAAATTCAGTAAATGTCTGGGCAAACTGGTGTGAGGTATTTTTACAAGTATGGCATTAGAATTCTAAACTTGGAGCTACACTGTGGATGAAACTATCCTTGTGGAACTAGTTTGGCTCACACTGACCAAGGGCACTGGGTTGATATTTGAAACACGCATGTTGCAGATCTAGCTGTCAATTTTAGATCTCTGTAATTTGGTCTGTTTCTTGATGATATGAATAGGACCTTGTTAAGATCCCTATTCAGTAAAGGTCTTAAATATGAACTTGAAAATATGAAGCTTTCTTGCTTGATTTAAGCACTTTCCTAAATCAGGACTTAGATGGGTAATTCTTGAGGTCCTAATTAGATGACTGATAAATGTGCAAAAGCTTCCTTGGTGGTTAGTAGAATTCAGTTAAATTGTCGTGTGACAGGATAAGACTATTACTTGCTCTTGAAATGAGAATATTAGTGATAAGCACTGGCATTGCTGTAAAACAAAAACAAACAAACAAAAAAAAGGTGACAGCTCTCTTGTTGCAAATGTGACCCTACTGGGAAAGGCAATCATAACTGTACTACTGCTCCTATGCACATTCGACAATTTTCTTGGGTTGCGTTATTGCCTAAAGTCTGGCACAATAGATTGTGATTATCCCCTTCTGAAAACGCTTTAGACCTTATCAAGGAGTATGTCTAATCCACCAGTTTTGGAAGTAAATATTACAAACTGTACTCACAGGGTGCAGTCTAATCCAAAGAATCTGAATGTAAAGAGGCTGAAAGCCTGAAAGAAGAATGGTTAACTATAATTAGCTTTCACTGCAGACTTCTGTTCCAGTACCTGAACTTGTCTATCATACCCTGTCACAGACTAGCTGATGCTTAATGAGCTTATTCAGTCCTTTACCTTCTCCTCCATGATGTCTGAAACAGCTTCCATTCATCTCAGTAAACTGCAGTCCTATACAAAAGCTCATTTGGTTAAATATTATGGAAAGAAATCATTCACCTCATTGATCGATCATCCCTGCACTGTCTGTTAGTCTACTTGTACTTAAAGAAATAGGGAGTAAGGTATTGCAGTTCTGAGGAGCAGGCACCTGTTTTAGTGAGCAAATTCCCCAAAGAGATTATTACTCCAGAACACAACTGGAATTTCATTCCATGGCCATTATAAGAAAGCATAGGTATTTTCTGTTTAAGCAAGCTTGGGAAAACTTAAGATGGAATGTTTACCACAATTCTGGGGTTTTTGCTAAACAAATGACAGAAACCTCCCATTTTGAAGTACTATTTTTTTGTGTTTAATGTTACAGTCAAGTTTTGAACTACTGTGTAGAGTTACAGTGTCTTGTGAGCATTACAGAGCAAAGACACAGAAGCTTTTAGATATGGCCAGATTTGCTCATCTTTTGTGAAACCTCTGGGTTGTAATGGGCAGTCTCAGTAACTAGATGTAATTGCTAAAATATCATTCTAGAACTATCACTGTATTATCAGTTACATGAAATTAATATTTCTATTAATGAATCTTTGTTTTACAAGTGCAGAAAAAAACCCAGGAATATGTAACATCTTTCAGGAAGAAGATGAGAAAAAGCAAGTCATCACTAGTTATTGTAACTTTCTGGGTGTAGTTCTCCTCCTTGGTTGATTCACTCATTTTTTCCCAAGTGTAATTTCTTTCTCTGCCCCTTCCCAGTATGTTTTTTCCCCTCCTTTTTGACAGGACTTCCCTTAGGTCTTTTCATTCCTCTGTATCTCCTGCAATACCTGAATGTGGCTGGTCTAGGATCATATAAGGAAAGCAACATCCTTCAGGCTTATCTTTCAGTTGCAAAACTTAATGCAGCTGAAGGCTTTCAATTGCTGCGAGAGAAACTGAATATGAGGCAGAGATCTGAATACTCAACATGAGGAAATGTAATATTCTGTGGTAAGAAGAAAGAAGCATCCCAATTAAATTCCAAAACAACAAATTTAAAATATTTAAAAGAAATATATAAATTAACCAGGGCTACAAGATTTTTTTTATAGGCGTTTACAAATGGTCTTATGAATGATTAGGAAAACATCTCAGAATAATAAAAAATTTCATATTTTCAAAGTAACATTGTTCACTGATGTCCGATATAGTAGCTGTCTTAAGCTACCATATCGGCTAGCATTATGGTGCTGATCAGTCCCAGAGACAGGCAGTGATTCATTGGGAATTCACTTGCTTGTAACATCCCTTAGTCAGGCTAATTTTACTAATTGTTCATTTTCACTTTGCTGTTGATTTTTCTCCTGTATATTTTACAGGGAATATTTAAAGGTAGAACTCTTTGGGGTCAGGGAAAGTGTAAAGACTAGATGCAAGATGGGATCTGCTGATGTGAGAACTTGGCTAAAGCAGAGAGTGATTTGGAAATGAAACAAAATGATTAGTGAGAGCAACATCAAGATGGGAAAAGCAGCAAGAGGGTTAGAAAGGAAAAGTAAGTGAAGACTGATGGTATCAGAGGGGACTTAATTAAAAAAAAAGGGATTAATGAAATTAAGCATAAATCTCTCCAATATAGATATGCTTGATATGATGTTCAGGGTAGGTCAATAGGGACTTTGGAACTAATGGAAAACTTCTCAGCAAAATGAGAATTCCAGCCCTAGACCTCCTCAGCTGCAAAGACAACAAAACTTTTCATTCCCTAGCTAACATTGGCACTCATGGAACCTATTTTAAGTGGCCAAAATTAAGATTCCACTAAAGATTTTGGGGGGGGGGGTGAGAGGAAAAAAGCTTGAATTCCATATACTATTGAATAATTGTTGGCATATCTCATTTTTTGCTTTTCTCCAGAACAATGTTGTAGTCATTCAACACATCAGAAAATAAATTTAATTGATGTAATGTTGCAAGTTTCCTCTATATTAAAGATTTTTTTTTCTTCTCTGTCAAATTTGGACAAACTTTATGTCATGTGTAAAGAAAGGCTAAGTACCTTTGCTCTTAATAGTTAAGATAATGTATGCAGGTGTCCATTCAAAATGACCACTACCCCCTAAAGGCTCTAAAGATTGCAAAATGTGAAGGAATCTTGTACAATTGATTATTGTGTCACTTCTGATTGGCCAAGAAGAGAGGGAATGTTCTTCTCTGTTATTGTACAGACATATCAAGGGCAAAGATATTTTATGAATGGTGTGGAACAACAGCCTGGCTAGATAATGTGATGCTGGAAGGTTAAAGGGAGGGAGGCAGGGAATGATAAATACAGTTGTAGAAAGGAAAAGTCATAGATGAACATGTGTAGCTGAACACTAACTCATACCCAGAAGTATGCTGAAGCCCACAAAATTGGCTAGAAGCAAATGACAGTTTAGAAAGAATGGGATAGAAAACCATACTTGCATAAAATGATGAGGGACAAAGAGAATAGAGGATCACAAGAAAGGTGATTAATTTTCCAGAAGCACAGAGAGTCATATATGCAAAGGGATTTAAACTACTATCTGCCTCTAGAGACACGTAAATCCATTTCTTTGGTTCCACATGCATCCTAAAAGCAGTTCCTTATGGCGCAGACACAATGCCTGTCGTTTAGTAATCAGAAAGCTGTCAAAATATTGTGCAAAGGTCTGGAAAAACTGTTCACAAACTAAATGTAGTCCTGCTTATTTAAGCTGAGAAGACTGATTCTGGAGATATTCTCCAAGTTATGCATGGGTGATGCCTAGATAGCAGTCATAGTTTGTAGGATTAGAGGTAGCCAAGCTAGGTTTAAAAGGAAAACTTTAGGATAACAGTCGCAGTCTCATGGCAATGCAGAACTAAGCACAGGTTAATTTAGGCAGGCTTTCACTGGGATGAACTTTTGTGGGAGCTGCCAAGGGCAGAAGCTTACTTGAGATTTGGCAGAAGAGAGTCTACCATGCAGCAGACAGTGACAAAACCTCTTTAGATCTTGAGCTCTTCTCACAAAACAGCCCAAGCAGTTTTTCTTATACACCATGCCAAAATTATGTGGTACAGCATTCCCATGCACTGTAATAAAGCTGGTGGATTCCAAACAGGAGGCAGAACAGTTAAGTTTTCCTCACCTTCCCCTCAGCAGTAGCACTGCTGAGATCTCTCCCTATTGCAGTGCCACTGTCTCTTTGGTACCCAGTACTCTACTGAATTTCATTGCTTCTGGCTGACGGTTTAATCTTTGCTGAAGTCTTGCTCTTCTGACCAAATAAATCAGGGACCTGTTTGGATCATGCTACAACTTTCCCTGATCGCCTGTCCAAGCGTCTTTTTTTTATGGTAACCTTGGTGTGGTTTCATCCAGTCTTCCCCATGAGCGAGGAAAGTCCCACAGTGTAGTTTTAGCCAGAGGACATGGAAATGGGTTTTCCAGGTCTGTGTTCATTCTATTTAGAGGAAGAGGAAAGTAGCTACTGTAGCTGTTGCAAGTGTCTCACAGGTAAATATGTGCAGAGGGCTTGGTTTTAAAACTTAACAAGATGCTCAGTGAGGGTGTATTCAACATGTTGGTGTGTTGTAAAAAATCCCCACCATGTTTTGTTTTTTTTTCAGTTGCTGTTATCTGGTCTAAAATTATTTATTGGGAAAAAAAAAGAAAAAAGTCTGCATCTCTGGGTTGTACTCCTAGAATTATGTATTTTTTTGTGCATAAATTGTGCATGCCCTGCTTTTCACACTCTATAACTACATATCATTAGCCCTAGCCTTACCCAGGAGATTAAGGACAAATGCTCTTTCTGTTATCTCTGTATGGCCTTTTCAGTGCTAATCCATCTCCTTGTTCCGCTGTTTTTCATTATTCTTTTTAATTATTTCTTTCCTGCCTGCAAGGTTCTGTGTGCCATTATCATAAAATATTAAGCCATTTTTAGCAAAGTACTTTTTCAATGTTCTGTACAACAATGTTCTGAGTATACTTGTTTACAATCCTACTAAATTATGTTTCCCTGTGTTGAAAGGCCAGCACATGTGTCCATATATGTATAGTAAGCTCATAAATATAGCACTCACTAAACACTATTCCTTAGAGAGGTTCTTTGCTTCCCAGTTGCCAAAGAACTAATTTTCTTAAAACCTTTGATACAGGTGCTAATTATTATTCATTTCCAGACTGGGGGGCACTAAGGAAWAGCAGGTGTTAAATGTATTGCTAAATTCTATGGCAGAATGGAGAATAGAGTGAGTGAATCATGGACCTCCATCCCGAGACTGCTTTTTTCTTATGTTATAGTTTGATGGAGGTATTGTGTATTATTTTTCCTTAGAAAACTAGGTGACAACCACACATTTTAGGAAGAAGAACAAGTAAATGAAAAAAAAAAAGATAGGAAAGATAATGTAGTGGGATTTGTTCTGTGTGCAGTGGGACTAGCGAAGTTTATTTCTTTATGGATTTCTGTCATGTGCCTTCACTGCAATATCTTTACCATTCACCCACCCCACAATGTATCTAATTTTGCTTTGGACTGTCAGTGAGACAGAGACATCTTGGGCTGTAGCCAAAGTACATGAAAGCTGACTGGTCAGCTGGCTGCCACCAAGCACAGAGGATAACATCTGGATTTTTATCACACTTTCATCAATAGAGGCACTCTGAGGTCCTTCTGCTCTGTAGAGCTGCCATTTTTCACAAAACTTATAAGAACTCACTATCATCTTTTTTGCATTTAGCACTTGGTTGAATTTCATTGACAGTGACAACCAGCTGAAAAAAATTCTATGGAGAAATAACAATGAATGGACTAGGAGAAAGTATAGCTGCATAAAGCCTGTTGTCACTACAAAGCCATGCTAAATAATAATAATAATAATAATAATAATAATTTTAAATACATTGAGCAGATAATATTTTCTCCAGTTTTTAAACTGAGACAAGTAAAGACCTGTAACAGTAATTTCAACATGCTCGCTCCTAGCCATTTCCTCACAGAATCATAACGGAAGTATTTGAAAGTGGGTATTTTTATTATTATTATTATTCTTAGTTTTACTGCAGGAGTATTTAAAGGGCCTCAATAGAAATTAGGGCTCCATTGTACAAAGAACATCAAGATCTGGAAATTCACACTGAAGCAGTTAGACAGTGATAGATTAATTAAGAGACAAATATGTGTGGTGATACTAGTAAGAATGTATTCATGGAGTCAGTTATCACAGTCTCAGTCGTGTATGTGTGGTAGCCATGTCCCAGCAGTAACACACATGTACCAGTTTCTTCAGATGGTGGATTTATGAACTTTGCCTTGCAATTAATTTTTTCTCACTTGAAGGTAGACTTTGGGATTCAAGTCAATTTCCAGATTTAGTCTCCTGTCACAGTCAGGTGAGGAACCACCTCGTGATGCCCTTTCTAAAACCACCAGCAGCAGACAGTGAATCTAAAACTGTATATGACGCAATGCATTTAGGGGCTTTCTCCATCTCAGGAGTATTTCTGTTGCTGAATATTAGTAATGAATATTTACTCCGCTACTACTGAGTTGCTGCTGGGGGGACAGGGAATTTCGCTGCTGTCAGTCTCTGATCTTGACTCTTGTTTGATGATACATGTTCTCTCCTGCCCTCTCATCCAACCTACATTTCCAACTGCGTGTGTTCCTTTCAATCCTTCAACTCCTTTCGGTCAAAAATAAATCTTAGCAGAAAATGATACAGCCCATCTCCAGAGCCTGCATGATGCAGACACTGACTACCAAAATCTTTTCATATTTTTTTCTCAGGTGCAACACAATGTGAGCAATCAGTTTGTGAACAATTAATTTGATGTTGGTTTCAACCTTTAGAAGTGTCTAATTCAGGATTGTGCTACTTAGTTCAGGGACAAAATTATTGTGTAGCTAACATAGTTAAGTCTTTTAACATCCATTATATCACTTTGAACAAATGCTCCTGCAATCTGGTATCTGAAGCATCCATAAAGACAGATTAAATTAACTTGACTTTCCAATGGGAGAAGTCAAATTTAGGAAGAGCCTATGTTCAAGTTTCAATATATTGTTGAAGATACAGAGAAAGCTCCAGTTTTAGCTTTTCTTTATTTTGTTTTTCTTTGGACAAACACCTTCTTTTATCTTAAAACAAACCAAAAAAGATAAACCCACACAGTCACCACTCCTTTCCTCTCTTCCCACTGCTACCCCCACCACAGATTTGCTATGATGTTTTGCAGTAAATGCCTGAATGTCGCAACTGCTTGAAGTTGTACACACAGAGAACAAAAATAGCTAGTGGCTCTTCCAAACAATTTAATTTTGGCAGTACTCATGACACTTCAGTCTTATTTCTCCACAAGTATTTATGGTTTGTTGACATAAAAAACAAACAAACAAAAAAACCCAAAAAACAAACAAACAAAAACCTCTACTGGTCTGGCTTATTGATCTAAAAGAATTTCCAAACAGTAATGCAAACTTACTCTGCTGCTTGGCTACCTAAGTCCATCTAGTCATTGGAAAAATAGAGGTATTTGAATAAGTATGTGCTTTGTGCTCATACAAATCATAAACATAATACAGTGCCTTCTCTAAGAAGCTTAAGTAAACATGCTTGTCAGGATCAAAATCTGTCTATCCAACTTTCTAAAAGAGAGAATTTGAGCCCAGGAGTTTCTCACTGCAAAAAAAACACCACAAAGGAGGAAGGTGATGGCTCAGCTTAACTTAGTTCCCTTTTCTGAGAGCAGTCCCAATGCTATGACTAATGGGTGCAGCAGCAGGGTGAGAGCTGTGTTGGGAACAAGGTTTCACTCGTGTTTTGGGACAAGGCTTATTGAACAAATGCAGAGCTCATGACTGGCTGAAGTCCTCTTGAGTTACCCAGACTATTTTTGCTAGGATACTGGAGTAAATTAAAAATCCACTCGTGTTCAATTCAGCCTTCACTTTAGTGAGTGTTGAACATATAATCAAACATGGGCTTCAAGTATAAAGCTGTGTAGCTCCAAGCAATGCATATGGCAGAAGAAATCTTTCACTGACGTAAAGAGATGTCACCCCTCTGAAGAGAGATAGGCAGCCTGATCCAGTGTCATCTCGTTCGACATGGTTAAAAAGGACAAGTTGTGAATAAAACAACCTTGGAAAGTTTTACAGAAAGCAGGATCTTGGGGAGTGTCTTTATTACTGTTTGGTGGCATGAACAGCTTCAAGGGATAGTAGAGTAACACTACTTTGCAGGTGTGACACTAGGTTGTAAAGTAGAAGTATTATTCCATACTTTTTGCCCTCAAATGCTATTATTTAGCTGAGCTAATACCAAGTTACATATTTCTAGAAATGCATGTGGGAAGAGCTCTCAGAATGTTCTGTTCTCTAGGAGTAAACAGAAAATGAATGTAATCTGCATTACTTTTATCTTGCTGGAATGACCTTCTACCGTACTGTCATAGCAGCAGTGGCAGAAACTATTTGCACAGTAGGTTTTTTTTGTTTGTTTTTTCCATTCATCAGAGTGTTCCTGTGTGGTTACTCTCAGACCATAAAAACTGCCCATGTAAATAGACACTTCTAAAAGGAAACTGTAAGATTTTTACTTACATAATAAATAAAAACTAGCCTGTAAACTTACCAAGACAAAGACTGACTGCTGGATAATTTTAAATTCCTTCAAATGCCTCAGTATGAATAGTGTCTAGAAAACAGAGAGAATGCGTGCTTCTTTTTACCTCATTTTGAAATATATGGGTTTCTTAGGGCAGGGTGACATACGCTGTGTCTGTTTTTTCTGCCTATTCACTCTCATATAACTGTATGTTTCCATTTGAACTTTTCTGCACCATCTTGAAAAAGTAGGGCTTTTTGAAGAGCTGAATCCTTCTTTTCATAAATATGAGATATATTGATGGTTATTTCTACCATCCTCAGCTCCCACAGGATATCCAGCTGCTAGACTCTCACCATGACCTCTCTTCTTCCTTGTCAAAAATTTTTAAAATACACTAAGCAATCAAAAGTGTTATGTACTCTCCATTAAGACTACACTACTACACTAAATGAACAAGTAACATCCTTAATATATGAATGATCTAGAATAGGAAAATACCAGGAAAAATTATTTATCATCTATTATTGGTAAAATACTGTGGTATTTGTGGAAATAGAGGAAGCTGATAAGAGACTAATTTGCTCATTTTTTATTTGGTCCTTTTTTTTTCCCTACCATGCAAAAGAGTAATCTAAAAAGCTATTATGAATGTTATATGTGCTGATTTATCTTAAAGAAAGAAGATGTGTCCTGAAAGCATAAAACAAAAAGTCTTCATTGCAGATAAAATCAAATGGAGTTCAATGATTGTAATGGAGCAGTTTGTACCTGAAGAAAGGATTAAGCTATAAAATAACTAAATTTAAAGGAAAGCAAAATGTTTGAGGGGCAGAAAAGGTCACTGCAAAGAAGTCAGCCAAAATCAGAAAGACTAAAATGGACTAACAGCATGAGCAAATAAATAGTTTGTTTTGATTTAGTGCACAAAAAGTAAGGCAATAAAGTAAGGAACCAAACACCTGAAAAAAGAATGTGCCCTGAAAAGGTAATATACCATCAAAAATGGACCAGAAAAAAAGGATTTAGGGATTATTATGAAAAGAAAACTAACATCTTCAGCATAATATTTAAAAAATCAAAGAGACTTTCTATATATATGATAAAAAGTAGATGCCAGGGGGACAAATGCCCCATCTTTAAGAAGATAAATACTCAAAGGAACACTTCCATAAATTGGATATTTAAAAGTACTCTTAAAAAAAAAATCTTTATAGCAGAAGATGAGAAACTAACTCCTATGTGGTGCAAAACTCCAATGTCATGTTCAGTATAACTGTGTACTGCAGAATATCCTTTAAGCATGAAATAATGTCTGAATAGGTCTTATAATGTGAAGGATAACACAAAGAACATGTTTTTAAAAGTAGTTAGGTGATCAAAAATGTACATTAGGACCATTTAAGGACCAAATACATTTAACAGAACTTTACAAAAATGTTTGATTTATTTGTTCTCAGCGTTTTCAAAAGAATATCTTTACAAATCTGGTCCTAAACTGGTCCTAAACCACTTCTTCAAAGAAATCGTTAATTTTGTCCTGAAGCCTACTATATTCATGACAGACCTTAAATTTGGTGTTGACACCTATCTAAATAGTTCCTTAACAGTATCAAGGAAAAACATTTCATTGTGAATCACGACCTGAGGCAGCTACATGGACATTATTCACACAGTTGGAAGATGTCTGCAGACAAATAGTGCTGTCTAATAGTATTGATTATTTGTATCTTTATATGTTAATTGAATGGTAGGCAGAAATGGAGCAATTGGGTGGTGTTAACTCTATTTCTGTTTGTTTATGGCATCTCCGAGTGCTTCCATGTTTGCAGCCATGAGGTATGTCAGCATTAAAGGAGGTATGGGCTCTGGAAGACCTTTCTATGTAAAGAGCACTGTTAAATTTATTGTTCAACTTTGTTATTAAATCATGCTCTTTGAACTGATGAGAAAATTAAACCCAAGTTGCTTCTTTCTGGACCACTTATGAAAAAGGAGGTAGCTGACCAAAAGTGAGTGTGGTGGTCCTAGTTTTCCTGAATTCACTGCTGCTGTTGTCTATTAGTCATAGTTTCAATACAGCTATAAAATCAGGGCTCTGGATGCTTTTCTGCTTCATAAGGAAACAGTCAGGAGCTAGCCACTCTACCTCTGTTATTCTGAGGGTGTTGAGTTCGTGCAGTGTAGGAATTGCCTCTGTATTCTCCAGTCTAGAGGGGCATCTGCACTGTGTAAACTATTAGTGCATTCTGGGCCACTGTGCTTGTTCACAGTTATGTATTTCTCTCTCCTGCAGTGCACTTTCTTATTTCACACCATTTGGGAATTTTTATTCATCACAGAGCATACACACAATGCATAAATATCACAGAGGCAGAAAATTCAAAGTGAAGAGAAAAAAGTTCTTTCATCTCTACCATATCAGATCTTACAGTCCAAAACGTTATACACAGCTTTTACTTTTTGCTAAGGCAAGCAATACTTCATCTGCTGAGAAAATTTCAACCAATGACACTTGAATGTTTAGGGATGTTTCTGCTTTGCGCCTTCCTTCTGAACTGTGG
Source organism: Apteryx rowi (assembly GCF_003343035.1). Taxonomy (NCBI): domain Eukaryota; kingdom Metazoa; phylum Chordata; class Aves; order Apterygiformes; family Apterygidae; genus Apteryx; species Apteryx rowi. The sequence goes on from NW_020447353.1 coordinate 1,041,510, forward strand.
TAGATATAAGACAGTTGGATGACTCTTGTGGAAATATAGCCTCAAGACGTAGAATTGGTATTTCCGGAAATAATGACACCATTTCAGAAACAATAATTGCTGGTATTGTGATATTAACTGAGAGCTTACTGAAGCAATCTTACCTCTTGATTGCATTTCTGCAGAGTACCTCCATGAGCTCTTGTTCTTTGAGAAGTTTTCCTGCAATATACATTAGCTAGATGGATACGCTTGACAGGAAAATCTTTTGTGGCTGTAAACTAGGAAAATTTGTGTGAAGTCAATGACTCTGTATCCATTCTGACCAGATGGGATGTGATGCTATTATCTGAAGAAGTTGAATGCTTTGACCCAGATAATAGAAACTGTGTGTATGTGACTCTCTAGATGAACTCTAATTGAGGATATATTTTTCAAAACATTCCCTACTTTTGCTTATCTCTGAAATCACCTGAATTTAAGTGCAATAAACAGATTATTGCTTGTGAACCAGTAGAATTAATAAAGCCCAGCATTTATGAAGCATGAAAGGAACCAGGCTGCTAATATGCCAATAGCTAGTTAATATCTCTGGTGTTGAGCAACCCAGTTAAGATTGTTCCCTATGGACAAAATTTATATCATAACACTAATAGCCCTGAAAACTGGGACATATCACAAGTTCTAAGATTGAATGTTATCTTTTACAAATAGAACAAAACTCCTTTTACCACTCCCCTACCAAGAGAAAAAAAATCAAAATGTATTTACACTCGAAATGGGGAAATAAGGCATCCATTGATGTACAAAGGCACTCTTCCTGTGACATTCTTTTGTCAGAAGGCCTGATACTAACAGAGAGGTACTTATACTATCTTCCAGAAATCACCACATCCTTTCTGATGTGGCTTGCAAATTTTTTGGGGAAATGACCATTATATATTTCACAAATTTGCTCAGAGTTGTATACATAATCTTGAAAAAAAAATAATTTAGATCTCATGTTTTTCTAGGAATTTTCTGAGTTAAAATATTCTTTTAAAAGGGTTTCTAAAAATTGTTCTCTTCTAGCATCCCCTTTTACTTCTCATGTGAGTGACCTCATAATTATATCCATGACTATTTATGGTTAGTTTCCCCTTGAAAGGAGATCCTGTTTATTCTTCTAATTTAAGTTGATTTTATTCTGCTTATGCCCTCAATATATTTATATCCACATCCATATCCTCATCCATATTGATACAGAGGTAGGTATAAATATATATCTATGTATCTATATGGATATAGATAGAGATATAAATATACATATATATTTGCAGAGTGAAGGGTAATTAAGTAAGAGCCAACAGATATTTTCTTTCACATTCTGTGAAAAATCAAGATTGAACATTAGTTGGAAAAGAAACAAAATATTCACCTAACTTATTTCAATTAACTGAATGCCAAAGGTCTTCAAAAATATTTTCCTGCATAACTGAATTACAAAGTGCCTTGTTTCCCTTAATCTCAGTCCAAGAGGTCAAATCAAAATGTCTTTCCAATTACACAAAGTTTTTGGATATTGACAGCTTGCAAATATTTTTGTTTTGAATAATTCATAGAGAAAGTTATATTTTACTTTGTTTTTATAGTAGTAGGATCTCTTCAGGCAAGAGATCCTTGTGTAGAGAGGAATGTGATTAGACTGCTTTGAAAATGATGTAGAAGGACATGCTATTGATAAATAGATTTTGGTAAACTTAAGAATTTCATATTTCCTAAAACTGCTAGATATTTATCTATGTAGTTTTACTTTGTAACAAAATCTTATTTTATTTAAAAGCCATTTGGAATCAAATAGTGAAAGGAGCTAATTACTTATATATATAAGAAGTCTGCATGACAAAACTATGTTTACATTAACACAATCTAGGAAGACCAAACGGTAGTGCAAATTGAATGTCAGTGATATGAAACATAATCCTTTTATTTTATGAGATCTTTTAATTTACCATTTTCATGCCTAATAGATATATTTGTTCTTGTTGTTGTTTTGTTTTCTTTTTTCAACATTGTTATCCATCAGGATGTTATCAGGATGTTATCCATCATAGCAGTTCTATTTTGCAGTTGTTGCTTCATACAAGAAGAGAAAAAGCAACTGTTAGAAAGAAGAACCCCATAGTGTGAGACACTACAGCCAAAGTGTAAGTGTACTACTAGTGGACTGAGTACAAAGGGAGAGAAAAATATTATTCTTGTATTGGATATTTTATCAGAGTTCAGATTATGAGATTGGATGGAAATCAGAACTGTGCTGCTCTGATTTGGAAGCTGAAATATGGGTATTGATTGTGGCTGTGTCAATAATTAGAGAAATCAATAGGCTGAAAGTTTCAATATGAAAGTCCTGCAGTGCAGATATAATTTTCTGTTGTCAGTGATAACTGGTTTTTTGTTTTTTTTTCCCCTCCAGGTATTTGTTCAGTCTCCTCTCAAACCCATGTAAACAGTTTTCATCTAAAACATCCTTAAATAGTGAGTTTCTCAGGCTTACTACATACCTTGCACATAAAGAGCTAATTCTTGATTTGTATTTTGTAACTGTCTCATACTAGACTCATTTGATGCCCCATATTTCTTGCACTGGAAGAGGTGTGAACAATCTACTCCCTACATGTATCCCACTGTATTGTAGGTCTCTAACATCTCCCCTCAAGTTTTCTCTTTTACAGGCAAATTAGTCCTAGTTAACTCAATTGTCCCCTCTATGGAAACCATTCACTAACTTTAATCATCCTTGCTGCCCTTCTCTGGACTTTTCCCAAATCTAATATATTACTATTTCCCAATTCTACTTTCTGAAATAAAGGAACCAGAACTGCACACAAAATGTGGGAGAACCACAGATTTTTTTTTTCCTTCCAAAGGCATCATGCTGTTCTGTGTTTTGTTCTTCTTATTTCTTGCTGATTCCTAATCCCTGTAGAACTCCACTGGTGATCATGAGTTTTCATCATTTTCTCCTATTTTCATTCTCTACCTTTGAAGCAGTTACTTATTCCTGGAAAGTTCTTCTTTCTTATGTCACGGTTCATGTTTTCTTATAAACCTGAGGGATCTTGTTAAAGGTCCTTTGGAAATCAAGGTAGACTATTTCAGTTAAACCAACTTTATCTACATTGATACTGATTCCTTAAAAAAACTCCAGATGGTTTCTAAGGTTAGAATTTACTATGCAATAGCCATGTTCACTCTTCCTAAGTATCCTCTAATTTTATTCTTTATTATAATTTCTATACTCATGATACAGATGTTAGTGTTACAGACCTCTAGTGCTCCCGATCTGCCCTGGAAACTTTTGACAGATGACTTTGCATAGGACTTCCTCCAGTGCCAGAGTAATTGTAATTAAGAGGTTGCATAACCATTAGCAATCTATCTATTTTATGCTGTAAAGTTTTTGGAGAATATTTTCTGGTTCTGGCTAATTGTTACTGATCATTTTGTCAGTTTGTTCTAAAATCTCTTCTACAGTTAATTTAATTTCAAACAAATCCTCTAATGATTCCCGGAATAGGAGGGTTCTGGCATGGAGATCTCCCAGATGTCTTCCACAGTGAACAACAATGCAAATAATTATATATATTTTTTTTTTCTCAAGGTGCTTTTTTTTTTTTGGTGCAACTTCTTGCACCCTTAGTGATCTCCCTTATTTGCCTCTAAGCTGGTGTAAGTTCTTTATGCCTTTTCTCAAGCCTCTCTTGAAAAGCAGTATGCTTTGGGTCTGATTCCATTATTGTATCCTTCTTAAGGTTTTGATCTTTTTTTTTTTCCCTAGCATTTTATGGCTGAAGTGTTATAATACAGGGTACAATAACTAATATTTCCTGTGTTTAATCACTCTACCTGCTGACAAGTGTTGAGCCTGCTATGAATATTTGAATGGGCTCTGCTCACTTCCTGAGAGAGGTGACACATGACTGAGTATCTGGAAGACAGCAGATGCAGACTAAGCAAGGAGACTCTAGTGTATGGGTAAAGTTGTCTAGAAATAAGAACTTTAGGAATAAACACATCTTGAGGCAAGTTCTGAAAACAAAATTTTTGCAACTAAATATCTATAGATCTATACAGCAGGGCATTAGAGATCACTGTGATGAGAGTGTTTAAAAGACTGAAAAATAGTCATTATCAAATTTCCATAGAACACTTGACTAGACTGACATTTACTAAGAATAGGCATTGCTAATGCTTAGTTTTTAATTGCTATCAGTCTAATGACTACGTTTCATATCACTACATTTTCAAACATTTATCCTAAATTATCTGTGAATATACATCACCACAGAGCTGAAGCCGTTTAGCTAATGCTGATGGCTATGGTCCTTGATAGCCTTAGTCACCTGCGATCAAGGTGGCCAGTCCCAAGAGCTGTTCGACAAGTGAAGATGGAACTGAAATGGGCAGCTTTTTTTCTTTTCCATCTTTCTTCTCTCATCTTTGAAGTTTTATGCTCCTTGGCCCCCTCTCCAAAAGAAGAGGGTGTGATCTCATCTGCTTTTGACACAGATCATCTTATTTTGGGGACCAGAATTTGTTCTGGTTTCTCTAGTGTCTTTCTGGTGGATTAGTTTGGTTTCACCACATTTTTTTTTTTCTTCCCGATTTACATCCCTTATTCTTATCTTTTCAAATTTTACTGCTTGTATGTGTTTTTCTTTACCCAGTTTGGGCAAGTATAGCACAAGTCTCCATTTGTTCCTTTTGCAGTTCTAAGTTCTGTACATATTTATGCTTAACTGTGTTACAAAATGCTATTAATAGTATTACCATGTTATAAGATGATTATACGCTGTTGCCTTTTATGCTATTCTAGTGAGGTTATGTCTGGGTTAAGGAAAGCAAATATTAACTATATTTTGCCTAATCTGCTTCTAATTTATGGGTGTAAGAGGCCTCTGCTCTGGCTACAAAAATATCAAACCATTGAAAATGGATGCAGGAGGGGAACAAATGTCTGTACTATGAATGTATGTACAAGATCTGACTGACCCTCTTTCATGCACTGTTGTGACTTAGAGGGGTGCCTTTATGAGGTGTAATTCAGGGCCTCTGCCAGCTTATTAAGAAGGTTCATTGGCACCATATAGAGGACTAGCTTCTCTGCTTTGTGTGGCCTCCTGTGCTAGTCTAATTTCTTCATAGCTGTATCTTCAAAAGAATGATTCATAAATTACACAATTTTCCATTTGCATTAAAATACATTTTAATCTTTTATGTATTATACTCAATATCTTGGAAAAGAAAGATATTTATCTTTTTCACGTTTAATACCTGCTTCTTTCCTTCTGCTTTTGTATAGAGTCAGCAATAGCTGAGCACTTAATGTTTGCATTGAGCGATTCTATCAGATAATAGATGTGGCTCCACTTACTTTCTAATTCCAGTGAGTGTGCTCCTATTAATACATTTTTTTTCACTTTTGTGCTGACAATAGCATTACATATACAGGTTCTGCAAAAATGGAAGTATATGGTTGTCTTAATTCCAAGATCCTTTTGAACAGTTGTATCCTTTAATTGTTTATTATCGGGATAGTGAATAGATCAGTCACGAAGAAGAGAATTCCTGCTCAAAACAAGGGTTGGGCTTGGGCTGTAAATGGATGCAAGAATAGCAGAGACAGCAAGAAGCTCTTTTTAAATTTTTGAGCATTTTACTCGGATATTGTCGTAATATCCATTCAACTTCACAGAATCGAAAGAATAACCACTTTTTGCCTTGCAAATGTAGTGGAGATGGATTAGAATGGCCTTGATTGTGAGCTAACTTATTGCTGATTAAGATCAACAGAAAATAATTTTCCCTCTCTCTCCCTAAGCCAAAGGACATGGAAGAGTAATTGTGTCTTAAGACCTCTAGGGTTACTGTGAGGATCATGCAACCTGGGCGGTGCCTCAAAACCTGCCCCTGTTTTGAACAACTTGTTTGAATTATGAACAAAATGTTTGAAAACATTTTGCATGCTTTATTATATACAATAATCTCACAAAACCATTTTTCACCGTAGTGATTCCTTCTGTTAAACAGTATTTCACAACCCAAGTTCTTCTATCATTTCCCTATTTTTAATAACATGTAAAGAGACTGAGAAAAACATTAAAGTTTTTGTATGTAATGCAGTAGTGAAGAGCTTTTTATAAAATATCATTAGTGCTTTTAAAAATAGAGGATAATTTTTGAACCAATAAATCAGAAAAAAACATATTTTCTGTTATGTGCTTGTATTTTCTCTGCCATATGAGGTGAGTTATCTTTTGGCAAACATTGCCCAAGGTTATTTTGTTTTAAATTCTCAATTTCTCTGTTTCTGTCCTCTCCATATTCTTTTTTAATGACAGCCCAGGTTATAGTATAGGAGAACATATCTGAAGAAATAGCCCAAATTACTGACCACTATATCCCTATGGTTATTCCACTGATTCAGTCTTGTCAGTATATCCATGCTACAGTAGAACTTTGGTTAAGACTTAGTGGAACTCTGCATATATGCAGAGACTCTTACTTCTTTTTAAAAGACCTTTTTCATTCTCAAATAACTTCCCTGAATCTTCTCTCTTGTATAGTGGAATATTTACTGGATGGAGCTCTTTGGTGGTCAAAGACATGTTTTTACATTTTTTGAATGTTGCTCGATATTGGGCACTGTCTGGAATGAACAATTAGCTCAGTCAAAATGCTGTTTTTATTTCTGGCAGAGCAACCCTTAAAGTATCAGAGTACATATATGTACCAAAGGCCAAAAAGTCCTTTCTCTAATCTTCTTGGACAAAACATTTGAAGATTCAGTATAAGTTTTACTTGTGTAATGATTTACAGATTTGGACCTAGCATGAATAAATTGGGTAAATGATTCGATGACCATGTTAGCTTTCTAGATGCCCTTGAATGCTTATCTGACTCAATCTATATCCTCAATACTTTATTTTAAATATTGCAAAAGAGATTTATCTAACCGTAATTAAACATTTGCCCATATGCTAAAATGTAGCAGATGGCTGAACACAAGATATATTAATCTGCCCACACTAAGATATCTCATTTTTTAATAGTTGTTAAATGTTCTGATTTTAGAATAGGAACAGTTAATCTCTATCTTTGTGCCAATTTATTCCTATCTCTCAGATTACGTGTTAGAAATCAGAAAATAGTCTATAAAAGTTCTGTTTCCAAGTAATGTTTCACTTATATCCTGTATGAAGTTTGAGAGAGAAGAAATCTGTATGTGAGCAAAGTGGATGAGCCCAAAGTAAAATACATAATTTTTATCTACCAATGGACTAAGATACTGGAAATGAGAGCAAACATCAGTTATAGCATTGTTTCCCACCAAACCTTAATAACATTTGTCACTTTTAAATGTCTTTTGGAGGATTTAGCATTTCTATCAAGCACTTCATCTAAGACCAAATTAAAGTCTCAAGCAGTTATGATGCACTCATTTGCTCAGAAACAAACACTATCATCTGGTTTGTTCAGCACAGTGGCCTGAAAGTGCACAGAGTGGGAAGCATCTCTCACAGTTACTACCTTGTGGTATAGGCTTCTGAACTATTTATTTGAAAAGAAAAAAAAAAACAGGTCTTTATTAAAAAAATAGTACACTACTGAATTTTTTAATAGTAAAAAGTGGTGAAAGGAAGAAACTTTTCTCCTTCTCTGTTACTTTTAAATTTTATTTATGGCTAATGAATATTTGTATCCTTTTTTGAACCACTGTACAAGATTATACATACATATACATGTACAAGTAAGCATAGTAATTATTGTATATAATTACTATATACACTACATATACTATGACATTATAGTATATAATTATAGGTATATAATTAATATATTAATATCATTATAAAGTTATATTAAATATAGATTTAAGCAGTCTAATTTTCTAGAGAATCAAAGTTATTTACATTCCAAAGTATTAGTATATAACAGATAAAATCTCCTGAACACACCTCGTGGAGATGTTAAGATTACCGTAGGTAAAAAATAATTTTGCAGTGTAAACCTCTGGCTAAATTTCCTCCTTGAACTTGGACATAATGATTTCCAGATTTGGACCTAGCATGAATGAATTGAGTAGTGAAAAAAATGATTCAATAATTGTGTTAGCTTTTTAGATGCCCTTGCTTGCTTCTCTGACTCAATCTGTATCCTCAATACTTTATTTTAAATATTGTGAAGGAGATTTATCTAACCATAACTAAACATTTGCTCATATCCTAAAATGTAACAGATGGCTGAAGGGATGGCGCACTTCATATGTACCTTTCTCAAAGTAGTGCAGTCAGTTTAAAGTTTTCGCTGTTAGCAGTATTTCAGGCACTGTGCTCAGGCTTCTAAAGAGCAATTTGCTACGATTCAACATGCTATAAACATCTAGGCCTTAAAATAATTTTACAAAAATAGTAGGAGAATAAGAATGTGAGAAATAGCTAACTTACCATTATAAGAAATGAGAGAACTTTCAAAGTTGGACTCAGTTTGTTTTAAGAAATAGTTGGGTCTGCCAGTGGAGAGAGAGGCTTGTCATTTGTTTTAAGTGTCCCAAATCTGAACATTTTCATACTCAGCAGGTATGAGGTATGGTAATGCACTCTTGGCCATGTAGGAAGTTTGGGCATGAGATAGGTATTGAGTTGCCCTGTCGTCTCAAGATTAAGAGTCTGTGGACTGGACACAAAAGCAGATGTCTAAGGCCATTATTAGCAAATATTTTGAGCCAGACAACAAGGAATAAGTTTTTTTCAGGATCATAGTTGTGAATATAGGTACCTAAAGTTCAGCTAAATCCCATTTGAGATATGAAGGTCTACTTAAACCATGGGAACTAAGAGTAAAAAATCTCTTGGTCTTAATCTTATTTCTAAACTCTTAAAATATATATATAGTGAAGATTATTTTGGTTTGGGGACTAGGGAAAAGTACTTGTCAAAAAGATTCCAGAATTTCTACTCTTTCAAGAGTCTTTATACTTCTGGTCTTTCTTAAAATAACTCCCTACAGCTATTAAGTTCTACTATATGCTGTGGATATATGTATGTTGACCTCTCTGTCCTAAACAAGGTTCTTAAGCCTGTTCATCATCAAAAGTTTAAACTATCTGAGAACCATTGGCTCTTTATTTGCCTTCCATCAATCATGACAAAAGGGTTATACAGGAACTACTCTACCCTACCTGCAATATCAATAAACTGAGACAAGCAAATGGAATTCTAAAACAATATTAAAGCTACTTACTACAAGACATCCAGACACTACATTATTGAGATGACAGCAAGAGAATTACACTTATGAAAGAATAAAATCTGATATATGGGAGACAGGCCAGTCAGAAGACACCAGAAGCGATAGAATTTGAAGAGTGCTCCTTAATACTTCTTAGTCTCATAATACAAGAGTAAAAAAAAACCCCTTTGGTCAGACATAAATGGGTTCACATGTGAAGGCAAAATATGAAACACTGATTCATTACCAAAGAAGTTCTTGGTAAGGCACAGCAATCAACCTCCTAGAATGGCATAGGGACGAGAGAAAACAACCCAAAACAACCCCAATCTCAAAGATGCAATTGAGACTCTATAAAGTATTAAAAACATAGCAGCATTTCATAAGTAGAGCTGTAAAGTAACAAAAGAATGAAGAAAGAGCCTGTAAGAGCCTGTAATAGTAGGAAGTCCAGAGTTAGAATGAAAAATCAGCCTGTTCTCATGGACAGATGCCTGTCTTAAAATTTAGGGGAATTTGTGTCCAAATCTGTATCCAAAAAGTGTAACCTAGGCTCATCTCTCACAGAAATTAATTCAAATTAAAAGTTTGCAGAGGAAAATCTATTTAAATTTACAGCGAGGAGGTACTGAATGCTCTCTGATTTATGTACATCCAAACTGTGCCATTCTTCATGTTCTTCATATTTGGCTGAATGGTGCACTTTAAATCACAACTCAAGCAAAAATAAATCATGGCCTTATGAGAGTTTCAATTTTTTTCAAAATGTATTTTGTCACAGTTAAAATAAGTTTCTTCTCTTGCTCCAATTTTATAACACTAAACTACCTATACTCAGTTTTACTGTAGCACAATTATAAGGTGTCATGGACTTCTGTAGTCGGTTTCTTGCATTTTTCTCATCCTTGTGCTAAGCATAATGAGTAGAAATACAAAAATGAACTTGTGACCAGGTCATTCACAACGTGTCCATCCATTCCATATAGCTCAATGGAGTACAGTGGTTAAAGGTGTATCAATATTGGAAACTAATAACAAAACTCCTTTTGCTTTCACTAAGACCAGAATGTCACTTCTTACATACAGTTTAAATACAAAGCTTTTGTCCGAATAGCTTTATTATCGCTAAAGTAATTTCTCTTAAGTAACACCTTTTCATATGAGTAAGACTCTTATATTAGTGAACCTCCTGACTACCAGAGAGTTTGGATTTTGATTAGTACATTGTTCTATYGTCTCAAATTTGTATCAGAGGGCTTTAATAATAAGGAAAGCTACTATGAAGATACTAATTAAAGAAATATCAAAATAAGCTGATTTTGGGAAAAATAATAATATTTGAGCTACTGAGCAGAATTAAATAGTTTTCAGATTCTGTAATATTCTATGGAAATTCTGACATCACTTAGTCATTGAAACATTGGTACCTGAGCTAATAATTCGAAAAGATCTTTCATGTCCTTTGTTCTTTCATGCTGTCATCAGAGGGAGAAAACACATGCAGTGAAATATTGGTATATGTGGATTAAAATAAACAAAAACCCTGTTGATTTTACTACCTATCTGCACTGGAGGACAAAAGATTAAAAAATGTTCCTGGTATATGTATTAGGAGATAGTAATGGTCTTCAGTTCCTGGAACAGACAATTTGTACTCAAACTTGTCCTGATAAAAATGTCCTGCTGGCAAGACAAGCTGTTCCTTTTTTCCATTCAGGAGGGAAGAATTTGGTTCCTCTGAAATGTTTGTTAAGAATTAATCCTCAAGATGCAATACTCAGAAAAGAGATGCAATGTTCACTGGGAGACTATGCTTCAGATGAAAAGCTGACAACAGATCTGTCAGTCCACATCACTGACACATACAGGTAAGTAAAACAGTCAATACAGTGTACATATATGTTTCACTACATACATACAAATAAACATCAGGAGCACAAGTATGATCAACTTTATCATTGAGATATCACTGTACTTCCTCTCTAGAAGCCAACAGTCAGCACCCTCCAGGAATCTCCCTGAGCAGTGACAGAGAAACGAGATGCTACATATGTGACAGATGTAATCATAATTTCATATGAAGCTACAGCCCAATAACAACTATACATCTGTGAATACAGCATAAGAAAATTCTCTCTCTCGCTTTTTCTTTTTTTGAAATATTCTTGCTTCAGCTTAATTTCTTCCCCTCCTAATGGCAGTTTGGAGCTTGGAAAATGGTTGCAAAGTACCATCACACAGTTAATATTTAATTTATGGCACAATCTTTCAGGAAAAGTTAAAGAAACTTCATCAATGGTCAGAAAATGTTCATTGTAACTTCTTCATATTTCTTTGAGTCTGTAAAGTGGAGTGACTAGAGGTGTAAAGCAGCACCTCTCTTCACCTGCTTAAGTCAAGCAATATATCATTTTCTTCTCTGGCAAGGGTACAGACAAAGCTGGCTTCATTTAAAGAGATCCAGTATTATCTGTCATGTTTGCATGAGATCAGTATAACCAACTAGCATATAATATATATATTATACATACACACATACACACACACACACACACACACACTATATAGTATATAGTATATACTATATATACTAGTACATCTAGTATATATTATGTATACTAGTAGTACTATATATATAACTAGTATATCATACTAGTATGTAACTAGTATGCAAACTGTTATATTATGAAGTAATGAATTAGTATCCCATGTGTTTTGTTCCTCATATTACTAAAATATTGTCCCTCATATTCCTAAAATACAGACTAAATAATACTGTGAAACACAAAAGCAGCATTGTCCCCTCCCTGCCAGCTGAAACCAGCAAAGACCAGTGACAACTCGAGAGCTGTGGGATGATTCCCACAGAGGAATGAAGTGAATACAGGGGCTGCCTGGCTTCCGAGCTGAGTTCTGGCCCTCTGAGACATCGGATGAGGCATTCAGAAGTGGTCTGAAATCAGGTGGAGGAGATGCTGAGATCTGCACCCCATTGCCTTTCCCCAAGAAATCTCTGTGGTGAGGTGGCAGGCGGGGAGTACCCCTGGGTCCAGGCCACTTTATTCTTTCAAGCAATGCGTAACTGTGGCTGCCGTTGCTCAAGAGCAAGCACCTTGCCTCATCAAGACTTAGCAGCTCCAGCACAGCCTTTGACTAACGAGTTTAGCAGCCAGGTCTGCAGTGTGCCCTGGTAGATGGTAGAGGGGACACAGCTAGCCTGCACCTCAGCCCAGAGACGCCCAGTGTCCCTTAGGCAAAGGATTCTCCTCCTCTCTCCCCACATTTGCCAGGGAACAAAACTGACGTGGCGTCATGAGAGTTCCTGTTTTTGCCTGTTTTTGTCTGCTTTCTTGTCTCATCACCTTTCCTGAGCCCTGCAGAAAGGCTGTAGTCCTTTACGGTAATGGAAAGGAGCTGACACCCGTGAGGAGCTGGCTGGCAGTTTTTAAATATTAACGCTTCTATAGGGAAACATACAGTGTGCACATAAATGCTGATATACTTCTCCATATCCTTGCCCGATATCTTGCTTATTTCTCAGATCACAAACTGTTTAGTATGGTTATGCATCTTCCTCTATGTTTATGCCTTTAGTAGTGATGAGATGGTATCTATAGAGTGTCAAACCTGCACACTGGACTTCATAAAAAAAAAAAAGGAGGGGGGAATTAAGTTTATTATTTGAAGATCCTGCTTTCATGAACACTTGAGCACATAATTAAACATCATGGTTTGTATATTGCTTTGTGTTTTACTGGAATTGGAAGCGTCCTTAAAGTTATGCAGGTAGATAATCGTTAGTGGAATCATGTTCTACAGTGAACAGCTTGAGAGGACAAGTCTAAATTGAAATGGAGGTCCAGAATGTAGTAGTTTTAGGGATATAAGCATAACACGGAAATGCAAGCTTTCGTTACTCAAAAATAGATTGGTACCTTCTAAATAAAAGTAATTTGTCATGCCATAAATTTCTTATTACTTAAGTCATTTAATAAAGTCAACTGGTGCTGACACTCTAAACATAAGATCTACTCTCTTCTGTGTTCATAACCAAGCTGCTGATTTAATGCATACTGAAACTGAAGGGTGATATTCACACTTATCTAAATGCTAAAGTCTCAATATATAAACTCAGAAAGACAGCTGCTGAATTATTTAAGTAAAAAGCTTAAAAACATAACAAGTGTATGCATGGAGGACAAGTTTTTGTATATGTGATGTTTAAAAACTTACTTTTTGCATCTTTAGTTCTGGTATTCTCTATAGTCCTCAGAGAATGAATACACTTGACATCACAAATTTCAAGAGAGTGAAAGTGCAAATAAGGCAGAAGAGGAGCAACAACCTCAGTAAAACCATAAATGGTCTGACATTGAAACTGGACTGAAGTGAACTAATTGAGATTTTAGGCTAACATGAAGTATATGGGAATAATAATATATCTGTGACTATGTAATCCATTTGCAGATGAAACAGTGAAATTTCTAGGCTCATGTCTTCCCAAAATATTTGGGAATATTCAACCACTGCGTTTTGGCACTGGTGGAGCAATAACCAGATGAGAAAGATCAGATGACCTATAGGTTTCTTTTATTTCTGGCTGTAGAAGATCAAAGTAAGCAGTCCTCAGCAACTGAAACTGTTGTGTGTCATATCTCTGTGTAATAACCAAATATAATATGATAGAATTTACAGATAAGAAAATTATTACTTTATTTTCCTAAAGATTATTCCAAAGAAAAAAATATATACCCAACTGTAAATTGCTCTGATCTTCCTAATAAATAAAATTTCAAAATTCTTTTACTAATGATCATATCAGTTCTTGCATAAGTTAGCATATAGATATGACTGAGTTTTTCCTTGCTACAGAAAAGTTGTACATATTGCTAATAATAATTCATGATTATTCATGATTTATTCAGAGTTATGCCATGTAGCTTAGCAATCATCATTTAATTCAGAATTCTGTGTACTCTGTAAAATGGTATTAAGTTTGAGCCACAAAATGAGATTCAAATGAGAAATTAGAACAATATTTACATGTCATTTTAAGGTTTTGAGTATCATTCCTGATGAAAATGGGTATTATATTAAATCTATCTATCTATCTATCTGTCTAATTTCACTATCATGCTTTTTAATTTATTAGGTACATCAGTCATGCAAAAAAAAATCATTCACAGATTTGGCTTTAAGTAAAAGGCAAAGACATAAAAATTAAGCAGGTATTTGGCAATAGTGAGTAACTGACAAAATGAAAAAGAAGGTTAAAAACAATGTTGCAGTGGTAAGACTTTCCCTGATGATGTGATGCAATATAGTAAACAGATTTTGTGAGATGCTAGAAAAATAGAGATGAAAATAATGCCATAGCTCAGAGAGAATATACTGCACAGGTAAAGAATAGTTATGCCAGTTTAAAAAGGTTCTGGACTGCATAATGCTTTGGGATTTTTTTTTTTTTTTTTTTTTTTTTAATAAAGGCCCGTGAATGAAGACTCAGCTTGATGCTGAAGAATCAGGACAGTCCAATTCATTTCAAGTACAGTTCTCCAGCTTCAATTGCCATTGGAATTTCCCCTATCATAGGACCATTTGCAAAATCATGAAGGAATATCTAACTGGTAGACTGAAGTGAGAAGGAAGAGAACAAACTGTGTAAACATATGCTAAAGGAAATCAAGAAAAGCCTAAATTAAACTGAACAGGTCAAAATATGGCATTTCCTCATAGGAAAAGATCAACACTATATTCTGGGGCTTTCTAGAACAACTTTTCTTCTTCTTTTTTTTTCCCTTCAAATTATTTATCCATTTTTCTTCCTCTTTTCTCTCCTTAAAAAAAGGAAATGTGAAAAAGAGGAGCAAACAGTGAAAGGGAAATCAAATGTGCTTGTTATTTTTCCTGAAGATAATAGATTAGTGGGTCTGCTGGCATTGTAGTAGCAGCCCATTTTCTTATTATGTACTGTGAGAAGAGAAACGGACCCTGATTAATGTGTCTGGTGGTCAAATGACTAGAATGGTTTAGTAAAGAAGACCACGGCTAATATTCATCTGAATTCTATCTGACACTGAGAGACAGGGAAAACATTTCTTTGGGTGCGAAGTTTACTTGGGTGTCTGTGAGGTTCACTTCAGGAAACACAAAAGATCTATGGTGCAGTTGTCTGCCTTTGAGCTAGTCATCCTAAATTCTCATTATAATCACAGGAGAGAAATAGATACTTTGAGAACAATTGTGCACTAAAAGTACCTATTCTTTCCTATTGACCAGAAAAAAGAACTTAAAGTGATTAGCTAAAGTATAGATGTCCACACCCGATCAGATGAATTGCACTCTTCCCACATATAGTGGTAGATTGAAGCACCAAATGGGTGTGCATCCTTCACAGTGCAAATGGAGAGAAGAATACTGAATGCTGGAAACACGAAAGGGAAAAGGAGAGTGAGAGGCAAATGTGCTTGACTTAATATAGCTCTTCAAAGGAGATAGTATATTATACTATATATATAGTATATCATATATGTCTATCATATATATAATATGTTATATTTGGTTCTGGAAAATGAGTGTACTTATTCTATAAAGGAGCTTCTGTGAGGAATCCTGGATAATATAGTTTTAATAATATGCTTATGAAGTTGTTAAATCAGATAAACTATCATTGATGTGTTGTGACACTGTTTATATATATRTGTGTGTGTGTGTGTGCGTGTGCGTGTGTGTATGTATGTATGTATATATAAATCTAAAGACAGTGCAAATCAAGTCTGAAGAGAAAACACTAAGAAAAGAGTAGCAGTAAATTTGCCTGGTTTTTCAACAGCTTTGTGGGGAAGAGCCTTGCTGGAATTACCAATGAAATTAAACCAGAGCTATGCTGAAAAAGGAGTAATAAACTTAAGACAACAGCCATGCATTTGAACATGGGTTGACCACTCTAAAAAATTTTGTCTGAGATCTAGTCTCCTTACCTGGGAAATCTTGCTTTGACTACACCTTAGATGCCAAATGAAGCAGTTCTAAAATAACAGATCTCAACTCCTATATAATCAATGCAGAGAGATAGGCGCCTCTAGAAATAGGTCCTATCTGTCCAAGTTTTGGCATGTAGGGTAGAACCCATGTCATGCGTTTATAGCAATTTAAGGTTAAGAGTCTAATCTAAACTAATAATCTGGGCTGTGTTATAGACAAGAGAGAAAAATAGTTTCTTTCGGAGGGTAATTTATTTTAAATGGAGATGAGTGCTATTTAACCTAGGTGGGACAATTTGCCCATCTGTCTCCACTGACTGCAGAGGAAAACTAACTAGTTATTATTGGCAAGTCTCCTAACTGTTGAATAACTAAAGCTAGGTGAGGGGGTCCCATCCCTGATGTAGGCAGTCACGTCCCACTGAAGAGCTTCAAATTTGATTGCCTCTCTTCATTGGCTGTATTGTGACTTCAAGCACTTATTTTAAAGAATTGTCTCATGAACTGCCTAAGATTTAGGCAGAAACATATCCATGAATGTTATGCAGAATAGATTCCCCTTATCTTTTTTTTTCTAATTCAGCTGCTTTAATTAGCATTTGTTTTATGAGCCAACATCAGTAATATTTATATTCAACAAGAAATACAGATGAGTTCTCAAAACAAGATCTGGCTCTCACAGATGTACTCATGGCAAAAGTCAGATATAATGACTGATACCAGCTGGCTTTTCACTCTGTCATACCTTTTGATGTTCATACTGTTCTTTTTTTTAGGCTTCAGGCTTTAGGGCCACTGTTGAAACAAGGTGATTCGACAGTGCATGGCTAGAATTGCACATGTACATGTTTTTGTAGCAGTTGAATGATACATTTTTTAGAGTGAAAGTTCACCATGAGGCTATAATTCAATTGATATATTTCCACTTGTAAAACAGGTTTTATAATATAGTAAAGATTTAATAAATTAAAAAAGTTATATTTTATATTTTTAAAAAAATTTCTTCTCTACTGGCAGCAATTAATGAAGTAAATACTACTATATTTTGTATTATAATTTGGAAAAAAAAAGTTTTTTCCTCCTAATAAATAGCTCTGTGCTGTCAAGGCTCAGCTTCAGCTATCTTCTTTTCATCTAGGCCTAAATACCGGAGACACATCAGTAAAAACTACAAGGTATAGTATTAGAGATAAACATGAAATTCAGACAGCTGCCCTTTGGTATCAAAAACAGAATCTTTGATTCCTAGTTCTTCAGTGACTAAACAGAGACACTAAATACGGGGAGAGAGAGATTAGAGCCAATGGCACACAGAAGAAGAGCAGCAGTTTTGTATCATTACTGCCTGGAAATGATATGACAGAGCATTCTTGAAAATGATTGTTAGATCACTGGCAACATTCATGGTAAAAATAAATCCATGATGGAAACTATGAGGGGACTTAATCCATACAGACGTATTTGTCCTTTGTCTATGTGTTTGGCCTTGATATTTAGCCTAGTCTATATTTTCTCTAATAATCATGATAGCATTTTTGTACATTTCTCCACTCAGATTTTGTTACAGAAGGTAGACTTTTGGGCTGGCAGAAATACAGAATATTTAAATGACATAAGCAGTGGATCACATTGAATTCTAATCTTGTGGGTCAACATATTAAAGTAAACTCATGTTGACAGAACTCACCTTCCTGAATCAAAAATCACAATCAGATGTCTGTAAATGTCATTCAGTGCATAATACAATAAATGCTGTATACTTTACATATTCACATTCAAAATCATTCATAAACATTGGAGTTAGCAGTGGAGTGGAGTTAGCTGAGTAATGAGTAAAATCCACTCCAGTTTCACTCCAAGAAGCAATGCAATTTACATTTATGGGATATTATTTGTATACATTATTTATAGAGATTTTCAAATGCTATTGGTTATCTTATTACATTCAGAAGATATTTTTCTTCATATAAAGAGGATTATTGCAGTAGAGCTGTTCACAGCTGGTTGGGTTGCCTTTGCAAACAGTCAATGTTTTCTTTCGGCCCTGGCCAAATCAGCCAATAGGCAAAACTCATGCCTGGGAACTTAGAGCAGCCTCCTTCAGGACTGGCATGCTGTGTATGGTGGCGCCAGCCAAGCAGAGAGAGCCTCTGTCTGCTGAAGTTAAATGCATGCTGACTGACCACCTGATGGCCTGGAGGGGTGTGAGCTCTACTTGGCTGAGTGTCCAAATTAGTTTAAATTGCTTAGTAAATAGGGCAGTTTTATGATATTAATGCATTTTTTTGGATTGATCCTCTCAGTTTTGGGGCTGGTCACTAGTAGAGGGAGGGAGATGACATGAGGGTGGATGTATTTTGCATTGCACTAAAGAGGAAAGCAGCATTCGTGACCATAGGGAACTACAGTAAAAGTGGTGGAAGTTATAGCCTGCTATTCCTGTGCTGGAGTATTTAGTGGTCCACTCAATCTTATGAATTGGGCACTCTGTTCTGCCTGCTCTTGCCCTGCTCTTGAGTTTTCTTCTTCTCTTTCTTTTACCTGTCTTGTTTTTGTTATAGGGAAGATTTTGGCTGCGGGATGAGGAGAACTAGGATCCGACTCTCTAGATCCACCTCATTGCACAGTGGGCACAACAGTCAGCTGGATCTGCCCTGCTTTGGCCACTCCTCAGCAGAGGTCTAAACACAGTTCCTACGTCTCACTATCTGCAGCACTGATGTACTTAACGGGGGATGAAGCTCCTTCCAGCTGTTCCCTAAATACATTCTTACACACTTTTCTGTTTTGCTTCCTTTTCCTTTCAAAGGGAGCTCAGCTTGAGCTCCCCTGCAGACTTTCACCTTTCAGAGGATGGTTGAATGTAGTTGCAGTATGTATACATAGGCAAAAGCAATACAGGTACAGCTTTCTTATAATACAAAAAAACCTCCCGAAATCTTTACATAAATTTTAGTCAAATGAACTGAAACTTCAGAAAATTTATGACTATTGAAGAGTTTGCAATGTGAACATCCTGGAGTTGAACTGTTGCTAGCATTTCAAGCGTACTAAAAGCTGACCATACCGTGTCTGTTAGAATTCATCAATAAACAATAAGACATTATGAAAGAGGATAGTTAATGCAGAAACTAAAATAGGAGTTCTACAGCTGGATAACATTGCTAAGTTAAAACTGTGGGAGAAAGTGTGACTTTGGAACTTTCCGGCATTATTGATTTTGATTTCTGTTATTGCTGTTACTGACTGATATTGGTTCATTAACTGTAGATCTTTTGCATATAATTTCCCCAGGCTGTGTGTTTAAAAGAGAAAAGCAATAATCCAGAACTATATGGCTTGCCCAGGTTCTGTAAATTCCTTCCTCTGGAGCTAATTGACTTGTAAATTCCTTTGTTTGCAGTTACGCTAACCTAGAAGACCCACTATACCTCAGTTTGAAGCTGGTGCATGGTCTGAACTTGCAATTCAACTAATGAAGCAAGATCTGAGCATAAGTCATCTAATAAAACAGCTGTGCTCTTCATTACCTGTGCCTCCACAAGCACCTCTAGGAGCACAACACATAACTTTATTAAATTGTTCCTATTGCACATGCTCAGGCCAAAACCTCTTCATATTTACAGTAAATGCTGCTCATGAGTCATTTCTGTTTTCAGAATTCAGCCTTACTCAGTAACTTCCTACATACATTCACAAAAGAAATGTAGATTATATGCAATGTTAAAATTAGTTTGGGGCTTTGCTAACAAGTGAGGGTTGGAATGGTGCATTATGCATATACTTAGGCTTCTATAGGCATTACACTAATTTATAAATCAAAATTCAGCTGAAAATTTTTGATCGGCTTCTGTCCATCTTATGCTCCAAATGTCAATGCCAATGCATTTTTAGTTCTTTTTTGCCTGTTACAGATGAAGTTGGTGTTCTTCCTGAATGTCTGATTTCTTCCACATACCTTCAATGTGTATTTCCATACTTTCCTATGGAGCTTCATTTTTCACATACGTGACACAGTTTATTTGCTCAGCATCTATCTGGCCTGAGTGTTCTCTTATCACTGGTTTCTGCCTTTCTCTCCTTTTCTGCAGATATGCAACAGGACTGTTCATGTGAGTTACTGTTCTACGTTTGTGAGGCTTTGCTGCCTTCTGTGCCATGTTTCCTTCGAAGCAGATTTTAACTGAACTTGTACCATCTCTCAGGCAATAACAAGTTCTGCCATTAAATCAAGTTTAGCTCACAGGTTTATTGGTTCTTCTTTAGCTTGGGGGAGAATGTGTCCCAGATAATATCATGTTCTCAATCACTTTGTGAGGAAGGTTACTGCCAATGAAAAACATTAGCAGATGTGTGTAAATAACTTGAATATCTAGTCCAAGTTGAAGTTCAACTTGAACATCTAGTACTTTGCTGGCTGAGAAAAACAGAGTCAAAACTGAGCAATACGACTCCATAAGCGAGTTAAAATCCACACCTCATCAGTTTCTTATTAATCTTCTGATTCCTAATTAAGTTACTTTTGAGAATGGTATTAGGTAACTTGTAAAATTTAAAATATGTTACTTACTAACACAAACCATTTACCTAAATGGCAGAGTTAAGGTTAGATATACACTCTTATCCTTGGTGATACTTTGTGTTTGACTCTGTAATTGTATGTTAAATACTGTTGTTTTATGTGAGACACAGTTGTGGTAAATTAAATAATTTTCAGTAAAAATCTGCTTTTATATACCTTACTGTTTATTTATAAAAATATTTGTTAATATATTTACAGTTAAAAAAATATATAATTACAACTTCAGTTTCATCATGAAGGTACTTCTAACAGTTCCCTGGGAAAGTTAAAATGAATGTGTTTTCTCCTTAAAAATCTGCACATCACTTTTCACACAGAATCTTAAAGTCAGCAATTACTTTGGGAGCACTTCCCAAACTGAATGAAGATGTCATTTTCCTAGAATGATTTGGGGTTGATATATAGTCTGCTTGAAATTCACAATCTATGACCTTGGCACATGAACTAGAATTGCAAACTATATCCTACTACATATTAGAAGAACTTTTAATGGAGTTTGCTGAGCATCTTTGAAAGTTTGTTTGTTTTTTTCTTTTTTTTCCAGTTAAATGAACAGCTAATCTGTAGCTTGTATGTGTTTAGAAGACCACCAATCTTAAGATCAATGGATAATAAAAGCAAAGATTTCCTTGCTTACCTCTCCTAAGACAATGTAGGGTCTCTTTCTTAATGACTCAGTTGACATTTACTGTTCCCAATTCATGCATTTGTAATAATCTCCATAAAATGTCAGCATGTTCTCTAATGGGCACTTCTGGAGAGCAACTTTGGCCTGCACTGCCTGTGGGCCCTGTGTCATTTCTCAGTACTAGGCCATTGCACTTGATAAAAAGGCTAATCTCATTCCTCTGCATAAGTATAGATAAAGTTGGCTAGGTAGGGCAGACTGCACATGCTGTCAGAGCAGTTCTGCTACAGTCTCTTGCCTTTACTTACCTCTCCCAGCCTCTTATCTTGATACAAATCCATGAAAAGAAGAATGCAGCATTTCTTCAGAGTTACAAAGTGCAAGGGACAAAATGCAATATTTGTGAGGAAAATGTAGGTAAATCAGCTGGAGGTGGGTGATTTTGATTGTGGTTAACAGAAAAGTTTGTGGAAATGATCAAGCTCTATTTCCTTGCTCCTTGATTATACATGCTAGTGGCTAAGCTCTAAATTAAGATAAATAGAGAAGGTGGCTTCCTCTATCTGGGGAAAAAAAAAAGCTTTGTATCTTTGTACTGTTAGATGTCAGGAACAGGACTCACAAAAACAGTTGAGTAATTGATTTTAGGACTAAAATTCAGCATTGTGATGCTACTGCATTCACTCCATATTGAATATATCCTTGGCAGTTTTTTGACTGACAATTGTGCGTTTAGAGTAAGCAACATGATGTTTGTCCAACAGTGTTGACAGGCATTAGCACGTGCACACTATTTCACCTCTATTTCAGAACTGCTACCCTCCCTTCAGCCATTGGTAATTATTCATATTCTCTTATTAACATTCCTTGCCTGTCGCCTACATTAAACTACATAGTAAAAGCATGATTTACCCTCAGATGAGATGGATCTGTTTATGCGATACAGATTCATGCCTTGCAAATGTTCTTACTATTTGCAAAAGAGGCAGGTATTAAATATTTCTTTCACATTTCAGGGAGTCTAAGGCCAAAATTCTGACGACCCGCCTCCAAGTATAAAAATTGCTGTGACTTCATTTGCCACAATTTTTGTAGTTGCTGAAGATAGCAAACCTTCTCTCTGTAAAAGCCACTAGAAATCAACATTGCACACCCATTTATACACATAGACAATACTGCAGATAACTACAGACTTTTTGGCTAATAACATTTCCTGCCTTTCTGCATTTTGACTTTGTTCCATCTTTACCACACTCTCCTACATAATCTAATCTGATGAAAACCTGTAACTTGCTTGCCATGCCCATGAATAATAAACAGCTATATTAACAATGCTTCTTTCTACAGAATTCTAATGTTTTGGCTGTATTTTATAATAAATACCATGTACTTTTATTCTGAATTTAGCAACCTCTAATCATACTGTGTGTGTATATATATATATATATATATACACACATATATATGTATATATATACAAGTCTGGCAGGTATAAGTTTTAGCAACATATAGGGCAAGTAGTTGACTGCTTTTCCTCTCCACAGGTTCATTGCTATGTGGCAAAGATATTCAACTGTGTAACTTTAACTTGATTTGAGCAGCAGACATAAACACACAGTTTCCCACCCTCTTGGACTATGGCTGGGAAGCATAAACTTTAAATATGTGAGTTGGCTCACTAAACTGTTTACTGATCAATGCTGCTCTCATTGCTGAAAATTTCACTTAAATCTAACAGTCAAAACTTTCTGTAACTACATTTTTGGAAGTGGTTTGTGTTTTTAGTGTGTAGAAAGCTACAAAGTCCACAAAGGTACTTTGAGCAGAAGGTGACTTTAGTGGAGATGGCATTTAAATGGACATTAGTGCTTATGTTCCTTGTAGGTCTGGGTTTTATGGCTGAATTTCTGTTAGGGGTTTGTGCCCATAACTCAGATTCAATAWAACTATTGTAATAACTCCAGTTTAACTCCAGTTTAACTTGATCAGGAAGGGAAAAATCTCTCTTATCTTTGTGCTGTGCCAGTGCAGTGTGGTGTGACATGCTTCCCTCACTCTAGGCATCTGAAAGTTCAAGTCTAGTCTAGCTCCTCTGGAGGCTGAAACATCCTTTCTAAATTAATTAAGATGGATCTCATCTTCAGCTTAGCACAAACAGTAGGTCAGATGGATTGTATTGTGGAGACACTTTACTCTCTGTTGACTATAGAAGGAATCTATCACTGAAGCACAAATTCAGTGAAACGAATCTCACTGAGGGCCCCTCATGCTGATCTGGGAAAAGGAAGAAGAGGAGGAAAAATGAATTCCCATCCTGCCCTAACTGCCATGAAAAGTAGTACTTACCTTTAACACATAAAATGCAGTTAACAGTAAGAAAAATAAAATAAAATGTGAGAGTCCATGATGATGGTAAGTTACTTTTCAAGCTGACTTGCTTAGCTAAGTGTCTTTAATTTTGTATTATGGTGGTCTATACATGTGTTTGGATGGGAGCCTGTGGATATGCTGACCTACAGAACAAAATTTCAGGGCATCCTTAAAGGATTCCATCTCCTGCCATTTACATATTTAATTTAATTTAATGCAAATTGCAGGTAGTTAGGTGAATGTACATCTAAAACCAAAGTCTAGCAGCAAATCTTTTGAGTATGAGGTCTGATCTACTAGGCTAAACACTGATTTAAACTAATGGCATTTAAAGGCGATTTCCAAAATTAAGAAAGAAAAAAAACCCGCTAATTCAAGTCATCTGAAGTTGAAATTCTAAGGTTAGCACAGTGTGAAACAGAATATAAGATAACTAATTCTACAATTTAAGGATTAAAAAAATACCTCTCCCCCACCAAAAAATAAATCTAAATTAAACTGACTTTAAAGGCAAACCATCATAGTATCTCTCCACATAGCCAAATGTTTCTCTGTGTACAAAATAAATGCTATGTCTTTGCAGGTATCCTCAGGGAATACTTGAGCTGCAACTACTGTACAAAATGAGTAAAACTGCATTGACTGTTTCACCAGAATTTCAGATGAAGGTTCGGTTTAAGCTGACCTGTGTCCAGTATGCTGAGGACAATGTCTCTCGCTTTGTCTTTCCCCAGTTCAGGCCACATGTTCCCAGGCGGCCACCTGAGGAGATGGGAGTGTGCAGCTGGAGATATGGGGGGAGGCAGGGACGCTTCTTTTGGCAGCAAAGTGTATTTTGATGAATGCAAGTTTCACAGGAAATACACCACACTTTGACAGTGAAGAAACACATTCAAGGGGTATGGTCTGATATTGCAAAGTAATTAATCTTACAACTAGCTGCCATCAGTAGAAAACTGTTCCCTCTTTAGTAGGATTGTTTTTGGCTGGGTGTAGGTTTTTGAACTGTAGGTTTTTATTTTGAGCACAGATGAATGACAGACCTACCACAGTAGAAGCAGCAATACAGTTGCTCTTTTGGCAACAGGTAGACATTAGTTTTGATTAAATGAATGTAATATTAAGCTTCATCCTGCTTCACTGGTACCGCTAAGGTCTGAGGAAATATGCATCTTTATCCCTTTGGAACATTTGTTTATGTGGAATATTTAGCTTCAAGAGGAGACTAATTTATAGGAGAAAAAACTACGATACAGCATAGGAAGCCTCAGTAAGATATGGATGCGATGATCTGGTATGGTAAGAATTGAATGGTATGAATGTTCTTGGATATCTGCATTGTATTTTGCAGATGCCTGCTTTACTGTGTTCTCTTTAAGGAAACCGGTTTCATCTGACTCATAAGCACTGATGAATATTTTGCTGGGATACTTTTAACCACAAAAAAAAGAAAAAAAATCTGTGTAAAAGAATTTGAAGAATGGCAACAGCTTAAGTAGGATTCAACCAGATGTTACATAGATGAGAATTTTCATGTTCTGCTCTCTTAATACGAATGTTTCTGAAAACTGATGTTTTTGAATAAAGATTAAATAAATAAATAAATAAAGATAATAGTTGAAATTCATTCCTGGAGTTATTAGGTATAATTCCACTGGAGTCAGTGTTGTGCCTCCAATGAATTTTGCTTGGAGTGCAATTATTTTCATTCAGAGCAGGTTTTCTTTTTCTTTCTCTCTTTTTTTCCCCCACCTCTTTAGCCATTACTGATTTTCTTTTTAAATAAGCTCCTCTCTTCATCAGGACATCTGCTTGTTCTGGTTGGCAGAGTGTTCCAATAATGAGGATTTTACTCTATCAGTTTGGAGTTCTGGAGTGGAATATTAATACTAATGAATTACAGCAGTGCATAGAAGGCATACAAGGATAATAATGCAGAGGAATGGCGTGAGGAAAAGCAGCACATCGTAATAGTCCCCAACCATAAAAAATATGTGCTATTGCTGTAATAAAAGATTGTATGTATAGCTGATTCAAGATATGACCAATTAGTAAGTCTTCATAATAGCAGAGTTCCAAAAAAGGGGAAATCTGGCAAGACTCTTGGGCCTACTTGCAAAGAAAAAGTTCATTCTGCAGAGAATAGAGTACAATATTGTACTTCTTACATAGCTCATAAAATATCGTTAATTTCCAGCCAGTGAAGGAGTATATGCATGCAAAAATATGTGTATGTGTATATATATATGTGTGTGTGTGTGTGTGAGTGTCTCTTTCTATATATATACACACTATACACACTGTAGTGATGATAATAAAGTTGCTAGTATTAATTATAACCATTCACCTAACATGCCAATAACCAAATAGTATTTTGACACCTTCAGCTACCAAAATAGATCAGTGCAGAAATGTATCATTTCACTTAAATAAGATGATAATGAAGTTTCTTTTCATGCATAAGAAATGAGCAGTGAACTACTTCAGAGAACAGCCATGCCTGCTCCTTCTATGGGTAATGGGATATGTGAGTTTTATATGATATAACAGTAGAACACTTCAGAGGCTGCATAAAGGTTGTGGTTGTGTTAATGATTAGACAATTTCAAATTATTAGCTCTTCTAAATCAGACATGAAAATTACTGTAAAGAAGCTATACAAAAAATTACAAGGGAAACTTTTAACTTACCATGCTTTATTTTCTGTTTACAGGAAAATGCCATGGTTTGCAAAAGCAAAATTAAAACTGTGAGTAGCATGACCTTAACTTGTTTGGTTTGTTCATATGTTTAAACAAAACAAAGAGCCATCTCCCACCATGACTTTTTTGTTTTTTTGCTTTGCCACCTGTCTTTGCACATGCAAATAGTGAGGACAGTTTGAAAGAGAGGAAGAGTTATAAGCAAACCTAATTGCATGCAAAATATCTGGTTGCTGGGGAAAATCTGTATTTATTAACACTTGTCACAGAGCATATGCCACACATTATTTCTACTCTGGCATTTGGAATAAATGATATGTTTATTAACTGGAATAACATTTGGGGCTATGGATGAATTCTTGTCTGTCATTGTCCAAAGCATCAGGATCCAAAAAGGCTTTAATCCATTTTGTATGTGACAAGAAGTTGTGGGTCTGTTTCAGAATCCAGTCCTATGTTACTGGTATTATGAACAGTTGAGATATTATCACTAATTATTCTACCTCTAGATAAGTCTCTGTTCTATTTAGAAACTTCAGTTGCAGCCTTCTGGTTTTAAGTTATAATCTGGTGCTGGCCACAAAATCAGCTGATGTAGGTCTTTCTATTTTATCACTAGGAAGGAATGACTGCCCAATGAGAAAAACTAGAAGTGATCTTGTTTTTGCACGTATTTAGAGAATACAGAAAGAAGAGATCTAACCAAAATAAAAAAATATAGTTGGGTTCTTCCACATTTTCAAGTGTAGGACTCCCACCAAAGTCAGCTGGAGTTTGACATCTCTATACTAATTGATGAATCAGAGGGTTGAAGCACAACACTTTTTGCAGCTTTCATAGCTTATTGAACAGACATTTCCTCTCCTATACAGGCTTCTAGTTTGTTTCAGGGAGCACGTCAAATGGTTGGTTATAATTTTAAATTCTCAGTGTGATTTCATCTGTGGTGCTGCCACAGAAAACCTTTCTGTGTGGTATGCAGCAGTAGAGATCAGCTGAAGGTGTTCTGTAAATTTGAAGGTCTGCTGGAATCATGTTCTCAGGATGGACCATCACAGCCTGGAATCTCCCTTCACCTTGCATTCTTCATCACTTGCTTGTATGTGTAGTGAAGGCCTACTTATAGATCAGAGCCTTCTTATAAGGGCAGGAACGCATGCATGTGACAAGGCAGGTTGAAGGAGCAAAATTGCCTTGAAATTTGTTGGTATGCAGGTTGCGTAAGCAATATTGTGCTATATTGACATTCTGCTGTCATTCCCTGTCTGTTCCTTTAATCTGGAATAACAATCACTTTATTGAGGAATATTTTCGTATTCTTAGTGAATTTTATAGAAAATGCTTTTGATTTCAGAATGGCATGTCTACATATGCTGAAATTAAATATCAAAGAGACCATTTCTGACAATTTTTTCCTCTGAAAGACCAGTCTATATTTGTGTGATTTAGGATGACTTTAATGGCAGATACAGACCCATTTACTATCTATTTTGTACTCATTTGTAAAGCAAATAGAAAGTAGGATGTAAAACCTAAATGTATCAATGATAACTTGTGATTTTAAAATATCCAGGTTATTCTCAAAGGATATAAGATGAATGTCAGATATTATTGATAAAATACCCCAATATTAGATAGTCTTGTCCCTTAAAGGAGTATAGCAAACTGTCAGTATTTGTTTAAATGATAACTGGTGCCACGTAGAACACAATAGTGTTGACAAGATTTGGAGCTATCTCAGCTGTAGTTCCAGGCCACTCTTCTGAGACAGCACACTAATAATTGACAGTTTTAGTTTCTTGGGGGTTTTTTTGCTTTTGTTTTCTTTCTGCTGTGGCATTCTCTCCTTCAAGGGCTTTTATTTGATTTATTTTGTTTTCCTTGTCACTTTTTTATGCAATTTTGTGTTGTTTGTTAGGCTTTCTTGACTATTTTTTTAAAGTTGTGGGGAAATTTTAATCACTTCTGACAAAATATGAAGTGGTCTCAAAAATGTTGCTCTATGCTGAGGGCTGATGAGAGGTTGCTGAATGAGCTCACCAGGTTACTGGACATCAGAGTCCTTATGACAGAGAGTCACAGGAGATGAGGCTTCTCAAGTTTTCTATATCCTGTAGAAATCCCCTACTACCCTTTTTTTAATCAGATCAAAGGTATATACCTGCCTGTCCTACAAATCCCTCTCCTTAAACCACAGAATAACCGAGTTTTAAGGAGGTTTTCTTTTTCCAATTTAAAAATGCAATCAAAAATAGCATTGTGCTAAAATTGCTATCTTAATGATAGTTGAGGTTAAATAAGGTTTCTGAAAATGCTAACTATATTTTTGAGTGTCTGCAGAAACTGAGAGCAGCAACCTTCTCCCTTGATAAGGAATTAAGTAACTTGTGACAAGTGTGTGCATGTCAGATCTCTAGAGTCAGATCTACACTAGATGGCAGTTTTGGCTCCATTTTTTCAGAACATGACAAATTGCAGTAGCTGTAGCTTTGGTTCTTAGCATTTTTTGTGTCTGCTTGACATGAGCCATTAGTAAGTCTAAAATGAGTTTTAACAGTTCTCATGGAAGTAGTAACATACAAGGGATAAATATTTCATGTTGTAACACATACTAAAAACATTTTGTCATCCTGTGTGTGCCTCTGGAATAGATGTGTGTCATCCTTATGAAGGTCCTTTGGTATAGGTTAGAAAAACTGTTGCTTTAACAGCATTCAGAATTGCCCTCAGGCAATTTTCACAGACTTTCCAGTTTGTTCTCTTTTCACCTCTTGTTTGCTGAAGGTGATTTAAACAAATGGACTTGGAGTATGTACACACAGTTCATCTGAGGCACTGATAATGTCTATCAATCAGAGCGAAAGCTCAGTTTGCACAAACGTGATCTTGGAAGTACACCTTTAATCAAGCAAGGCTGCTTTGCTGCCCTTTAAAAGTACCTGAATTTGAAATCCCCTTTCTTTCTCTCTCTCTCTTTCTCTCTYTTTTTTTTTTTTTTTTGGTTAGGGAAGCACTGGTGCTTTCATATTATTATTTATCGCTGTATCTTCTGTTGTGGTACTGCCCAAAGATTATACTGAAGTGAAGAGACAGGGTGTTTCCTCCATCTTTTCTCCTCAGTATTGACCATTTTGTTGTATGGAAATGCTGGAGCAGAGGATACACACACACACACACACACACACACACACTCTGCTCTTTAAAATACTAATGAGCTTAACCAGAGATATAGTAAAAGATAATACTGTATATATGATTGCTGAGACTTTGGTGGCAAAATGTGATGAATGGCAAATCAAAAAGCAGTGTTTTTTGTTTAAGAAAGGTGAAGAACAACGTACTGAAGATAATTAGCACACGGATCAGTCTTGGTGTCCTGTCCCAGGGGAGGCAGTGGTGGAGCAAATCCTCTCTTTCTATTCTTCCTTTGCTCCTCTTTTTGTAGGGGTTGTGACTGTCTTTTTTTACAGCTGCTCGTTATCTCTTCCTTGTTTTTGCCATATATGTGATGCTTTATATATGTTGGCTACGTGTTCGTTGTAACATCCTATAATAGGTTTTATGCAGCTCTCAAGCTTGTACTCCTTCAGCGACCACTAATTGAAATTCTGTGATTTGTGTCTATACCCCTGGGTTTCTGGTGTCATCCTGTGCCTGTACCCTGAAGCCCTCCGTTGCTATCCTCCACTTATACTCTCGGGGACACCTGCCACAAAGGCTTATTGCTTGCACATTTGCAAACAGAACTGCCCCCCTGCTTTCCTTCATCATAAACCCTCTGTGGTCTCCTTGCACTTTAGTTATCCACATGTTTAATGGCAGAACAAATTCATTTTCTACAGAACTGGCACTTAGAAGTGCTGAGCACAATCCCTTAAGAAGTTAATGACAGTGTTAAGCACTTAGCCATTCCAAAATATCACATCCCACATATGATGAGCAGTTGTGCAAAGGCAGTTATGCTTATTTAGAGGAATAAGCACCCTTCAAGGTGAAGAACTGCACTTTGTGGATGATTCTTAAAACACGATCTCTAATGGTGAGTTAGATCAAGCCTTCCATGGAGCATTAAATCTCCTTTATTAATAAAGAAATCAATTATCACACTCCAGCAATTTACTATTAACATTCGTTCTGCATCACTTAAACTGTTGAACAGTCATAAGAGTAAGCAAAGAACAGAAACAAAGAAAAGCTGTCCCCTAACTCCCCAAATAGTGTTTTAATTAAATTTCCCACAAAAGGATAGCATTCACATTACAAAAAAGTAATATAAATCTCAGGGTCCTTAGCTGTCACCTTAGCTATTAGCATTTTTACCAGTTATTGTTGACATAGCTTCAATTTGTCAGGCACATGTTTTTAAAATGCACCTTTTAGCCTGGTCTAGACAAGCATTTAGTCAGAATAATAGTCTCCCAAGACGTGTCTTGTAGCCTCTGCTAGGGTAAATGTAATCTGTGCGCTGTGCTTTAATCTATACAACACACTTCATCTGGTTAGTATTCCTGAAGATGAGCATATGAATATAGAGTTCTTCAGAAGCAATGTATATCTCACCGAGGTATCACAGCATGCTTTGGAATTGGGAAAGGGGTCAGGAGTCTTACATGGCAGTGAGAAAATAGGGCAATACATTTTCTACATTGGAGTCACAGATATAAATAAATGAATGCTTAAAAATGAATATTAGAGAGCTTTTAGATAAGAACTCTTTAAGGTATGCATTATAAAATACAATGAAGGATGTGAAAGTGATATTTGCATGCATGTTAATTGATAGTAGAGAACTATAAGATCCCTTTAGATTTTTATACCAGACTAAACAAGCTCAAGGTTTTGCCAGTAAGAAAACATTGCTAATGTTGAGGCTAAGTCTCCATTGCTGGTTGCACCCCATTACTCTTTTACTCTTTTTAATACTGCCTTGTACCTGCTTGACAATTCTTTATCCTTCTTTGTATTCACGTCTTCTTTTTGTTAAACACTTATGAAAGCTTATGCAATCTGGCCAGAGATGTCAAGGACAGCAAGAAGGGCTTCTTCAAATACATCAGCAGTAAGAGGAAGACTAGGGAAAATGTGGGGCCTTTGCTGAATGGGGTGGGTGCCCTGGTGACGAAGGATGCAGAGAAGGCAGAGTTACTGAATGCCTTCTTTGCTTCAGTCTTTACTGCTCAGGCCAGCCCTCAGGAACCCCAGATCCTGGAGGCAAGAGAGAAAGTCTCGAGGAAGGAAGACTTTCCCTTGGTGGAGGAGGAGTGGGTTAGAGATCATTCAAGCAAACTTGACACCCACAAATCCATGGGCCCTGATGGGATGCACCCACGGGTGCTGAGGGAGCTGGCGGACGTTATTGCTAAGCCACTCTCCATCATCTTTGAAAGGTCATGGAGAACAGGAGAGGTGCCTGAGGACTGGAAGAAAGCCAATGTCACCCCAGTCTTCAAAAAGGGCAAGAAGGAGGACCCAGGGAACTCCAGGCCAGTCAGCCTCACCTCCATCCCTGGAAAGGTGATGGAGCAGCTCATCCTGGAGGCCATCTCCAAGCATGTGGAGGACAAGAAGGTGATCAGGAGTAGTCAGCATGGCTTCACCAAGGGGAAATCATGCCTAACCAACCTGACAGCCTTCTCTGATGGAACGACTGGCTGGGTAGATGAGGGGAGAGCAGTGGATGTTGTCTACCTAGACTTCAGCAAGGCTTTTGACACTGTCTCCCATAGCATCCTCATAGGTAAGCTCAGGAAGTGTGGGTTAGATGAGTGGACAGTGAGGTGGATTGAGAAGTGGCTGAATGACAGAGCTCAGAGGGTTGTGATCAGTGGCACAGAGTCTAGTTGGAGGCCTGTAGCTAGCAGTGTCCCCCAGGGGTCAGTCCTGGGTCCAGTCTTGTTCAATTTCTTCATCAATGACCTGGATGAAGGCACAGAGTGCACCTTCAGCCTCCAAGTTTGCTGATGATACAAAACTGGGAGGAGTGGCTGATACACCAGAGGGCTGTGCTGCCATTCAGAGAGACCTGGACAGGCTGGAGAGGTGGGCGGAGAGGAACCTCCTGAAGTTCAACAAAGGSAAGTGCAGGGTCCTGCACCTGGGG
This sequence comes from Apteryx rowi, assembly GCF_003343035.1. Lineage (NCBI taxonomy): Eukaryota > Metazoa > Chordata > Aves > Apterygiformes > Apterygidae > Apteryx > Apteryx rowi. Next base: position 1,074,127 of record NW_020447353.1, read on the forward strand.
AGGAATAACCCCATGCACCAGGACAGGTTGGGGGTTGACCTGCTGGAAAACAGCTCTGCGGAGAAGGACCTGGGAGTGCTGGTGGACACCAAGTTAAGCATGAGGCAGCAATGTGCCCTTGTGGCCAAGAAGGCCAATGGTATCCTGGGGTGCATCAGGAAGAGTGTTGCCAGCAGGTCGAGGGAGGTGATTCTCCCCCTCTCCTCAGCCCTGGTGAGGCCACATCTGGAATACTGCGTCCAGTTCTGGGCTCCCCAGTACAAGAGGGATGTGGCACTACTGAAGCAAGTCCAGCGAAGGGCCACAAAGATGATTAGGGGACTGGAGCATCTCTCTTATGAGGAAAGGCTGAGAGAGCTTGGCCTGTTTAGCTTGGAGAAGAGAAGGCTGAGAGGAGATCTTATCAACGTGTACAAGTATCTGAAGGGAGGGTGTCGAGAGGATGGGACCAGACTCTTTTCAGTGGTGCCGAGTGACAGGACGTGAGGCAACGGGCACAAACTGAAACACAGACGCTTCCATCTGAACATGAGGAAAAACTTCTTCACTGTGAGGGTGACAGAGCACTGGAACAAGTTGCCCCGAGAGGTTGTGGAGTCTCCTTCTCTGGAGATATTCAAAACCCACCTGGACGCAATCCTGTGCAACGTGCTCTAGGTGACCCTGCTTGAGCAGGGGGGTTGGACTAGATGATCTCCAGAGGTCCCTTCCAACCTCAGCGATTCTGTGATTCTGTGATTCTGTGAAATGAAAGTGTTACAACAACAAATAAAATCCTTAATCCTTTCATGTTTTTCTCTCATAAAGGAGAGTCTTTTATTATCTAATGTAATACTAAGTTGTTGTCCACCACTGGACTCTTAAATATTTAGGGAATAGCACATGACAAGCCATGCAGTTATAATGCAATTGTAAGTATATTTGTAGTGGGCTCTGTGAAGTATTTCACATAAACAAGGTATAGAGAATCCCAGGGTTACTAAAACAGACTGTCAGATTCAATTTTATCACGTGGAGTCAGTCTCAGGTGCACTGGAAAAACACTGCATAATTATGAAAGTTGAAGTCTGTATTTACCTTGGCCTGTAGTTGAATTCAGAGTCTCTTCGTGCCAGAGACAGGCCATGATACTTGCTAGTGTATTTTCCCCCAGAACTGCAGCACAAACAATTAAAACCAAGATATGATATTGGTACTAGACTAATATATTCTGACATGTATGTTTAGGCAAAAACACAGATTAAAAATGTTCTATTTTCATAAGATTAGGGCAAGGTGAACCATTTCTTTAAGTTCAAAGGAGAGACAGACAAGGGGATTTCCGAAATCTTTGCAACTCCAACTTGGAAAAACCTTCCAGTTGCAGGTTGGAATTCTTTCTAGACCGGAAAGTGTTGACCAAGCAAGACTGGGAAAGCACTCACCCTTACTAGTTTTTCTTCTGTGTATAGAATTGAATGAGTAGTAGTTATTTCTGTTTGTCTGGATTGCCAAGCTGCCCAACTGAGGAATGTCAGTTCCTGTATGAATTCTGAGAGTTTTTGTTTCATTTCAAATTTGCCTTGGTATGTGTTTTTCAGGAAGAGAAAGACTCAAATTCTTGATGAAGTTAGGAGATGGACAGCTGATGAGTTTCTCTTTCTAAGTGAAGGCTTTAATCCTACAGGAATGTGTTTAGGGATTTGGTTCACTAACAGCTATTTTTAGGGACTATAAATCATGGACTGATAGTAGAGACTAATAATCCTGGGAAAGCAGAAATAAATGTTTTTGAGGAAGGCCTTACTATTATTTCTGTACAAGGTCAAAACTAAAAGAAAATGGTAAACAGATATTCTCTTCTCCTGTGGGTGCTACTACAGGAACCCAGTAGTATCATTAATATGATACTGTTTGCCAGTGCCTGTGCTAGGGGAAATTCTTTGCAAAATCTTAACACAACATCTGCATTTCCTTACTGGAAGATAAAGTCAGAGGCCCAGAGTGCTAGAGGCTCTTGAATACCTTACAGTGTCAACAAATAAGCACCAGTTCTCCAGAAATGATCCCCAGGTTGTAACTGTGATTATTCCATTTATTTTTTTTTGGTGAAAATGCATATTAGGCAGCAATCTTAAGATTTCTGGAGGCAATTGTTGGAAGAATTCATCAAAGAGATTTTATGAAACAAAACCCATTAAATTATTGTACCTAGGCAATTTACCAGAAGATATCTCCTTGGTTTCTACTTTGATGTCTCCATGTCTGTTTGGCTGGTTTCTTGAAGAATAGTTTGTGTTCTTGCAGTTACAGCATAGAAAAGGGAGGCTCTGTAAGCAGCAGGACTTGTGCTGCCTCCTTTTTTGTTGCTTTCTTTTATGAGCTTGTTTGGATTCCTTTTCTCCAGTGCAGGTAGCTAATATGGGGGAGAGGAGAAGATTGGATTTCCTTTGCTCAGCTCCCTATTTTTGTAAGAAGAGTAGGAACTTAGGAATGGGGTTTCAAATATAGTTCCATCCAATAACTCTGCAATGTACTGACCAATCTCAGGTAAATTGGAGAGTAACAGACAAACTGACCACTGAACAATTCTCCAAGTCTCATTTCCTTGAGAATGAAAAAGCAGCCAGTAGATATAGATAGCTTAACACAACRTAATTATTTCTGCTCTGAAAAGAGAGAGAGGAAAGGGAGTAATTATATCATGTTGCATTATTTCTCTCACTCCAGGGCATGATTTAGGTCTGTCAGGGTCAATTTATGAAGACATACGACACTTCCTTCTGATCGAAATCTCTCCTGAATCCCCTCTTGACAGTCTTGTTTTCTTTTCTTTCTCTAGTAGTTCTTTAAAGCACAATCCAAAGAAATTATAGTTTTTTTTTTTATTTGACTGTATAAAAGTTATATTTTCTAGGGGGAGCTTTACATACTTCTCAGTGGATTGGCATTCCTGAATTTGTCTAGACATCAAATAATTCCGCAGGTTTTGTGGAAAATTAAATTTACTGAGATTGCCGAATCTCTCAAAACATTTACTGATTTCCAGTTGTGGGTAAACTATTTCATGCCATGAACCTGACTCGATTTTGAGAAGTCTGGATGAGGTGATCAGAGTAATAAGTGAAGTGATGATTTTCAGCTATTCTGGAAGAGAGAGACGACAGGGGTCTTGTATAGGGATTAACAATCCCTATGGTCTTCAGAGATCAGCTGCTGGTCTGAGGGCGGAGGAATGATCAGTCCATATGTGGTCAAAGGATGAGATTTTTCTATCCTCCTGTGTATCTCTCAAGCAAGCTTGATGACTAGTCTAAATATGTACTGAAGTTCAGAGCTGGCTTTTAGTTAATAATAACCTATTAAGATGTCAGCTTCCCCTGTTTTCCAATGCTAACAAAATATCTTAAGGGTTCTGAACAAAATATAATTAAAATTTTATATTTAATTTAAATTATGTCCTTGGATGTGTATATATTGTATTAGCAAATATATGCTGCACTCAATTTAGTTAACTGAGAATAGTTTACATACAAAAAAGAAGGAGTATTACAGAGATTTTTTTCTCCTTGTTTTATAAAACCAAGGTTGTAGCTTTGGACTCTCCAGCAGAATTACTAGCTTCCAAGGAAAAGTATGAAGTAAATGGTTATTTATATTAAAAAAGAATCTTACATCAGAAAATCAAAATAAGTATTTATCAGAAAGAAAGATCACGGTGTAATAATGAAAAAGCAATAATAGTAACAGTAGCAAGCATGACTGGTATTCTGACTGGTCAGAGGAAATTACATGAGACTAAAGGAAAATGTTCAAAGGAAGTTGTATCTAAGCAATGGCATAGCATATGAACAGTAAACCAAATGACAAAGTGAAAAAGGAATAGTATAAGGCCTTTGCAAGCTTACAGGAGTTTTTGCTGACTACTCTTCTAACAGTTCTTTCAGGGTCATCTTTAACAAAGAAAGTCCCTTGTAGGCCCACTTGGGCTATTTAAAATTCTAAAGACATTAAATGCATCTTGTTTATTTGCCAATGTCTGACTGAGCCATGCCTTGTACAAATATATCACATCATGAAAAGACCTCACCAGCCCATAGTAACAATATGCAATAGTAATTATTTAACTTAAAGTGATGTTTTGCTAAAAGGGGTTGATAGCTCCCAGCTGCTAAACCTTGACTGTAAAGACAATCATAGCCCTTATTAAATCTTAGGTATACTAAACAGTTCTCTGAAGGCTTAAAAAAGAAGAAATAATCAAGTCTCTTTATGCCATAAAAGGAGCCAGTGGTGGGAGCAGGGAGCAAAGAGCATTCCCTGAGGAGCCATGGTGCAAGGCAATATGACTATGTCTGTGATCGCTAGACGGGGATTAGGTTGTCAGCTGGAAATGGCGGATATGCATGCACAGGAGGTAGAAACCCAGGAACAGAACTAACGAGGAAGCAAAGAGACAAGACTGTTTGGGTAGATGGGTAGTCTGAAAGGCAGATACAGAGATTTCAAAGTTATGGAGCTGCTTGCCTCTGTTCATGCTGTGTTTCAGGAAATAGTGTTTTTTATATATTTTTTTAAATAAACAAAGTAACATGAAACTGTGTTTGACTGATGTCTCCAATATCTTCATTCCAATTGAAGTAACCTTTCAAGGACCCAAATTACGACCAATGGGCTTAGGTCAGAGGAGCAATGGCATTTTTTTATTGCTGCATTTGCATTTCATATAATGCATTGGTACTGAAGGGACTAGGATTTATTTGTCAACATGAAATTATATGAACCTAAATAAGCTTTTTTTTGTTGAGGCTACTGATACAAACTTATGGTAATGAAGCTGCACTAGTGTACTAAAGCACTTTTTGTTTAGGATTTAAATCCTTACTCTCTGCTTACCTGTCCAAGATAAAAAAATACTCAAAACTGTTAGGGATTTGACCTGATGCTTCTCTTACTTTTTCAACTTTGAAATGTGTGCTTGCTGAGTGGATTGAAGAAGTGAGCATGTTTTGTAAGCTGTCATTCTGTATAGAGATTTACAGCTTTCCATTTCTATTTAGAATTAAAGAATGATGGTGTAGCCCTTTCCTGAAAAGTCCAATAAAACCAAAGTGATGCACACAGTATATAATGAGAACTAAATGGAGCTTTCAAAATCACTGGTAGCTATGCATCTCTGTCAAGCTGTCATTTATCACACAATCAAGCCTCAAGCAGGACCAAACCACAAAACTGCATTACAAAAAACACATTTGTGAAGTCTTGCTGAAGTGGATTCAAACGAACATTGTCAGAAAAGCCTTATTTCATTAGCTTGCTTAATGAAACTGCATAACTACTATCTAGGCAGATATATCTTGGACAGGTATTAAATGTCACAGCTTGCACTATATGTATGGATTATGATTAATTCAGACTTTCATGTTTGATGGATATCTTCCACAGGGTAAGATCTTTTAATTCATATAGTTCAATGGCAGTAGTGAAAAGAACCTTTTAGAGCTTTTTTAGTGCATCTCTTCTTACACAACAGTGAATGTTCTGTTTTCACATAATCATAGAAATGTTGGTTGAGAGGGATCTCTGGAGGTCATCTAGTTCAACTTCTAACTTGAAGCAGAGCTACCACCAACACTAGGTTGGCCATGGCTTTGTTTAGGTGAGTCTTAAAAATCTCCAAGGATAGAGATCCCGCTCCTTCTCTGTGTAACCTATCCAGTACTGAACCAGCCTTCTTGTGAAGTTTTTCCTAAATTCCAAACTGAACTTTGAAACCTCTTTGGTCTGCCACTTTGGAGCAGAATTTGACTCCATCATCTTTGTAATTCCCTTCAAGTAGCTGTAGGTTGCTATTAGGAGGTCCCTTAGTTCTTTCTTCTTTTCATCAGACTAAAGAAGCCCAACTCCCTCAACCTCTTCTCATATGATCTAGGCCCCTGACCATCTTGATGCCTTCCACTGGACTTTCTACAGTTTCTCCACAGCCCTGATGACAACATCCTTCAGTCTGCTTGCTACTCTCCTAATACAGTTCAGTAGGTGGTTTGACTTATGAAATGAGAATGTACTGCTGGTTGGCGTATACTCAGTGAAGTGTCCCTGGTGACTCCCTGCCCTTTCAGCAGGGTGATCCCATCAGCCTGGGCTGATGTGTGGGATCATCCCACCCCAGGTGCACAAGCTGACATGTCTCCACAAGGCTCCTGTTAAGCCAGTTCTCATGTTCCAAGGTCCCTCTGGATGAAAGTCCTGCCATGTGCTGTCAGCCACTTCCCCTCATTTAGTACCTCCCCCCCAATTGACGTTATTTCTTATTATCCAAATCACTGGTGAAGAAAATATAGGAGCCAGTACTGGTGTCTGTGATACCCTGCTCATTACCAGCCATCCATAACTGACTGTCATTAGGTCTATAGGAGTTAGCACCATAGTAAACATTCTGTATGGTTCTTTGAGCTTCAGAAAACATAAAAAGAAACTTTCTTTCAATTTCCAAGAAGAAGAACCATTTAAGAAACATCAAAAAAAAMCCCCAAAAACTAAAAAACTAGTGACAAAACCCAAGGAGGTACAAAACCAGTTCAGTACAAAACCTTTGAACCCTTTGAAGGGTTAGGCCCAATTTTCATGTGTTTTAGAGCATTTCTCCTTAGGAAAGAAAACGTTTTTCTTCCAAGGAAACCTATTCTGAATAATAAGACCTTTGAGGGCAGCCAAAATATTCTGGAGACTACAGGGAAAATACTGAGGGTGTTAAAAGTTCACAAGCCACGGATTTTATTTTTTATTTACTTCATTCTTGCAGGACCACTTTTGACCCTGCTGCCTGCAATTATTCCTACCTGCAATTTAACTGACTTAGCCATTTTGCCTTATGATTTGTCAGACATCTTAAAGTAACCTAAATTGCAGGCATAAAATTCTTCCCAGAAGATTAGAACACAGACAAGACAAAGAACAGATTGAGGTCAGGATGCCCTTCTCATTTTCAAAAGTATTCTCATATTTATTATTATCAGCTAGCACTTCATATAAATAATATGTATGTATCTTCACTTGCATTTACAGTCTAAATGTTCAAAGATTAATACAATCTGCAGCACTGAGATTTACAGTGATATCGATGATGGGGACTATAAGGTGAATAATTTCTGTAAAGCAGGTTGAAAAACAGGAAAGAAGGTAGTTTTTCATCCTTTTTTTCAAAGTAATCTCTCTTCTGATATACAGAATGTTGTCAAATTCCAGATCTAAATATCTGCTCTAGATTCCATGAAGAAGCTGCACTAGGCTCACAGGAGGGAAGAATCTGAGAAAGGGTAGCTCTTGCAGCAGCCAAATTTCTCTGTGGTGTCTTTGAGAGGTTCAGTCCTCTCCTATTTAAACCTCTGTTTGAATAAGAATATTGAACTGCTATATGCAAGTGTAAATATAAAGCTGGAGAATATTCACTGGCATCTTCTTTGTGTCTACAACTATTCTGCACTTTTCAGTAATAATACAATAATATCTGGATGCCACTGGGGTCTCTGAATGAGTTATCTCCCTGTAGAAAGGCACTGTTTAGTCTTCAGACTTACATCATAGGGAAAACCAGTTAGACGACCATTTAGCAATGCCAATACAACCTGAATGAAGTTAATGCTGTCTCAGACTTTCTCTTTGCAGGGATTAGAATGATGTTCCTGGAAGCTGGAACAAACAGTGCAATTCAGCAAATGATCTATGCTGCTTAAGATCACTGTGCTATTGGCAAAGGTATTAATGAGAAAGAGCCTTCAAGTTCACTGCCACCTGGACTTGCATCTGGCATCTCTGAAGGCAATGATACAGAGGGTTCTGCATGCGTTAAAACAACAGGCATTGCTTCCATGTATAATATACAGCTACTTCTCTTTTTAACAGCTAAACCCCTGTTGGCAAACTTCAACTTTTAATTGCTTGTTTTTAAGGATGATAGAGTGATATTAAAGCCATAAGGATATCATTTTGGCTACAAATAGAAATAATGGAAAAACAAAGCTTAAGGACATTTTTGCAATGGCCACAATCTCTGTGACTCCATTTCTCACTTTATCTTGTTAGAAAACAAAATAAACTCTAAGAAGGAAGTGCATATACTCTCTCTCTTTTTTACAGACACTTTTGTTTTTATAGCGTATAGAACTGTCTGATTGGCTAACATTTGGCTCAGTTCTTGGCAGAACAATATAATCTTTCTAGAGAAAACACAAGCAGTGTACCAGCTGCAAACACTGCTGGGCTCCGTTCAAAGGTATGAAATGCAAGCAAGCATAGATAGAACTGGGTCCAAATATTACTGCATTTTTGGCATATTTGGAACAAAAAATAAGGATCGCTATTCTTTCTGCTGCTTTCAAGTCAGATCCAAATCAGCAGGAAGATGCACTTTCATATCAGAAATTGAAGCAGATGTTAGCTGTGTGCAATTTTTGATTTGTTCCTCACTGCTGCTTTTTCAGTCTTGGTACCCTGTCACTGGTAACCAATGTATTGGCCTGAGGCAGCACAAACATTACGCTCATGGCATTGACAGATGCTTTCTTCCCAGGAAAGTTAGAAACCTGGTTGCCAGGTGATGACATGAGTTCTCTTAACTGTCTCTTACACTTTTTATGCCAAAATGTCATTTATCTACACTTTAGTGTCTTCACTCGTATGTCTTGAAGGAATCCCCTCTGGTAGTCTTGAACAATTGCTTTCCAGGTGTCCAGATTCTCTTGTGTGGTTCTCTGTGCTCTGAAGAGCCTCCAGGGGGTTTTCTCTTGCCTTACCCACCCTTTGCTAATTCTCTGTAGGCTTGGAACATTTTTTAGGGTGAGTGGTGGAGTATGAACCACATTTTTTGCAACATATCAGTAGTAACTTTGCATATCTGTCTGTCTAATCTGGGGAAAGCATAGTGAACTGCTAGCCCTGAGAGTCAAAGGTTCCTCATGGGGCAATAGCACTCTTTTCTGTCCTCTGTCAGCAGCCTATGCAGCAGCTTATGCTGCTGGAGAGGTACCAGTTCTGCCCAGGAGAACCATGAGAGCATTTTCAGGCCCCCAAAATGTGTTTGAAAAAGGCAGATTTTTGAAGAGAATAATGAAGAATCTAGGGGGAAAATACCCGTATTTATGGACAAATTATAGAAAATGTCTGACTACCAATGTTAAAAAGAGGAAATAATTCAACATAAATTAATAGCAATATCTCAAATAAGAATACTCAGCTTCTCCAAAAGCTGCTGATATAGAAAAGAACATAGAGGAAAAATCCATATCTGCATATAAAGCACAAGGGGAATAGACACAAAGATAACTCACAGAGAAGCACAAAGAAAGCATGACGATAAAAGGGGCAAGATATCAAAATCTGTGCAAAAGAAAATTTACAAATATAAAGCAGTGAAAACAATATGCAAAGACAAACCTGTGAAGGTATGGAGAAAACTGTAATGGAAAATGTCCTATCTCTAGGTTAATTATAGCCTAAAAACCATTATGTCAGAGCAGGCAGACAGGAAAGGAGAAGGAAAGCAATTCATCACATTGGGGACACAAGCAATTAGTTTGCGGATGAGATTTTGCATCAATGTAACTAGTGCAGAAAAAAATAAATGGTTTGTAGAGTTTGCAATAGCACTAAGTATAAAGACAAGTTAAAAGAATACAAATAAACAGGTAACTGAAGGCCAGACAGAGAATGATGGAACAATGATTGCACTATCCTAAAATGACTTTTTCAGTTTTATTCAGGAAGCACACTGGAACTAAGCAAAGCCAAATTATCATTTTTCCAAGGACTTATTACTCACAGAATGACATACATCATATGTAGCAGAGCAAGGAAAACGTACAGGCTGAAACTTCAGGTGCTGCAGAAAACAAAAGAGCCATTGCTTTCAGCTAAATCAAGTGAATTCATGAAACAATGACATTAAACTTAGGACAGATGCTTCACATGATAGACATTTAGGTAGAACAAATGCATTCAGAATAGCCAATGTGCTGTGATAGCCTGCCAGCGGACCTCCTGCAGTATTTATCTGAAAGACTGTCACACCCTCCAGCCACGATATGCTTAGAGAAGGAGGCAATGCTTCAGCAACCACAGCACCTTCCCTAAACTATTCAGAGAACTAAAGGAAAAAAAAATAATAATGCAAGTAATGAAGCAAACTGAAAAGGAAAAGAACATTGCTCAAGTCAGAGCCTCCATGTCGGATGAACCGCAAGGTAGCCTTTAAAAAATTAGTGCAGCTATGTTATCATAAGCTTAGACAACCTGGATATTAAGAAGTGGTTATTGCCAAGTACTTACAATAGAAAAATATTCACTGATAAAGGAAACATATTTACATGCTCAATACTTATGGCCAAAGATAGATATTGGCAAATAGTGCATAAGGCAAGTAATTACTTGATGCTTAACAGGCACTTTTGACATTATATAGATACAAATGGTTGAAAATACTATTTCCAGTCTATTAAGAAAAATGATCTTGAAACGTGTCAGAAGCCTCACAGATAGGTTGTAAATCAAGTTTCAAAAATAAAATATGTATAGTCTTACCCCAAAGTGTTGCTATTATAACAGGTAGTGACGAACTATCCTATACAATATGGAAATATTACCATGTAAATGAAGGATTATTCATACAATATAATGCTGTGAAATGGGCCTTGGGCCCTTTCTCCTTCCGAGACTGCTTGGCAGCTTCTGTATGAGGCTCGCAGTTGCCAGCAGAAAAAAAAGATAAATGCAAATTGGAAAGATCTAGCTATGCTGTTTATTTGCAAAGAGCTTTAAATCAAAGCTGTTTGTAAGTGAAACATGCCCCTGCAGGGGGTTCTCAGAATACTCTGCTGCAGAGTTTGATGACCAGTTTCCAGCTGGTCCCCAGATATCTGCAGGACTACTGAAATCAGCAAAAATGAAAGGTTTAAAAGGAAAAAAGGAATTAAAAAATATGCAAAGGACAAAACCCACTGCAAATTATGAGACAAATAGCTCCCAGAAGTTAAACCAGCAGGTCCTAGCATGTCCAGGAACAATCCCTGAGAACAAATCATACTCTTAAAGATAACTGTATAGAGTAAATCCTCATTCAGAAAACATAGCAATGGATAGGCTTACCTGCAGCAAAATCCTAAACACTCTTGTGTAATATTGCCACAAGAGGGGTGGAAGTTCGTGAAATAAATTGTTCTGCTGTGCTTTGTTCAGGAGAACATGGGCCACCAGTCTATTGACCAGGTACAAAAATAAACTCAGAGAAGATATCTGAAGCATCTGGCCCAGGAACAAGCTATTTGCAAGATATATACACCAGGAAAGGCAGGTAGCGTAAGCTTAAGAAGAAATAAGGCCTCAATATTTTGTAGTCTCTGACTTTCCTTTGGGCAAGCAAACCACTTCTTTGCAGCAGTCTGCCCACAAAGCACAGGCTCTAACCTAAGTTAGGCAAACGGAAGACAAAGGATGTCTTTATTTTCCCCTCCAGCCCCACCTACGAGTCGTCTCCAGAATGTACTGTGCCATTGCCCACAGTTGTAAGAATGTGAAATTTCTCCTTGTAGGATTTGACAACCCACAGGGACCAGATAATATCTTTCCAGGTTCGCAACCTAGCTGTAAATAAGTAAGTCGTACTCTGCCTTGCATACATATTAATATGCATCCCAGACTTTTAAAATAACTCAGTTACAGATATCTCTTTTTAATTATTATAAATTACCTGGGAATCAAAGAGGTTAAGGATAGAAAAAATGTAGCAGGTGACCCAACCTTTTCCTTTGCCAATGCAGAATTACCTCTCAAAGTGCACTTTGTAGAACTATGTCCAGTTTCCTACCAAATGTTTTGTCACACAAACCAGTGATTTATTGGGAACTGCTTTTAGCAGCATTTTCTTAAAGGTTAGGTTGTCTGTCTGTCAGCTTTCAGCTGAGAGTTAAAGGACAGAGAAGGCAGATTAATACTGAGGAAATGAGTAGTTAGGAATTATGAGGGAGCTACAGGAAAGGAAAGCAGCATAGAGAAAGGTAAAGTCATAAAGGGAATAGGAGAAGTTGGGGGTTATTGCAAAGAAAAGGTGTATAGCATTTATGAAAAAAAAAAAAAAGAAGAAGGAAACAAGGCGTTATTATTTCTGCTTCTACAGTAGAGGGATACACCACTAACAGGTTACAAGCATTCCATTACCTCACAGCTGTGCTTACTTCTCCACCTACCTATACTGTGACAGACTGTTTTCAAGAATAAAATATGATTCTTCTATATGGCAAACTACTACATTTTTTAAAAGTAGAAAATAGCCAAAGATTAAAAAAAACCAAAACCCTTGTGATCTAGGGATTATCACTTGCTGGTATACCATGATTGCTGTATTCTGCTCAGATTAGTGTTTGTATTTTTCTTTAAGAAAGATTTTGTTCTTTGATTAAAATGAAGCCATATCTATTCCAAACTGCAAACTGATTCAGGAAAGGACACTGTTCAGGAGGAAATTGTCTGTGTATTCTTTAAAAGCTAAAAGATATTCAATTGCTTTGAAACTGCACTCTTATGAGTGTACATGTATATTCGTTTACTGACAGTACTGCTTTATGAAGCCTTAGAGTAAGGTCAAAATTTTCCCAGATTTCCTGGGGCTGGATTTGATTATGGTAGTGTTTTCGTTTCTCATTATCAGTCTTGATAATTTCTCATGTTATCCATCAATTTACATCAGTCAATACTTAGTATATGAAGTGTTCAAAATATTCTGTATTCAAGAAACACTTCTTGCATCTGAATATTTGTTTATTTTATGTAGTGCACATTGTCATGACCTGGTATATAGGGGTAGATTGTCAGGCCTTGAATCTGTGATGTTAAAACCCTGAGGACTTTAAAATTTACTTCAGTGGGAAAAGGAACAAATCCTGAGTGTGTAACTGCATGACTTCACTAAAGTTAAAGCAGACGTGCTGATTTTCTCTGGCTGAGGGATCTGGCCAAGAACATCTCTGCAAAGCTGATCTCCTCTCATAAAGAAGTTCTAAAACTAATTGAGCAAGGCTTTAAACACATGTTAAATCAGCAGAGATCTGCCTTTTCATGAAAAAAAAAAAAACCCTACTGTGATACAGGTTTACTGAAAATTCATAAAACAGCAACAGAAGTAAAACAAAAGATCTAATGAAAGGACAAAAGAGATTACTAGGGAGTTTTCTTGAAGAAAAGTTGATGATGCACTTTATCATGGTTTCAGGTTTGCTGTTACTTATGAGTTCTAAATTGGAAATAAATAGGAGTTCATCAAAGGCGAAATACCTCTCTCTCTTTCTTTCTTTCATTCTGAAGCTGAAAATACAAGTCCATGCTCAACTAACAATTACTTTCTATGTTCACAGCTGTGAACACTCATTCTTGAGAGAACCTGTCCTCCCACACTTTTATTATTTTCTTCTTCTTCATGACCCTAATTGTTGACACACTTCAGAGTTTTATACTAGCCATAAAAGAAAATGCAGGAGGTCAGGTCACCAAGATCTGTTTATGCACGGACGAAGCATGTAAAATTTAATACATTTTCCAGCAGAAGGTTCCTGCTTATAACACTTTATTATGTTTTAATTTCACTTCATGATAGTTAATCTAGCTGACCATCACACTATGATCAAATTTCATGCTGATTCTTTTTTTTATTTTATATTAGCCTATGCTTCCCATTAAGACTGATCAAGTTTTCTACACTAATAATTTTTTTTTGCATTATTATTCTGAAAGAGTTCATTATGTCTTTTTGGTTTACTCCTTGTATTTTACTGAAGCAGTTAAGACCAGGAAAGAAATGTTGGGAAATATAAAGCTTCTTTGCACAGCAACTTGTGTCATTTTATTTTTTAATATCATTATAACAGTTTTAATGAACTTAATAGTTCACTTGTTAACATTATTCTTTAATGTTACACTTTCTTTTGCCCAGGAAATCAGTAGTCAGTCCAGTGAATATTTTGGGAGCTGGGTAGCCATTTTTTTTTCTCAATTTCATGAAAATTTGGGTGTGGGAGGGGATAAAATAAAGATATCTTAATGTTTCTGTTTTGCTTTGTTTTTATAGGTATTTGTACATGCATGCAAAATCACACCTGAGAGAGTCCAGAAAAGTCAAAACCATAATTTTTACACTGGGTACTTCTGTGAAGAAACAGATGTATTGGTAAATACCACTGTTGACATTGGCAGTTCTTAGCTCTGCGCCATGCAGTGCACTACTTTGGTAATGTTACTTGTTACATTTTGTGAATATTTGGTCTAAAAGCTGGTGCACACAGCTGAGGTACGTTGTTCTTGAACGCAACTGCTTACTTGTGCTAAGGACCTGATGTTACAGGTGGTCACCTGAGGGCTAGGATGATTATTCGCTCTCTCCAAAGAGCTTATTTCTTGTCTGGAGTATAAAGAGAGTCTTCATTTTCATTGTACCTAAAGTTAGGTAAGACGTGTTCCTTCCCTTTTTTCTTATAAAATAAAGATTCACAGATGAATAGAGCTGATGGGAACTTTGGGAAATCGTCTAGCCTAACTTCTACCCCAACACAGGGACATTCTTGGCAAATATTTTTTTAATATTTTTCTTTTAAAGACCTGTAATGACAAAAGTGACACAGCCTGTTTACGTAGATCATTCTGGAGCTTCACTATTGCTATCATTAGGCAATTTATCCAAACTTCTAAAGTACATCTTTTCTCTTTGTAATCTAACCCTGTTACTTTTTGCACTTTCTGCCACAAACACGGATTAGAGGTTGTAATTTCCCCTTTGAAATTGCCTTCAATAATCTATAACTTAGGGAGTCCCTCAAGCATTGAGTTAATGGATATTGTGGGATGGATGCTCTCCCATGAAAATCGTCATTTTCCAATGCAAACCAATTTAATCAAAAAAAAAAAAGAAAAGCTTAGTCAGCTGCAACTATTTAATAGGTCACACGGTTCCATAGTGCTCATAGCTTATAGCTTCATATGATGTAGCTAGAGCTTTTGAAATGGTTGGAAAAATATTGAGTAAACCATACTAAAAGGGAAACAGAATTTAATCTTAAAAGTGCTGATTTATATTATATCATATACTACATCAAATGCACCTTATCACCATGTTCCAATAAACTGAGAAGTATTACATTTATTTAAAAATAAAAAAAATCAAAATTATGAGAATAAATTGGAGGAACAAATATGTCTATAACATAGCTAAGAGATGTATTATAATTGGTTAGTATAGGTAGATTTAACAGGATGTAAGGACTCAATAGCTGCTAAACTTCAATTCTACTTCTGAACCAGAAATAGAAGGAAGACTGTTCTTCTATTCCAATATTTTTTTTTACTAATTTATTACTGTTGTTATTGTTGTAATGTTCTCAATCATAGCTACCTCTTGATTTTTAATTTCTTTAAATGTGCCTTACTGGGAAATAGATCTGTGTACAAAGCACATATTATTCTCAACAATTATTATTAAGTGCATTTTTGTTTACTGATTGTGTGTCATTCTGGCACATTTTCACAAATATAAGTTATATATTGCTAATTAGAGAGCTCCACTGGAATACAAAACCCTGATTTGAAAGCTCACACTCTTTATTCAAAATGATTTGTTTGACTGACAATTCAGGGACTGGCAATTATTGCAGACTATAGAAGCATAGTAATAAAATGAATTAGTGTGGTGGGGGAAAAATAATAAGAAGGAAAGTCTAGATTAAGATTTGCTCTACTTCTGGCCTTTCAAGTAATTTAAGTAATTTTGCATGTCTCTGAAATAGTTCATGACATGTGTTTACTCTTAATAATGCTTCCAGCAGCAGAAACAGGAATCCTTACAGTTGCACGGTATCAGTTCATTTAAGCTTCATAAGAACTCACTGACATTCACCATATCCTCTTCCAAACAAGTCAAAGAGATCTTTAATTAAAAAGGATTCTAATATTTATTAGACTGAAAGTGCAGTGTTATAGAAAGCTATAGGCAGAGTTCACTCTGCTATGGTCAAGGGAGAAGCTTTTGGGTTGTTCAAACTGAGGATGGCATGTCTGGAAGGCTGGTTAACAAATAATGGTAGCAGGATGCAAAAAAAAAAAAGCATGTTTAATTGTCTTCCATGGGATTATTAATATAGCATGGGGAGAAAAAGGGGGAAAAAAACAACGTTTAGTATATACTATTGTTTATCTCTTTATAACAGTAGGAGTAGTTCTGTTCAATAATAAGGTTTGATTCAGACACTCCTTTTTACTAGGAACCGGGAAATTTTGATCTTGAAGAATCCTGGTAACCTGTATTACCTGTGAAGAGATGAGTTTAGATACACTGACTTAACATTTGAGCAAAACAATCCTGTCTCTTCTATTCCAGAAACAGTACATCTGTGCTGAATTTCTGTAGCTGTGTGAAAGGCACCCGTCATGGGCCGAGTGGAGAGCCCCTGCAGGTGCTTAGCGCGGGAGCCAGCTGCATCTTCCCTGCTGCATGGACTGCAGGCCAAAATCTGCTGGGGGCTGAGCACCGGCTACTTCTTTCTGATGTCTGTGTGAATGCACATGAATAAAACAGCCACAGTGGGGCTTCGAAGAGTGCACAGGAGCCAGAATGAGCTGCAGATTCAGGCACTTAGCAAAATGTTTCCTCACGTTAAGGGCTCACACCATATGCATTGTCATCGGTGTGTGACCCAAGCAGAATATCATGGCTGTTGCCCATTGCCGTCCATAGACTTGTTGTGTAAATAAAGAAGGAATTAATACGAGATATTGTCTGTTTCCTCATTTCAGTGCTAAACACGACTGGTCTAAGACCTCTTGCTTGATAGGTACAGTGGAGATAGTGGTGTAGAGTCTACGTTCCTCCTTTTATTCCCCCAAATCAAAGCCTACATAGTTTTAGGCTTAGCACAGCTGTTATTTTTGGAGGAGCATACTGACTTTCCACCATCCTATGCATGGAATCTTTTGCTTTGGCATAACTGTAAATGAAAGTGCATCACCTCAGGGAGATCTGAGAAGAACCACTGGTATCCAACCCTGTAATTTCTACTGATTAGCTGGAGGCCCCTCTGGAGATCAGTTTCACAGCAGTGTGGGTTAGGGAGATGGGCAGTCTCTCCTCTTTCTTGAGTTTTTAAAAGAGCAAACCAGTGCCTTTAACTGTGAGTTATACATTGACAGATATCCACTGCCTTTCAGAGAGACCTAGTTGCACTTGTTCAAGCAACACCCCTTCCCACAGGCTTTCACAGTCTGCTTCATTTCAATTCAGATTTTCAATAGTAAATGTGAAGTGTAGCTCCTGCTATTGGGCAATGTGGTAGCCTAATTCTTTTTTTAGTGTCCATTGTGTTCCTACAGCACACATTAATGTTGCCACAGTGCATGCTATGGATGACTACTTCTCACAAAGAGTCTGGAACTTGGGTTTCTTTTCTCAGTGCTTACATTACTTAGGGGTCACTAACAGGTAAAAATRGTTCAGCCTTCTGTGTTGCTCTGCTCTGTATCTGTTAGTACTAGGGAAGACGAGCTACGTACGAGTGAAGTTGATACAGATCAAAAATAAATATTTAATACAGACACAAATATATATATATATAAAAAAAAACCAGTAAAGAAACTAAAAGCTTACTGTATTTTCATGTGTTTAGCCTATAGCGTCTATTTTAATATGAAACAAAAGCCACCAACTGCAATTCAATGACATTGCAGCTTGATATATCTGGATGATATGCAGTGAAACTTACCCCAGAGCTCTTGCTACTGCATATTGCCTGCCTTTGATCCCCCTAAACCCTACTGCCTCTTATACCCTTACCCACTCTGTCATTTCATATGGGATTTTACAAATGTGTGTCAAAGGCTTTTTCTTCAAAATAAACATAACTTTTACAGAGATTATTGTGTTGTTATTGAAAGAAGAAAGAGAGATTGTATGCCATTACTCTTTTCTTCCTGCACCTCTTTGCCAAATGGTGGGCACAAGTGTTGGGAATAACTTTTCTGAAGAATTAGCCCTTTCCAAGTCAGCATTATTAATAGAGCAAACCATAACCAATAGCAGAGACATGAAAGGTGGAAGAGGTTGCTCATTCCAGAACTGCATAGGTTAGTGTTTTATTTCCATAAATTTCTAAAGGGAAGGCCAGGAGGTATTTCCAAGACAAAATTTTATTTTCTGTATGTGCTTTTGTCTCCTAAGCTTATTCATAGAGAATCCCTGTCTCAAAGGGTCGTACAGAAACGAAGATTCATCTCACCTAATTGTAACCATCTAAAATTTAGGCATTAAGCTTATTGTGTTATCTTTTACAATGGTCATGGAGAGAGAGAGATGCCCATCAGCTGCATCTTAAGCACATATTTTGGGATGGAATAAATCACACTTTCTCTCTCCAGCATCTATAGAAATAAAGCCTTGATAGCTAACTAAGACTAGTTAGTTAGACTACTATCTAAGTATTAGGTGGCTGCAGCAAGCTGAGTTCCACTGTTAGTGGACATAAGCTGTCACACTGAGATTTTTAAGTAGCTAAAAAATGATGAGTGCAGTATATTTTAAACTTAATTCTCAGTATCTGGGAAAGATAAAATTAGGTCTGTTCCAAAAGCAGGAATAGGAGCTATCCAAAGAACTTTGTTCCTAAGTACACTATTGTAACTTGTTCTTGTCCTGGTGTCCACTGTGATACCTGTATATTGCACTAAATCAGAGGAAAAAGTTTGAGTCTAAAAATGTATGGGCTGCCTTGACAGAAAATTCAGCAGTTTGTTTCCACTTTCAATATAGTTTATAAACAGTTCCTCTTGAGCATTAAATCATATGTACAGATTAAGAGAATACTATTTTTGTTGAGTTTTGTAAAATATTATATATTGAATTGTTGTTTTTTTGCAAAGTTATACTTGCAGCTGGAGGTGAGCAAGATGCTGGTTTGTTATGCTTTTTTGATTCTGATAAAAGTGTCTTTTAATCCACCCATATGCTGTAAGCATTCTATGACAGGTAAAAATACTGCAGAAATCATTAATTGTTGCACCTGAAGAGCTACCAGCTAACTCTAACAGAATAATTATTTTAATTTCAAGGAGTATATGTAATGAGAGTCTTGGGTTATGTAAATTCTCACTGTATTTTTTCATATGCTGTTTGTGCGCTTTTCTAGGATGATGGTTTTAGCAGAACATACCTCTTTTTTTTTTCCCCTCCAAAGTCCTTTTAAAGACTAATTCTACCAGATTGTCTAATGCATACATTTTAAAATTGCCAACCTATATAGCAGTTAATACTGTCTGAAATCATCTAAATCTTGGGTTTAGAAAGATACCGTATGATATAAGAAGACAAGGTACAATAATGGCCATGGTAGAACAGCATTACAGAGTGCAGGAGGTTCAGGTTGTGACAGTTTCAATATGTTCAGTGCTATAGCAGGAAAGAAATTCATTTCTAGTAAACAAATAGATTTTTGAATATTTATGAGCAAAACTCCCTCAGGGTCTAGCAGAATGATCATGAGAGACAGAGAGAGAGGAAAAAAAAAAAAAGATGACTAAAAAAGAGAGTTGAACAAGAAAAAGATAAAAAGACCATACAAGCACAAGAAAAACAATCTAGTTTCTCTTGCACAAATATTTGCAAGTGGTAGAGGCTGTCTTTTCTGTCTTAGGTGAATAGGTGAGTATCTGACACTATCTATGCACAGTAACTCCCACACAGAATTGACAAATATTTTTTTTCCTTCCTATTCCATCAGTATAACAACACTAGACCAGAATAAACACCAGTGACTTGGAGAATCAGCACACCATTATAACTGACTGCAGGATGATGGGAGATGAGGCCTAAGGGTAGTGTGTATTGCGGGGCAGGTGGGCTCTACAGAGTACCCTGCAGTCCTGCTTCTGAGGTATGTATTCTGACCGTGTCTTGATGGCATGGGAACTGTGGGCTGGTTTCTGCCAAATGCCCCAGTTCTCTTTGAAAGAAAACCTAGGCACTTGGGCAGGAAGGAAAAAGAGGTGGAGTCCAGCTGGTACAACTGGGAGACCAAGACCAGCACCAGGAGCAGAGAAACTTGCTCCACAGGCAGGATGTAGCCAGGGTATGAACTTGGGGACCAAAACTGTGAGGAGCATTACAGAGTGTGATTACCATCTTGTCTGACTTCAGTCGTCTGGAACCAGTTAGGTGTATTTGAGCTACATCTGCAAAAGTCCGCAGGGTCTCTCAGACTTAGCAACACCACCCTGACTTCAGGATGGTGATTCAGACTAAGAAGGATACACACCTAGAAAGGCTCCTTGGAAGTCTGGTCCTTGGAAGACACAAGAAATCTATAAGATAAGTGGTTATCAACTGGTAAAAAGCACTGCTTATAGTCACATCAGAACTCAGCTTTCGGCATTTTAGCTGCCCGGGTCAGAGCTGCATGTAACTCCCTTTGATGCCCACTAGAGCAGGATCCACTTTTCAGATGCATGTCCTGAATCACTCAGCTGCAGGTGTCCACCTGCTTGGTGTTCTCTGGGACCGGGGACCTTGAATTCTCTCCTGCGCAGTGGGTAAGGCTGGTAAGGTTTCATGGGTAAGGCTGAGGGGGGCTGGTGTGAATCCTGGTGTGTTCCATCTCTAGCTCTCACAACTTTCTTGTGGGCAGATGAAGAAGATCCTCCTTGCGCTAAATGAAATGCATTAAATCATAGAGCATGCCACTGAGATTTGATGACATAAATCATTTCTGAACATGAGTGAGAAACTACTTTGGAAGATTAAGAGACTTAGTATCTTATCTGTAATCTACAAGGTTAAAAATGAAAGATGTTCTTTTTCCTCATCTCATTGTTTCCTGTACTATATGCCTATTTTATGTAATACTTCTTATATTTCCACTCCACAAATTTTCATGTCAAGCGTAAGCCTGTTGATTCTTTCTAGAACAAATACTTTAATCATGTTTAAAAAGCCTTAGAACTTGGAGTGACTTGGACTTATGAAATTGAAGTGTATTGATATGCATGATATTTGCAATGGTAAAAGTTAATTGAATTTATTTTTCAGTTTACGTATTGTAAAATGGGCTTCTTTCCACCAGGGATAATAAAAGGAGTTTTTTTATTAAAATTTTTCCCTGCTTCTCTTCCAGTGAAAATGGCTCGTTATAAATAAATAAATATAAATAGGCTCTTCCATATGCACTGTTTGTTCATACGCTGCTAACTAGAGTTTATACATTACTTATATTTTCTGGAAAATGTACCTAGGAGCCTCACAAAATTAATTGCTGAAGTAAATTCTGTCTTTCCTTAAATTATTCTCTGTGTATTAACCTCAAACTCCCTTTTTGATTAAACATACCATACTTTTTCCATTTGAGCTCTGCATAAAGAGATTTTATTATAGCAAATGGACACTGAAGTGCACAGGAGCTTTTGGAATCTCCATCACGGGAGGTCTTTAGGAACAGGTTCAGCAAACATCTGTCACATACTGATTCTGCCATCAGCTAGGGGGATAATTATATAACCTCTTGAGGTCACTTCCAGGCACTGAGTCTATTTTCATATGTGATTGGGGCTGCTCCATGTATGAACATCTATATTTGTGTCAAAACTGTAGACACTGCTTAAATATGTGAACTATTACTTGATAAGAATAAAACGTGTGGAAGGAGAAATAAAGTAAAAGGAAAAAAAATAAAATATTCTAAATCTCTCTTTCTCTGTAGAAGGGAACACTGCAATTATACCTTACAGGACTTATTCCAAGGGGCTGGTGAATTCTGCCATTCTTCAGCATCCGATGGGGTCACATTTACCCCATCTCTGCGATATTTGAGGAGGTAACAAATGTTCGACAATAACCTTTTTATTTTCTCACACTCATTGCTGTGTGTTAAACATGCTGCTCTAAGGTGTAATTCCTCCTTTTAGAATAACACATTTCCAGGATAAATTTTGCTCTAAATATGCATAAGTATTTTGCAGAAAGTATTTATAACTTTGGTAATGAGTATTTCTTTCATGTAGTTGTTGGTCTGTGCCTGTGACCTAGTGGCAGTGTTAAATAACTGCAACCCATCAGTCAATTGGCACCAAGGTAGTTTTTCTTAGCACACAGCTGAAGTAAGGGCCTTATGAAAAGGGGTTATTAATATTATAGTAATACTTCTTTCATCTATGAATCTTAACATGTGATACACAAGAGAGTGTCTGCAGTCTGTATACAGAGAAAGCAATGCTCAGAGGGAAGTATCTTGTTCAAAGTCACCAAGCAAACTTGCGGCAGAATTGGGAATAGAACCAAACTCCCCAGAGCCTCACTTTACTATCCCATTAACTTGGCTGTGCTTCTTCTCTTGTAATATCATCCTCTCTAAAATTCTTTTTGGTCTTTTTTTTTTTGTGTGGATTTTCTTGTTTTCATTTTAGATGGACCGTTCCTGCTTTTCTTGGTTTCTATGATGTAAAGTAGAAAAGAAAAACAAATCTGAGCTTCTGTTTGATTTTGTTTTTCAACACATACACTTGCAATTTGTAGCAACAAATAAAAGGAGAACAAAAGAAATGGACATTATATTAATACATATACTTCACTGATAATTTAGAATATCTTGAATTATAATGCTATTATATCTTCCTGTTTGCCACATATATTTATAACTACCCTTATGTCCATAAAGTCCACAGTTGCCTGTGAATAAAATTTGCTGCTTATTGGCTTTTGAGCTTCATGTTACTTTATTGTGCTTTAAAGTGTTCTTCTATAAGCTCATATAGGCAGAAAATGAATCAGCTAGACAGAATTTTACTAGAAATTCAGACATTTAGAATGCCCAAATTATTATCCAGTAATATAGCTGGCTTCTCTTTTGAATGTTACATGTACAAATGATATATTAAAAAAAAAAAAAAAGAGGACAAAAATGCCCTCTTAACTATATTATATACTTCAGTACCACTGATTATCTTTGGCAAAAAGATATAATTTCAAGCTACAAATATCCTCTTGTAAACAGTACTTTGGACTGGACATTTATTATTATCTGATGTGAGATGGCAAATGATCTTTTTAGCTTAAGAACTTATACAATTTGTGTACAAGAAGATTTTTAGTCTGAAGAATGCTTCTTTATTTTATTTTTTTCAAATAAAAGTATAGATGTATGTTTCATTGCCTTTTTTTTTTTGGATTTCATTTATTTTCTTGGCCAAAGATTTAAAGAAGGTCTGTGATTTCAATTGATTTTATGCTAGACAATGGTGGGGGAATTGTCAGTAAAATGCATAGCAATGTTCGTCTTTCAGAACTGGTATCTCTCAGTGAAAGACTTTAGGCTTCTTCTTGTGGTGTTTTGTCAGCATCTTTAGAATTTTTTCATGGATTAATACCTATAATATATTATGGGTTTATGGAATTTCAGTTAGCTCTGTTCTACCAATTGAAAGTTAATTAAAAGTTAAGTATAAAGAAGTCACCCATATTTTTTGAAAATATATTAGATTAAGGGATATATTCCAGAAAGCCAGAAAAACTCTCTTTCTATTGTAGGGTGGCTATGTTTTTCCTGCCTGCTCAGAAGCATGTATTCCCCTACCTGTCTTGAGTGGGAAAGATTATTCATCTCCCATCTATTCTTCTAACATTATGTGTGGTTCACTGTTGTTTTTTTTTGTTTTGTTTTGTTTTTTTTCCCCAGTAATTTTTTTATGTTCATGTAGGTACTGCTGGATAAATAAATTTTAAATATTCATTTTGAAGCATATAAATACACAGACCTATACATAATTGACATTTGTCTTATATAAACAGAATATAACATGAATATAGACATGCTGATGTCTTTCTGTATTATGCTCATAGTCACAATATTTAAAATCTTATCAGTGGTTCCGATTTTCCTTTGGAGTCTTGCTTGTGTTCAATAATATTAATATTTGCAATAAGAAATATTCTGCTACTGCATCTGACTTATCAACTCACGTAAAATGTGAGGTTTTTTTGTTTTATCAGGATACAGTTATGCCAGTTTCATTACATCTGGCCAGCACACCACAGCCTCAGGGAAACTTCTAAAAGCTTCTAACTTGCAGGTTTGTATTAAAGGTTGTCACAAGTCTAAAAAGGAGTCCTATTTCTCAAGCATCTTGAAGGTCACTGAAAAGCTTATGGACACTGCTAGTTCTTTTGTTGCTACAGACACCTAATTTCTGGGTTTTCAAATATTTCAAATCTCATCATCTATTCTATTGATGCAACAGGTTTGAGGTGTGCTCAGCATCCCTGGAAATATTGATGTTGTACAGATGTGTGGAATGTAAAGGATGTGTAGATACTTGGAATTTAAGGACAACAACTGGTTTGTAAGGATATCTAGTGTGTAGCTATACAACAATAAGGAATAAAAATAATAAAAAAGAGGCAAGAAAAATAATAAACTCCCAGATACACCAGCCCTAATGAACAAGAGATATCAGAGATGATAATGAAGACTAGACCTCTCAAGTCGCCAATGGATGGGCCACTGAAGGCACCACGAACATGCAGCCTTGGCAGGGCTCAGCCAGAGCTTTACAGCTGATAAGAAGGGGGAACCTCAATTACCATGGGTCTTGTAGGAAAACGCCCACTTAGTATGGGATGATATTTAAGAGGGCTTGTGGCATTATGCAAAACTTGTTATGTTATATTTAGGGAAAGAGTCAAAGGCAAGCAAAGGGAGGGATTAAAGTGGTTCACTGAGGAGCAAGCGTGGGAGAATGAAGGGGGGGGGGCGGGTAAAAAGGGCCAATTGTGCATATGCAAGCTGCTGGCCAGCATGCTTGTCTGGCCAAGCCCTGAGCCAGATCACTGCAGTCCATCCTGGCTGCCTATCAAATCCGGGCCTTAACTAATTTTTTGTGTGACCTTACTCTGTATTCTGCAAGTGATGCATTAGCAAACTTTAAGCCGAATGAGCCGGTGAGTAGAAGACCTCCACCTGGAAAGACCCAAGGTCTGAGCCAGTGACTGGGTAAAAGGCCTGGGGTCTGCACACAGACGATTTCAAGGAGGGAGTTAAGGGTATTTTCAAGGGATGTGGATGTGCCTGTGAATCAAGAGAATGTGTGTGTGTGCTGGTAACCTTCAATCCTGATGAGCCATGGAGGAGGAGCAGGAGCAGGCCATTGGCATCTCGTTTATGTGAGTGCTGGTGGTGTTTGTGGGGTGCTGATGTAGGCGGCTGTCTCCATGCTCGGCCGTGTGGCCGGCCGCATGTTGTGTGTGTGTATCTGTGAAATGGGTGCTCAGTCGCGCTCCGGGCTGGCTCGCGCACGGTAACGGCAGCACGCAGGCTGGGGAGGGAAATCCCTCTGGCCCTGGGTTTAGCTTCTGTCAACGGTTGCCATAAACAGACTTACGTGATTGGCTTTAACATCCCATGTTTGAAATACAGCCTTCATCCTACAAGGTGACAAAATGTGTACTTCATATTAATTTTGTCAGAAAAACATTTACTTAGTTCAGCTGCAAAATTCTGAGCAAACACTTGCCTAATCTGATCTAGGGTATTTCCAGGGAGGCAGTTACAAAGGTATATAAGTACAACAGTGTGTCAGTCAATACTTTAAATGGGATAATACTGTCTGTTGGAGGTGAAAAAAAAAATCTAGCGCTATGCACTCAGGGGTCCTTAAATTTTTTATACTTAATTTGCCTAGTGTAATCATTTGTAAATGTTTGAAAGCTAGAAACGGCATATTGGGAGAGGATAGGATAGTGTAGGTGGTATGCTTAGGGAAAAAACAGTTGAAACTCAACAAAGACGAGTAGGATGACTAGAGAGATGTCTTGCCAATGAGGTCAGTGTGAGCTGTGGAATATTCAGCAGATGAAAGCGAAGGAAGCATTCCTGCTTGAATAACTTAAAACTGAGATAGACAAATCCCTTGAAAAATAGATGAAATGGGACTGATAGGTCGTTTGGATTTTCAGGTGTATTTGAAACCCTATGCTTTCGAGAAGCTGTGTGACAGGAGTGAGACTCTTTTGTCGCCCAAGAAGTTTAGAAGCAGCTGACTTTCGTCTGCTGAGTTGGGGCAGGTAAATAGGATCAGTAAGGACAAGGAAGGGAACTCCTGAGGTTTCAGAATATGTGGACTGCTGTGATTACAGCAGAGCAGTATAATATATACACATTTAAGAGCCTTTGTGGTTCTGTAGGTGGTAGCCAAGAGGTTAGTGGATCACACCAAATTGAAAGAAAAAAAAATAGTAGTTTACTGAAAATGCATATTAGGATACTTTGCCCTAAAGCAACAAATAAATGAATAAAGACACATTAGAATTGTTCCTATTTCGCGGTTAGCACTTCAGTTATATTATTGCAGTTAACATGAACTCTTACTTAGGCTCTTCCTCTTCTAGCCCTATATATAAAAAAACTTGGTGTGGGGCTTAGTGATGCTTTTAGTCTTGGCTAACATAATATGGAGCTAGGTGTGAACTAGTTTGCATTTTCAGTTGGGCTAGTACTGCTTTGTAATGAGAAAAGCTCCTAAATCAATAGGATGTAATAGTTCTTCTCTGCCCTCTCACAATTTCTCCCCTGGTCAAATGAGACAAATTGTCCTTCCATTCACTAGGGTAGACACCTGGAATGGTCTGGGTAAACATAGAAAAAACTTCATGAGCCATTCTCCACCAAAATGTGAATCCCCATAGACTTTGCAGATCTTGCTCAGTAATACAGCTTTTTCTTCAGCAGGGTCAAATTGGATGCTTCTTTAGACTAAGCCTGTGAAAAAAAACTCCTACTCTAAAGATTTTACAATTTATCATGTCCAAAGTCAGGAAGATAAAGACATCTGTCACAGAATCACAGTATGGTTGAGGTTGGAAGATCATCTTTGGAGATCATCTAGTGTTCAAAGAAGAGTCAACTAGTGCAGGTTGCTCAGGACTGTGTCCCATTGGGTTTTGAATGTCTCCAAGGATGGAGACTCCACAACCTTTCTGGGCAACTTGTTCCAGTGTTCAATCACCCTCATAATAAAAATTATTATTATTGTTATTATTTTCTTATGACTTAAACAGAATTTCCTATATTTCAGTCAGTGCTCATTGCCCCTTGTCTTGTCACTGGGCACCACTGACCATGATTGCTGTTTTAAATAGCTCTTCTGTTCATCTATTGACAACACAAAAGAATAACAAAGAGGGAAACAGAGCCTCCAATATACCATGGTAAGTGGAACTGTTGCTTTCTAATTAGCCCAACTTATTTCTGTTCTATCCCTTTTACTCTATTCCATATTACAAAGTGAGCTCACTGAAATATAGTCATTGTACACCTAAACAAGTACACCTGTAGCTTGCAGCTAAATGACAACTTTTTTTTTCCACATAAATGGCACTTAATTAGTATTATTTATATCTAATAACCTAAATTTGAAATTGGTGGGATTATTCCTGGGAGTAGGTGCTTAAATACATGTAATATGTGTTTGAAGTGCTTTGACTTGTCAAATCCCTAACTTTTTAAAGCTCTAAAAGCGTTCAACCGTGGTGCCCATTTATCTCCTACAGGCCTTCTCGTCTGTGTACCAAAACTCTATTCACACATACAATTTACTAAGCAAGTCAGCTGCTTCCTAGCAAAGGTATATATAATTTTCTACAGATACATTTTCTTCACTTTTCTTTCTAGATCCTTCCACACTGTTTCTGGTATTTGCATAACATATGCAATTTAATCTTATCCACGCGTTCATCTTACAATAAACATTTTTCTTAGCCTAATTCCATTTTTAACTCCACTTTTCCTGGTTTATGAACCATCTGACTTTTGCAGATCTCTAACTATGCTTGCTTGGGAAGATTGCATAGGAGGATATTCTTCGATTTTTGACAACATGAAAAGAGCCCTTTTTTATCCTTTCATGTAACTAGAGCATCTTTCCACAAAATTCTGTGTAAGAATTCTTCCAGGTTTTCATACAACACTGTAAAATGCTAATGGCACTGTTACATAAAAATGCCTTCTTATATAGCTTCAGCATTCACTATTTTTAATTAGAACTCACATCATAAGCATCAGATGTGCAGCATTTTTGATCATTATGCAAAAGAAAATGCAATGTGCAAGATGAACTTTTAATTCTCTTACTAGTAAGGCCATTATTAAAATCTGGCACTTATATCTCCAAAATAAAACCTTCTGTTTCTATGCCACCACCTGTGGTCTAGAATGTGCACTGTCTTAGTGACCAAAGAACTCTGACAGCACCCCAGGAAAGACCACTAACTTTGGCAAGTCATTGCAAAGATTGAAGAAAGTATTTCTGAGATAACATTGGTCTGTGGGGAGTGTTGGAGGTTATGCATAATATGGGAAAAGAAAGCTATGATGCATGTCTTTTATCAGCTAGCGTACGTGGGAATCATAAAACTGAAACGTCTCATGTTTAAAAGGACTTATAACCCTCATTGTCAGAAGTCAGAGGCAAAGGCACCAACTTTTATTAGTCTGTACTTTAATATAACCATTATTCTCTGTAGTTTAACTCACATATTACTAAATGCAGAGCTTATAATATTATACAGTACTGATGTGCGGAAATTGCTTTTCTGTCACTGAAATGTATTTTCATTAGGTATGTGAAGGGTAGGAACAGTTTGCCTTTAATCTATAGAGGTGCTATCTTTACACAGTGAAATGACATTGGGAGGGGGGTATATATTCATTTTCAGGAAAATAAATCACTAATTCCACGCTCTGCATGAAATTCCAGCCCCATGGAAGTCAATGAGAATTTTGTCATTGAATTGAATAGACATATGATTTTACCTTCATTTTTAACTTTCTCTTTCCTCAGGTAACAGCCCTATTTTGAGAATTTTGCCTGAATAATAGCCCAATTAAAAGCCAAAAAAGGATTTGGGGGGGGAGTGGGGGGTGGGTTATATTCTGATAAAAAGCAGGCAATAAATATGAAATGATAAATATAAATAAATTAAAAAATACAAATAGAAATAAAAAATGGCAAGATTGCTATGGTTAATTCAAAATAGAAAAATATCCTTGAGAAAAACAGTAAATTTAATTCTGGTTTGTCTGGAGTAGAGTTTCAAGATTTTGTCAGTACTTGCAAGGAGACATATACAGTGAGCATATTCTTAGGGGTGATTAAGAAGATGAAGGTAAAGTAAAGGTAATTATGATTGGATAATCTATTCTATAAGAGCCTTAAAGTGAAGGCTGTGAACTTTATAGCTATGAAAAATCTTACCTTTAGCAAATAAGGTTGTATTAGCTTCCATCTTTTGCAAAATATTGAACTCCTTTATATTAAGCTCACCTAAAATATTCCTTGAAATTTAGCTGAAGAAGTTATTATGTTCTAAAATGGATCACATAGCTTCTATGCACTGTTAAGCAGCTACTTCACATAAGTCAGAGAGATAATGTATTTTGGTGGTATATGAAGCCATTTCTGTGTTAGCTTCAAAACAGAAGGCATGCAGCTTTAAGTGAGGTTTATTTAGATGACATTCTGATGTATTTTTGTTTGCCTCTTACAGCAAAAATCATGGGTGAACTAGAGCCAAATTTCTCTGAAAAATCTCTCCTATTTTCTGTTAAAAAATGTAACATCACTCTCATTAGACATATCTTCAATGTAGAAAATACTCTGGAAAAAGTCTTACATAAATAAATTATAAAATGTGAATAAGCACTTCATTAAGTAGCAGTTAATAACACAATTATAGCACATTACAACCCATAATCTTCAATGTCATCAATTCGATATCCACAGCATAGCGCATAGTGCAGAAGAAAATTATAAAGTGCCTCTTCAAATCCTGGTACTCTCTGAACATGATTAATATAGCAGAACAATTGCAAATGCATTTATTTTAGGAGAGCACAGCACTACTTGCAGCTGTAGAGCTGACATTTGCACTTTATGTTAAATATGTAATATATAGTGCATTATACCTATTTTTGTGACAGGAGCAAGATGTTTGTATGTCATAGGATTTAGATATGCATTCAAACTGTTGCACACACAATGTAAATAAGCAGAAACATTAAATATGGATTCAAAAATCACACCACAACAGGACTATAAATATCTGACTTGATTTGCTAGTTGAGATTGCTCCTTTGACTTCAATTTATATCAAATGCGTGTCTCTGCCCTGCTTTTTCATGGAGTTGGAATAAAAAGAAGAGAGCAGATACTGCTTTGATTCCCAAATAGCAACTAGCAGATGTGCCAAAGGAAGCTGGTGCTGTCCCTAAAAGGCTGACTATTGAGCTCTACATGCCCTATCCACCCTGCAGGTTGGCAGAGAGTTCTTGTAGCGTGGCCAGACATAAAGCATGCAGATTATCAGAGCCATCTGGCAGCAGCTTCAGGGACTTCTGTGGTGCTCAAGATCTACATTGAAGGCAAGACACGATTCACTACACCTGGCTTTGTTTCTGTTTGTTTCTGGAAGACTGAAGCATATCAGTATTTCTGCTAACTTTTAGTTATTTTTGTAATCATCATTGTCTTCCCGTTTCATTTTGTAGCTGAATAAAAAACTGTACATACATACACACACGCACACACACACACACACACACACACACACACGCATTTCCAACTCGGTGTCATTCATCCAGAAGAGGTAAGATATAGGTTAGAATATACAAATAGGATGGAGAAAATCTACATTTAAGAAATTGATTTTAAAAAGTTTTCGGGGGGGTTGCTGAATCATATGTATATTGTCAAATTCCATATATGGTACTGTACTTCTAGAATGATATTCTTCTGAGCAATATTGAAAAGTATGCAAAAAATGCGTGTGTCTCAGTGAATTCTCGGAGGGAGATTGTTTGTTGCATTCACTTGCTTCACCCTCAACCCCGGCAGAGGCAAGCCCTTTAATTGCATTTCATCTTCCCACTGGCTTTTGAGGGGCTGGATGGGAAGAATTTCCTGACCCATTTTCCTCCACTTTTAGGAAGAAGCCAGTCCTACTTACCGTTAACTCAACTTTTCTCTGGGGGACATGTTACATCCCTAGGAAGTCATGGAGAGATGATAATTCTTCGGGACCCTCCCATTGTGCATTTAAGGTTTGCTTTGTTTCACTTCACGAAAGAGCATTTGGGTTTTTTTTCACCCTCTTTATTCTACTTGATACCTCTGAGCCAGCAGTTCTGTGAATTTCTTGAGTAACCTTCATCTCTTCCCCTTCAATCTAATTTTTCCTAATTCTGGACCAACCTCTGCTTTTCCCATACAAGAGTTTATTTGACTCTGTGGCAGGGAGTGGATCCAGCAGGAAAAAAGCCTCCAAAGCACTGACTGGCTCAGTTTCTAGTCTGATGCATCAAATAACCTTGCAAATAACTGTGCTTGCATCGTGCATGGCATGGCATGGAGAAAAATTGGGAGTACATGATTATGCTGGTATAAGTCTTTGCTGCTGAACATGAAACCACATACTGCAGGATGTCACTCATAAATCTTTCCCTGATTTCTTTCAGGAATTTTTGACTGTATTGTCTCTTATTAACTGTGTTGTGGGAGTATATCAAGGTCCCTAGCGTACTGTATAAATGTATAGTAAGAAACAGTTCCAACCCCCAAAAGCTGACAAACTGAATAGACAAAAGAGGGGGGAAAGTAAGGTACAGAGAAGAAAAATGACTTCCCAAGGTCATATTGAAAGTCTGTGACAAAGAAAATAATTACCGTTGTCAAGCCAGTGGCTGACCTACTGCGCTGTCAAATGCAGATGGGAATACTTCCAGCTACGTGGGTTGGGAAGCTCTACTAGCAGTTGCCATTATTATCATCTGGTCATAGCATGTGAAGTTCATTCAAGTTTTAAATGTCAGCCAACATATAAAGATTTTTCATATTACAGATTTTCTAAGCTATTCAGTTATTATTCTAGTGAGAGGTATCATGTTCTAAATGGGATAAAGCGGGTACTTGTGAAGTATTTATTCAGATTAGCCAGGTGCATACTGTTCATGCAGCATCTTCATTACAGTTGCTAAGCAAATTAGCTACAGTCACACAGGAAACAGACTTTCTTTTAAAGTGTTATACTAAGCGTTATATCCAGTAGCAGAAGGGCACACAGAGTCTCTATTAGTTATCATGAATCTCTTTAATAGTGACTCTAAAGAAGTGGAAGTCAGATTGAAAAATAAATGACTGAAGGCCAATGAAGTGGAACAAGATTTTGAAAACATGCACTTCTCTATTTTGCAATATACATCCATCTTCTTAAGCTCATGTTTTTTTCCACTGATGTAAAAATAACATTTCAAGAGACTTGTCCTTGTAATAAAGTTTTGAGAACAACGCATGCATACTTTTTTCTTACAAAAGATAATAAAGCAAAGCAGATTACAAGACAAAATGCTATTCCAGAGTATATTATCATGGCAAGAGAATTCTATACAGAATAAATATAGATTTCAGAGGAAGTATGAGACGGAGTGAAAATTACTACATGCCGTGTAAAAGAATAAAACAGCCGTTGAGACACTTTCAGAAACATCTCATCTCACAAAAGCTTTCTTGTTGTTATTGACTTTTAAATTTTGAAGCCTTTTTCAAGGTTTATAGGCAACAAGAAACTTGCCAGTGGAAATTGGTATGAGACTGGTTACATTGCATCTTGCAATCAAAATGTATTCCAATATAATAATTGAACTACCATTACCTTCCTACTAGATGCTTTCAAAAAAAAAAAAAAAAAAATGTCCCTAGTTTGAACTGGTAATGAGCAGAATGATTCCTAGCGCTCACAAAGAAGGTGCTTCATGACAGGGTAGCAGGGAAGAAAGATTTAGTGTAAACGTGAAAGGTTAAAGTAAATGTCATAGAAATAGAAAATCAAAAGATTCTCTTCTAGCTATATCATTTTAACTCAAAACTTACTTATTCAGAAACATACTGGGAAATTTATTACTTTTAAGATGTAAAGGTCTCATTAAAATTACTGTAAAATCTTCACAAGAATAGGAAAAGTCATTCACACGTCAAAGACTACAGTTCTTAAAAGACAATTATCAAAACAAAATGTATTTACATCAAAGGATGACAAAATCCTTTCTTTAGAAAAATGTTGCTCCTCCCTTTCCTATCTTATCTTCTAGAAGTACAGAATCATCTAGAAATTAATAGTTCAAAATCTTTTTTAATGAGCAACTTTTCTTGGAATAGAATGACATGGGAGAATTGATATTTGTTTTCTTAAACTTATCTCCCTATGGGATGGATCCGCAAAGTAAGAGCAAAATTGGAACTATTACAGAGCAGTTTCCCATTGCAGAAAAAATACTCAACTTAGAATCTGATTATATATTAAGTGCAATTTATTTTTTATTCATCAGTTCTTGAACAGAAGTGATTAAGCAGCAGTTAAGCAATTGGGAATCTTAGGCAATGCTGACTTCCCAAGAATTAATTTTATCTAAAGATACTAATGACAGAAAACAAACTCTTTGCTGTGTCTAAAAGCAAATCGTTCTTCAAGGTCTCAGTGGGCACAATACCATCAGTTTAGCAATTACCTTCCTAACAATGCGCAGTTCTCAGAGAGCAAGGATGCAAGAAAGTGTCTGAATAGCTTCAATGTGCAGTTGTGAGCCCAACAGCTGGCATCTGCCTACCCTGCTAAATAGAGACCTTAAAGCTGTCAGCTTTGTCAACAAAAGGCAGGTTCAAGCTTATGTGTCTTTTCTTGGAATATAAAGTTTTTAATTCAGTATCAAACAAGGGGTGACACAACTCATACAGCTACTTCAGTACCATTGCAGATTTTTGTCTGCCATATGCAGTTTATTAATAAATAGAATGCAATTGGGGAATTGGACTGGGAGGTATACTCGACTTTTAGGTGTTTCTGCTTTTTTGCATGATTTTATTTCTTCATTTCTCAGTACTTCCTCTTTGTCTCGCTGTGGCTGGGTAGCCACATCTGCACCAGTTAACTCAGCAGGGCTGGGACACGGGTCTGTGCGCCGGCGTACGATTATCTGCAGTGCTGAACAGGTAGACTCACTCTTGGTAGTTTTGTGCAGAGCCAAGTAGCGCATTCTCAGGCAATGTCCCACAGTGGCTTGGGGACAGCAGTGAAACAGCCTGGATGTGACCGCACTGCTAAGGGGAGAGCATTCGACTGTGTGCAACCTGCTCTGTCCTCGCAGCTGGCTGCAAGATCAGAGAATGAGCCCTTGCCATTGTGTGCCAGGAGAATGGGTCTAATGGCACAGCCCTCAGGGTCAGCTGTTTTGTGAGACCATAGCGGTGGCACAAGAAGACTTTCATCTCAAGGTTTACAGTGTAGAAATGCTCCTAGAATTGAAGACTTTGCCACTCAATTCCGCTCCCAGATTTTGGGAAGAGGCAAACTAGTAAGTCACAACCAAAGTACCCGAAGGATCCCTGGTCATAAATTTACTTGATATACAATCATAGATGTTGTAGTGGTGCTGTAATAGCCAATGTTATCAGACCATTCTAATTAAATCCTTTATCTTTTTTCCTTCAAAAGCATGGGTTTATATTTTCCCCTGAAAAAAAATCACAAATGTCGCCAATATTTTCTTATGTTTCCCTACTACTGTGCTGAGGTTTTATGAAGAAAATGTAACAACATTTGGAGTCAAAAGTACTCATGGGAATGAGAAACTGATGTTTCTGATGTTCTAAATAACATCAAATTGACAGTTAAAAAGCTTATATCTGACCAGATCTAGTAGACAGTCATTTAGAGCAAGATAGCCTGTGAAAACAATATTATCTATGCACTTTGAACTTCCTGAATCTCTGGTCACCATATAGCTGAGTTCAATTTTAATAGTTTAAAATGAACTCATCAATTACAAATTGCTAGAGTGCATGATTCATTCTTCCTTCTGATGCTGGTCAACACAGAAACTGTGCATGATAGCTCTGATCCAGCTGAATTGTCCTCCAGACTGTAGGAAACTATGTTGTAGTCACAGAAATGGCCAGAGTTTGGGTCATATATAATAAATGACAAAGTTCCATATATTTTAAGTGCTAAGAGAATCCTTAGATATCTATGCTGACTTCTCATGTATCATAGTTCAATCAGTCAGATCTCAGCACCTGCCTCAATGCTGAAGATTAAGTTATGTTTGAATAAACATAGATTCTGAAAAAGCAATCTGATTGTAACTTGAGGGGGGGGGGGGAATCTATTATGTCCATTTAGTCTATTCCAATTGCAAAACATCTTTGTTACTAAATATTTTGCCTTCCCAATATTTCTGCATTGAATTGTCTGTTTTCAGTTTATAGACATTATT
Source organism: Apteryx rowi (assembly GCF_003343035.1). Lineage (NCBI taxonomy): Eukaryota > Metazoa > Chordata > Aves > Apterygiformes > Apterygidae > Apteryx > Apteryx rowi. Next base: position 1,109,487 of record NW_020447353.1, read on the forward strand.
TCTTGTCATAGCTATGTTCATTAGATTAAAAATGTATTCACTTAATATTTTCAACTTATGAAAACACTTCCACATTGTAATTAAATTCCCCTTCAAACTGCTTTTTGCTATTCTAAATAAAGTCTATCTTTTGGAAGTCTCTATAAGATGCTTTCCCTAGTTCTTTCTTTCATCTCATTCTTGGACATCTTCTAATCTTTTTTAGTATTCTTTAAGCATCATAGACACGTCTAACATACCTAGTATTCAGGAATCAGGATTACTATGCACTAAAGCAAAGCAAAATTTCTTTCTTGCTCCTCTTTGGTACTCCACGGCTGAAAAATTGCTTGATGGCTTGAGTGCTTTCTTCGATCTTTATCAGAACTCATTTGCATTTTTTCCACTATGATTGTGACATTATTTGAAAAGCTAAAATATATATTCTATTATTAATTTTCATCCAAAATTTAAAAGAGAAATGCTGAATAAAATGGAAAGTGAGGAAGATTTTGCAAAATACTCATTGAAAATCACCTATACTTCTTGTTTTAACAGGTTTGATAAATCTGAAACTTTTCCAGAAACCTAGCCCTAAATGTACCATTCGATTTTGCTGAAATGATAAAGAACACACTGAGTCACTCAAAACTTCATAAAACTTTGGGTCATTTCTAGATTCATCTGTTTTTTCCCTTTGTGGTATTTTTGCCTAATGGAAGTTAGTGTCCAGGAAATGTATGTTTATATTCATCTCTAAATCAAGCTCCTGAATCAGAGAATAATTTTTGTAACATATTCAAAATAGAATACTTTAGGTAAGTTCAAAATACTTCAATGAGAAAGAATCACTATCAGCTTTACCATTATCATCACCATAAACTCATACTTCATCAATTCTGGAATAATTTGCAAAAATTTAGTGAAAGTTTCCCTTGGGCATACAGTTTAACATGTATTTCATACTTGTACAATATATGATTTTATTATATGCGTATTTCAATTACCATTAAAATGCTTAGTAAAGAAAATCTTGTTATTAAGTCTTATTCTGGCATATAAATATTTCTACCTGGAATGGCACATAAATATTTCTAAGCGGAATGTTAGATTACAATTTAATATTGATATTTCTTAATGATACTGAGCTCCAGTGCCTATATACAGTTTACAACACTGTAATTTCTCCCAAGATATATTTTAACCTAAACACTTTTTCCTCATACTGCCAAAATTCATCACAAAATTTGTTGAGTATTCTGTTTACAGCACATATTGCCTTATAATAAATAAAATACTCAAGGCCAGATCTAATTTTCTAACTAGAAAGTCTATTTTCTATATCTATGTTCTCATCAACATTTAAGCATTTTGTTAAAATCTCTATCATGCATATTAAAACAATTTTTTAGTCTTTTGTGTAACATGACAAACTGTCAAAATCCTTAATTATCTTAATAGTCCCTTCTTTTTCTTTTTTTTCTTTTTCATGTCTTGTAGAGTTTACTTTTCCATCACTTTTATTTTTGGAAAGATAAAAGCCAATTATTCGGTCCACCTCAATTTCAATATCATCATACATATTTTTGACTCCTCAAGAATTTTCACTTGCTATGTTTCAGATATTTCACCTTCTTCTATTGAAACAATATCTGAAAACTAACTTTCAGATCTTAATTTTCCTTGCAAATTATATTTTCAGTGATATTAATATAACAGACTTTCTAAATCTCCATCTAGCAACTGTATTACTGAGTTGATTTGAAATGTTCTCCAACAAGTGTATGTTTCAGTGGCTGGTGCTGAAATTTCACTGGCTCATAAAGTATTAGAGCTGCTTAATCGCATTATCATTGGGCTGCCACTTGCTTGAAACGTCTCAAGAAGGCCAATAAAACAGGAGTCAGGAGCCTCCTAAAGGAGAAAAAGACAAGCAAATTTGTGGGCACATTTTTTTCATGAAGGCCTTCAAACACTTCTGTGATTCTGAAGTCTGCTTTAGAGCTTCTCTAATACAATTTGCTGCCTTTGAAATTACATTGGACTTTGAACTAAAGGCTGATGGAGACCTTTTTACTTCAGCTGAGTTAATTTTACTCCTAATCAAGGTAAACTGCAATGAAATAAATTCTTATTCATCTGCATTAGCAATATTTGTTTAAATTATCATATTAAATTATGCTTGGTAGGCAGTCACTTTTCCATGAAAGCAAAATTTTCTTATTTTCCAAGAAGACTATATTGTTCTTTGGAAAAGATGGAAAGTGCCACCTGACACTTAGTGCAAGGAGAGGAAATCATGTCCACTGTGTCCTCTGAAGTGATAAAGTTGACCAGGGAAACATTTCTGAGTGTTCAGAGGCAAAGCTGAGGATTTTTGTTTGAAGTCATATGAAGCTTATGAACACTTAATTTGTCAGCTTCATTAGATATTTGATAAAGGTCAGAAACAGTCTTTGGAGTGGGGACCGAATTCTGTACTCTTTTTTTGCAATTATTGTGCTACAGCCGTTCTCCTTCTTGTCTGTAGTTCCCTTGATAACCATGAAGATAGAATACCTGTAAATTCATGTGAACCATGATGATCATGACTGTGTAGAATATTAAACAATGAGATGGTTGTCTTTAGGAAATTCTCTGTATATATTCTGAAATTCCCTGAGGGCAGCATACAATTTTAATATCTGTTTCTGACTTTCCATTCTTCTGCTACTGTAAGCTATATCTTGAGGCTGGCTATGCTGGTTCTTCCATCAAGTCACTGTGCCTTCTGTCTTTACCATAGCCTCTGGCCATCACTAGGTTTAGTGGTTGCTACTTCTGTGCTTTTCTTTTCCAGGTCCTTGTAAAGGCTGGTTGTTTGGAACAGTTCTAGATCTGTCCTAGATAGCAAACTTTAACAAAGATAAGAACTGGAAAAAATTAGGACTGCATTCCCTCTTCATTTTTTTATTATACCTAAATCATATTTTCTGTGCTTCATTGCATTCTGGTCAGTTGTTGACCTGAGAACATGGCTGATAAGATGATGTCAAATCTTAACTTCTCTTTTGCACTGCAAGATGAGTCCTTTTCTTTTGACTTTGACACATAAGATGTAAGATGGGTATTCTGAAAGTTTTCTTTTTGACTTCTCTATCCCACATACTGCCTATCTTGTTGATTTTACTTTCATCATCTTTAATCAGTTTTTCTGCCATAATCTTTCTGAAAATGGACTTCCACCCACTGAGCCAGCTACGGTACTTCTTTAACAAATAAATATTTGTCAAAGTAATAGAAATAAATGTTCTGAGTTTTAGGAATAAGTATAATATACTGTGAATCACTTTGAGTTGAATTCCGAAGTCTGCTGTCAGTTTTTATCCACTTTTGGTTTAAGTAAATACCGCATTAAATAAAATGAGAACAATCTCCAATTAACCTCTTCTTTAAAACAAAAAAAGTAATATATTAAGGAATATTATGCTATTTGATGTGTGTCAGCTAGTGAAACTCAGTTATCCTCACTTTGAGATTAGTGATGCCTGGGGTAGGTCTACAAGGATGTGGGCAGGCAGACTGCAACTCCCTCTGCACTCCTGCCAAGCTGGTTGGATGTGAGGCCACTCTGACCTAGAAACCAGCAAGTTTCTTTAGTCTATTATGTTTGTGTTAATTCTCTTCTCAGCAACATTTGCCAGCTTGGGTACAGCTTCAGGGGAAAGGGCTACATCTATGCTAATAAATTACAATTAGAGTCATAGGATGTTGTGGCATATTCTTTGTTTTTCAAGAAAACTGTCTTGATCTCTTTTCCTCCCGACAGGATTGCTGAGTCCAATTGCTTATTGGGAATGGTTCTCTACGCCCGTGAATTCCCTAACTATTTTGGGAGTAGTGTGGAAGAGTGCGAATTGGCCCAGGCCAAAGCTGAGTCAGGGAGCTTTATACCAATTTAACATAGTAGATGACTGTGTTCTGATGCCAAACTCATTGACTGGGTTGTGGCTGGTTTACTGGCTTGTATATGTGCATGCCTGTGGGTCAGTTACTGCATGGAGCAGAATCCCAACCAAGAGTTAAACAGCTCCTTGATTGCTCTTCAACGTTGCAAAGAATAAACAAATTACCATTCTCGGCTCCTAACTGCATCTTTAAATGACTACATTGCTCTACAATTCTAGTCCTGCATTCCCAAGGTCATAAAAGCAGTGTGTACTAGAACAAAGAAAATACATTTTCCAAAGCCACGCTTAGCAGCTTAGTCAATGAAACAACCTTTTTCCATTAACTTAAGAGGACTTGACTCAGAAACTCAGACCCATTTAATTAGTCTCAAGTTAGAAACTAAAAATCAATAGTTATTTTCAAAAGACAAATATCCTGTTTAAAATATGCCAAGACACTTTGCAGGCTAACTTTTCTCAAACAGGAAAAAACGGTCAGGCAAATAGCTCTCCAATTTCATGGAGTAGCGTTCTTTTTCTAGCAATTATTAGAAATTTCAGACAAACAGTTTGATTATCTGCACGTTCATAGGTGATTTAGCACTTCCCAAGGGAAAAAACCCAAACCACTGACAACAGTGTGACCTCTCAAAATCAAGTAAAGCAAAATTGTTTCTACTTGACTACTTGACTAGACTAAAGAGAAACAGTCATGACTAAAAGCAGAACCCACAGAAATAAAGCAAATGCATACCACAGTGAAAAATAAGTGGATACTTATTAGGAATTAATAATAATATTTTTTCTCTTCTTGCAGTGCAAATTCAACTGAAGTTCATTATGATACAAAATCAGATTATATTTGGCACATTCATTATACCTGATAATGACAAGCCATTCTGTATAGGTAATCTAATACTAATGATACAATTATTGCTCAGGATTACTGTTGAGATTAGTAGCTGTGGATTATGACTGCAAGACCTCTAAAACTGGCAAAAGGTGGAGGTGGAAAAAACACTGTGAATGCCAGTTCTGTCAAATGCATTATGAATGTCATGCATGGCTTCTGTCAAGAGCGAGTGGTGAATTGTGAGTTAAGATAGATATATGAACGTTAGTTACACCTAAGAATACATTATTTATAAGATATTGTAACAGCCCCCTCAAAAATACTGCAAACAACAAGAAGAGTATTAAAGCTAAAAAGAAGGTGCTAGTAAGGAAAATAAAAACAGCTGGAGTCCTCCGAGGAGGATTAACTACCTGTTCACGGAGTGGCAGCAGTGCCCGGACAGGGTTTGGAAGGGAAGCTGGGAAGGACGGATTCGGATGATTCTGTTTGAGGAGGATACAAAATTTCCACTTCAACAGTCACTGCTGATGAAGAGAGGATCTAAGTTGCCAGCCCTTAAGACCTATCCACAGCAGTGAAACAACTAAAGAGGAGAAATGTAATTAAATATAATGTAGAATCACATTTTATTAGTTTAATCTTCTGTTTTATAGCATTTCTTTCAATCTTGCAGTCATGAATTGAATCCTTTGCTTTACTAATGTAAAACAGGCTCTTTTCTTTTTAAACCTTTCAGTTTTTAGTGTTGAAAATGAACTCAAGCGAGTGTAAAGTAGTTTTAGTTCTCCAAACCCCCAAACACTCTATGCATCGACAAACCCTTTGGGTGCTGGCAGTATGGAACAGTTTTAGAAATCTGAGAAGCTGGAACAGTTCTCCGTTAGGCTTCCAGCTAGTGAACATCTCGCACAACTGTTATCAAGTGCCTGGGTTGGTGGAATAGTCTCCTGATGCAGGTGTTAACTAGTTCCTCTCTCTGGAAAGAGATAAGAAGTAAAAAAACCCAGCACACGGCTTGGACTAATCCCATGTTTTGAAAAAAGTCCATAACCAACTGAGAAGATTATGACTGTTTTGCCACCTGGTCATCTTAAAATCTGTTGCTTTTTAATCAGCAAAACCTAGTATTTTTTTATAGTAGATGTTCTAATCCAATGTAATCAATGCTCTCTTGCAATGGAATACCTAAATCACCAAATACTATGAAGCAATGTGTGAATTACTGATTACGACAGTATTTGCTGTTTAGTTTCAAACAAAATTGGTAAATGGTAGTTAAGCTATTTAGCTAAATGGTCATTAGCATTTTATATTTTTTTTCCTGTTTGGGTGTACTTCTATTATGTGCCATTTTACTTAATAGTAGCTAAATAGTGATATATTCCAGTTACCATCGGCCATTCATCCAAATATACTCCACTTGGAAGTACTTTAACTTATTCATTCAACTTTCCTAAACCTTTAATCTTCCCACAGAAACTATTTTACAATGGCTTTAACATAAGTCATCAAAATACTGTTATTCTGACAGTTCTGGACAATGCCCTCTCAACACAGTTGAACCTAATACATTATCTTGTCGTGTCTAACCACATATCTTTAATGATGTCTCTGGTCTCTAAGGGGACCTACATGAATGATTTCCTAGTTTATTAGGATACCAAAGGAAAAAAGAGAAAAATGTTGACTGGTATGTTGACTGGAAATTAATTCTTATTGTAAGCCAAGTCTCTGTGTTAAAGAAGGAGATTAACAAATTTAAGGAGGAAAGAAGAATATTTTGCAGGAAGGATCAGATAAAATTAAGGTAAATAGGGAAAGAGAAAGAAATGGGAAATTAAGATATGATGAACTTAAGTTCTATTTATTGACAACCCACAGTCTAACATTAACCAATTTATACTGCCCAGTCAAACCTGACCAGTAGTAACACCAGTGGTCCTTGTGGCTAGAGATGAGAAAAGTTGTTGAATGCAGCATTTTTTCTTTGCAGCATACCATATCAGCTTATAACTCTTTATAAATAAATAAATAAATAAATAAGTGATTTAAGACAACAGAATGCAGGGCTAGAGAATCTGTGTTCATTATAGCAGGAAAGAACTAGATGAAAATTTTACTTTGTGCTTAGGATCTGAAAAGCAAGTTTCCCAAATGTTTTACTGTTGTTCAGAGGAATGTTGATCTTAAGAAAGTAGTTAAATTAAGGCATTAGCAACTTCTTAGAGATAACTTTTTAAGCCACACCCACAGGTAAGAATGGATTTTATGAATGTCTGAATTTTCCAGGAAAAGTAATAGTAACTGTACCAAGATAACATTTCCCTTGACTAGTCTCTCCTCCTTTCTCCAAAGTCCTCATCAAAAATGTACAAGTAAGCACTATTAATGGGCCTTTCCACATCACGGACTGCAGTAATTTAGCACAGAAATTTAGAAGTTACTTCGCAGGTTGCATGAGGCATGTAGCTGGAACATAGACCATTTTTTGTTTCAACTCATAAACCCTTTTTATCAAAAATATTTCATGCAGTATGGAAAAATGAAGGTTGGCTGACATAATTTTAGAAAGAAATTAGAAAGAAATTTTAGAAAGAAATTTAAAAAGAAATTTTAGTTTTGGGTGTCATATTTGACTTTTAATTAAAAAAAAATTTAGATTGAATAGAAGAGTTTTGTTTTCCCCAGAATTCATTATTCCAATATGGAGGTTTCTGTTATTATTTTCTTAAATAAGTTCTTCCATAAATAAAATTATTTCAGTGTTAAACTTAAATGGAAGTCTGTCAATATTTGCCTATCAATACGAGAAGACAGAAAAAATCCTGATTCCTAGATTCTTAATAAATTTTTCCTTAGGAATGGTACAATAAGCACAACAAAGAAGGTGTTTATAGACATTTATAAACAAGAAGCCTCAAAGCTTGCAGCCTGTTATTTCTGTATGTCAGTGCATTTTGTCAGCTTACTGGGACAAATATGGCCTTCTAATAGATCTATATGTTTTCTAATTTATTTCAGAAGGAGCTTAAGGAACTGTGATGCTTAGAAAACATCACAGAAATGTTGACTTCTTAAGTAGACTATTTGTTTCTGCCCCTCTTTTAAAGACATACTGGAATTCATAATTCTAGTTATGTTGGATGGCTATCAGCAGGGTAAAAAAAAAAAAAGAGAACATTGTCACAAGTATATGAGAAACAGACTCAGAAAACTGAATTACTGCTTGAAAGAAAAAGATTTTCAATTAGTTAACGCTCCACAGAGATTTTTGAGAGAAGGCCAGAAAGACATGTGGAGGAAAAGTGATAATTCTGGCACCAGAACTAGAAACAGAGGGATGAGATAATAAAAACAGGAACTGCTTGTATCTGTTGCTATTATGCCTAGGCATAAAGATTATTGTTAAGCTATGAGCCACAAACATTAGGTTAGATAAGTAAAAGTCTGTTTGTTTGGATAAGCTATAAACAAAGAAGAAAAAGAGTTTGGACTTCTTTGGATTTGCAATTCCTTGAAAGCTTAGAAGGAGGAGGAAACATCTATATTTATCCCAGGTAAACCGGACATAAAGGGAAAGAACCTAGTGATGTGGATAGCACAGGTGTTTAAGGAAGCCATCCTTCCAGCATCATTCAGATAATTCAAACATGGGGCAGATGTTTGTTCTGCAACATATTTTAGGCCCAGTGATAACTTCAACATTTGTATACAGAAGATTTTATTTATTTTCCCGAGAGTCAACTTTCCTAACCTGTCTCACAGAGTATATTTCTTCAGCTGAACAAATGATGCTAGCTGAATTACCTTGCTAATCAAAATGGATATGAGATAAGGGAGAATGAAGATCATAGTTGAGGTCATACAGAAAATTTCTACCTCACATTAAGTCCTTTTCATGTACATGCTATCATGACTATTATTACAAAAAAAGACAAAAAAATTGATGGGTTATTTTTGTGAACTAAGGACTCAGCCTGCACAGCACTTACCACAGGAGCTCTGAATCAGCAAAGGACTTAAGCACATAATTAACTTAGGATGAGTTGCCTAACCGACTGCAGCGCTCTACCTATAGATGTGAAAAACTTGCTTGAAAGAAGTCAGAAGGAAAACCCCTGTTGACATCTGTAGAATTCATATTATCTCAATTCCCTTCACAGGCTGTAGATAATTTATAGAGCAGACTAATATTGCCCAAAATTTTTTTTTTAGGAATGGTAAACAATAACTTGCCACTCCATCCCACTTTTATAATGCTACCAGAGAAAGGTTAATTAAAATAGTCCCAGGCTTGTTATTCATAACACAAGCTAAATTGTTTAAGCATATACATATAGCTTGTAAAGAGCTGGTACTTTAAATAAGGACTACTGATGATTTTGCCTTTCAAATATTTATTAAAGTATTACACTGGTATGTTACAAAGTAAGCGACATTAGAGTTGCCTATTCTCAACCTCATCATAAAGGACATGCAAATCTTTCACGACAATCAGCAGGGATTTCAGTACTAAGCTAGTTCCTTTTCTCTGTATATCTTCTTTCTGTCTCAGTTCCCTTTGGGTAAATTTTTTTGGCTTTTTGTAGTATACAATCACATAAAGTCAGGCCTCTCTGAGAACTGTAACTGTTAGGCACTTCTGAAAACGAGGCCCAAAAAGAACAAAATAATATATAAGAAATCATTGCAATCTTTATTTTGGAGCAGTGATTGCCTATCTGACAGGTTTATATTAAACTACAATGGCACTTTATGAGGCAAATAAGGGATAATTATCCATCTTTGTCCAATTTTTCCATTACAGAAGAATAAAATAAATATGGTAATGAAAGTCTATTCACATGTCTGAAAACTGGGATTGAAATCCCAATCACGAAAATTTATCAGCAGGCTTTCCTTGACATTTATAGTTGAGATTTCATCATGGCATTATAAATATTACAGCTGTGAAAATTGGTAAAAAAATGTTGGAAAACTGTAAAGGGTCCTCTTTGCTTTTGGATATGGCATGCTTATTCCCACTTCTTTCTCTGAGAGCCTTGTTTAACAGTTTGCATCGTCTTTAACTTTCAACTATTACAGATGTTTAATTTTTACCTCCTCCTCACAAATATTACCAGGAAATCTTGGAAGTCCAGACAGTTGCTGAATTAAGGTGAAGCAGACCACCACAGAATAAAGAAAAAAAGATGTGAACGTATAGGAGAATGCTCTTTGATTTTTCTTTGGCAGTATTGCAGCTTAATGTAATAATTGTAGGACTACTTTTTAAAAAGTGCTGCATAGGGCATATTTTGGGACAGCTAGATTGAGCAGCCACCATCAGACATAGCTGACTGCTGCACCTTGGACAGATTCATTGATGGTTTTCATTTCCTGCTCCTCTACCTCCTCCAAGGTAAAGAATTGGATTGACTGGTAGGGCAAACAACCAGCAAACACTTGGAGTGAGATCTGTCAGAGCAGATGTAGCTCTCTGCACCTGAACTACTTGTCTGAGCTCCCTTTATAGGTGATGGAGAAAAATAGGCTCTTTTAGAGCATGATTCATCTAACTTATTTTGGACGTTTACTTTGGTGTGAGATGAATCACAAAGAAAGAATGTCTATTTCTTTCCACTGACGTTATCAACAGTCTAGACAACCAGTTCAGATGTAGGTGTCTGTATTTATCCTGGCTAATCCTTCCCATGGAGACCAAATAATCCCTGGGGGGTTTGAAATGAAAATCCATGGTGGTACTCAGGGGAAGAACTAGAGTGAGAAAGCCATGCACATCTAGAAAGAGCCTACTGTGTAAGGGAATTATTCTTGAAACTTGAGAAGAAAACTTATCCAGTTTAGCTTGTATTGAAATATAGGCTTAAATGAGAATATGTCTAGAGACTTTTGGTTGGGTGATTGTTTTTTTAACATGTTTTTATAGAAATAGCTTATTACAACTGCTAAAGAGAATATATCGTTTTTAAAAGACCCTGGTGAAGATCGGTAGTCTTTGGTCCTGAAAAAGGAGAAGATGTGGCTGGCTGAAACCTAGATACAAGGTGACAAGCTGCTGACACATGGGAAACATCCTGGCTGGACGTGAAAAAGTCAAAACATTTTATTTCAAGACGGTCAAGAGCTAGAGATGCAGCTGACCACTGGCAAGCACTTCTGGAAGGAGAAGAGAAGGTACAGAAAGAATAACTAGCTCCAAAGTAGTGACAAAAGATGGATGGATAGGTTAGAAAACAACTCACATCGCTAAAAAATTTTGATTCCACCTACTTATATTCCTTCCAGACTCCTGGGAGCATTTTCTAGTGGTTCAAATGACTATAGCCTGACTGGTATCTTTTTGGTTAACTTCCAGGCACCTAAAAGCTGTTATAATGCATCTGATTAGGCAAAAAGCTTTACAGTCTTCTTTGAGCTACAGCTGTGTATATACGGCTGCTAAAACAAATCGCCTTGTGCCTTATTGGCTACATTTACAGTAGTAAAGTAGTGAAGTCAAAAGGGTGGGGGAACGAGGCTGAGCACTGGCACATGAGTGACTACATCATTAATTTCTCAGCAGGGCTCCCGGTGTAGTGCTGGCTCGGGCCAGGTAACATGAGTATGGTTTAAGAGCTTAGTATGGGCCAGGGACCTCTCCTTTAAATAGTTTTGATTCTGCCACCCTCTTATGGGAGGTAAAGGATATTAGCTGTCTGGATGTAATGCAATTTATGCTGGTCCCTTGAGTCTCAAGAGAATGAAGCCTCAATTTTTATTTGCTAGTATTTATGAAGCCATCATGACCATGTTCAGTTTTCTTGATTAGTGGTGCTGTTGGGCGAGTCACTATATTTCTTTGAGTATTTTGGGTTGGGATTGGAAGTAGTCTGTAGAATACACTTCCCCCACCATGCCCAACAAGAAACTGAGTTTGGTTTTCTTGCAAAATATTCTCATAGACCTTTTTACTTCAGGGACTCACAGGAACATCAACATGGGTGATTGGGCCTCACATGCCTAGGGCTGACTGAGTAATGCTGTGTCTGCCTGCGTCTGCCTTGCATCAGTAAATGTGTCAAGGATTAAATTTGGGTTATCAGAAATACTTAGGCCCTAGAAATAAAACTGAACTGCCACATGGGCCAGGAATGATGGTGACATTTTAAAAGGTGTTTTATTAAAAGTTTGCAGTATTGTTTCATCTACTATTTCTCCAGTGGGAGAGAAGAGTAGAGAATAGTAGGGAGAAATAGTTTAATTTACTATTTCTCTCTACTGTAAAATAATTTGTAACATTATAACTAATGTGTAACCGTGATATCATAAGTAAATTTAACAATACACTGTTATACTGCAGAGCCAAACTTTTCTATGTCAGGAGTCTTGTAAAAAAACATGAGCTGTGCCCTTTGGCTATTTTGGTCACAAGCTTATAAGATAGAGATGAGATTCTAAATCTAACACCCCATTAGACTGGGAATTGAGCCATTTTGAAAGCATACCCAATATGCTTCCAGAATGAAAATCTAGCAAGTTAAATGGAAAAGCAAAAACATGCCGGTATATTTTCATAAAGAGGGAAATAAGGCAATTTTTTTTGCATAAAGTGAAACTGTAAAAATCTCAGACAAAATGCAACCTGAGTTCACAGTTCCTCAGTTGTGTGTCTGCAGAACTGTAATTTTCCTCCCAGCCCAAAYATACTGATGCAAGAATTATAGATAATAATGCACATCTGCACTGCAGTGTAAGTAAAGCTATAAAGAAATCATCTCCAGAACACGCATTATTAATTCAAAACACAAGTATCATAAGCTCAGTGTTAAAGTTTAATGTAAATTAAATACCAGCATGTTAAATACAGATAACACTTGCAAACAACCTTTCTATTCCCTTTCTTGATGCCATATATAGTAAAATGATTTGTATGTATTGGTTTTCCAGGCCCTGATTATAATAGCATTATATTTTCTTTTTTTCTTTCCTTTTTTTTTTTTTTTTATGGTGATACCACTGAAAGGCATAATTTCTGTTGTGTGGGTGCCTCAATTCTATAAAATTACATGAAGTTGAACAAAATTATATATATTTGTCCCTGAGCCTCCACCGTGTGTTCCCAGAAAGCCAGCAGTTGTTATGAACCTGCAATTCTTTGTCCTTAGGATTTTGGTTCTACCACAGATTTTCTGTGTGTTTCTGCAGTACTTAGATTCATGACACTGTGATCCTGACTAATACCTTTTATTCTACTTTAAAACAAATAAACACTTCACTTTTCACTCTGGTAATAATTCAGAACTGGCTTTTTTTTCACAAATTGCAAATGAGGTATTCTTGTGGATAGTACCTTCTGCTATTTATAATAGTTGGTAAATTTTGATTTGACAGATGGTTCCATTCCGAATTTTCAGGAAGACAGAAGTGTATAAAAATCACAGAATCACAGAATGGTTGAGGTTGGAAGGGACCTCTGGAGATCATCTAGTCCAACCCCCCTGCTCAAGCAGGGTCACCTAGAACACATTGCACAGGATCGCGTCCAGGTGGGTTTTGA